>NC_092349.1:59604954-59975939 GCF_963676685.1 Mytilus edulis | reverse complement strand
GAAAATTATAAATCTCATCATTAAATAAATCTAACATAGTATCATGGTTTAATCTTCCTTGTAAGAAACCTCAAACTGACTCAGTAGGGACATTTAGAATACAAGTAAAGGTACACATATTATCGCTTTTTCAGAAATTGCAACACTTGAACTATTGACATCATAGAACAATCACTTTTGCAATGTTGCGCCAGAAATTTTATGTCATGATGTTAAAAACTTTATGGAATGCCTGTGTGGCAGATTGGAATAATTAGTATTTATTCAAATATATTATAGAACCCCAAAACTATCAAAAATATTTCAACAAATTTACATCCTTCAATTTGATGGCTCTCTAGATAGTTATAAGCAGTAAAGCAATCTATAAATAAACATTAGTTTTGAAGTTTAAAAAATAAATACACAAATAATGGGATGAGCTTTATTTATGAAGGATTGCTTGTCACTATGAAAAGATGTTGTGTTAATAAATGTACAACGAAACAAACATACAAAAATCATTCAGCAAAAAATATATGGGTGTGAGTCCAAAATTTTTTTAAAGGCCAATTTACCGATGATTTCAGCTACTGATAATTAGTCAAATGAAATCGGGTAAATTGAAAGCCCTATAGTGAGAATTACATAATAAACAGGAGATGTGGAGCTGACGGACGACAAGGCAATATAAACAATAATTAGCATACATTAACATAAAATACTGGTTTTGTGCATTAAGATAATATCACCATTGTACTTTTAAAGGTGGCTCTGTTCTGTGAAACAAATGAAACAAACATATAAAAACAAAAAAGATTGCTTTCATCATGAGAAATAAAAACAAAGGAATGAGTGTATAAATTAAGTATCTAAGATTCCTGTCATTATTTTTCTTCATCAGTGCCTTTAGTTCCTTTTATACTGCCTTTTCTTCTTGCCTGAAAATACAAAATTGGAATTTTTAAATATAGCAAAAGATTGATTGATTAGGTGGTGTTTAATGCCACTTTCAACACTATTGTGCAATTTTGAGGCATTTATTTTTCAATTTGTAGGAGGAAGCCAGAGAGAACCAAGTCAAGTAGGATTAGAGTCAAGAGCACCTGACCCTTGATGGATTTGAACTCACAACCTTAGTGTTGACATGCTAGTGATACAGTAGTTCACTGAGGCCCCTATAGCAAAAGAAATTTTGGTCTTGCATAAAAAAAAAAAATGCAAAAGAACAGTATCATCAGTAAATTGTACTACTGAATAATTTCTAATTTTTTATAAATCTTTATTTCTAACTGAAAGACACTTTCCATTTTCAGGGTTATAACTAGAAACAAAACACATTTTTCTGTGCTCATTTTAAAATTCTTCCATCATCCACATTTTATTTAAATCTCTATTCAATCACTACATGCATTCCATGATCTATATTTTATCCATCTCTATTCTACCACACTTTGCAATACACCTTATCGCTATTTGTCTGCCATTACTGGATATCACATAGGTTCCCATAAAATGTTCACGTCATAAAAAAAAATATCTGACGGTTTAAATGGAAGTGATTGTTGTATGCGTCAAAAGTTCAAGCGGCTGGGTCAGCGATAAGGTGTATTTCTGACTGAACTGAATATCAACAAACTTCCTACCTCATCTAATTCATTCTTTGTTTCTTCTTCTATCCGTCTGATATCTTCCATAGTAAAACCATGCCATTTATCCATCCAACAAAACACTTGTCTATGGAAATTTGTAAATATTCTTTTTTCTTGCTGTAAAAAGAACAAGACAAATCTAACACACTATGACTATAGCTAATGCTCACTTCATGACAAAAACTCTTTTCAAATATTAAACATGTCAATTTAAAAAAAAGTACAAGTCAGCAAAGGGACAGTAAAAATTATGTTTGTAAGTTGAATTGTCTAAGGATGTGGGGCAAAGTAATCTCCATTGGAATGAGATGTGCAAATTCAACATGCATACATATATCAATGACCTACCACTAGTGAATCCCCTTAAAATAACCTATCAAAAATTTATATTGTTGATACTGCAGCTTTGGAAAATGATGAAAAGCCAATGAACTGTCTACAAATGGAGTGATTGAAAGACAGAAAGTAAAACTGTCAATGGTCACATTTAATGCAGCCCTAGGTGCATAAGTATGAACCCGAACAAAAACCAGCTCCATGAAATATAAGATGTACTAGTATAGGAATATGATGACTTAGTTTTCAAAAGGAATCTCCAGATTAACTATTTGATATTAAGGTGATCAGGCAAAATGATTGCCTAAGATAAAATACATTTCATAACCAACAATTTCATATGAATCCTATGCAACTGAAGTTTTCAATTAACACAATTCTATAAATAGCAGAGTATCAATGTAAGATTTATCTACTAAATAAGTATTTGTTTTGTGAAATGATTGCGTCTTTTTTTCGTCACTTGTTAAAATACAAATAAATGGAGAAAGTGTCTATGGCTCCTCACTTGTAAATATGCACGAGACAATGTACTAATTGTAAAAGTGATGCCACCCAATTTTGAACTTGATCTGTGTTATGAGGTAATAAGCATTGTGTAAGTTTTATAACATTTGGTTGAGTTAAACTTAAGTTAAACTCAAGTTAAACTCAAGTTAGATAAAGGAAATGACAGAATGAGATTTAGCAATTTTCCATTTATAAAGGGGCATAACTCAAGAACAATAAAATTGACACCATCGATGTCAAAATTTGATCTGTTTTTTTTATGGTATTAACCATTGTGTATATTTATAACATTTTGTTGAGGCAAACTAAAGATAAAACAGAAATAAAAAATTCAGCAATTTTTATGTTTATAAAGGGGCATAACTCATGAACGTTAAAAGTGAAGCCATCCAACTTGATTTGTGTTTTGTGTAAGTTTTATATCCTTTGGTATGTACACCATAGATGGAAGGGACTGAGAAGGGTAACACTTAATGCCCTATTGGCCCAGCTGCAAAGGCATAAAAACCTATACTTGTCTACATGACAGGCATGTAATCCACACAAATTAACTTTCCTTTAGCTATATTTTAGTTATGTATTCAATTATAAGTAAACTGACTGTGTATCACTAAATATTTACCTATAAAATCTACCTCAATCATCCAGTTATGTATCAAATTATAACTATACAGTGTTACTAAATATTAACACACAACGTACTTACAGTTTGTATAAATTTTTCTACTCTGTTCTGTAAACCAAACCATTTAAATTTACAGGAAACCAATTTATAACAACACATCACAGGGTCAGCTTTTTCCTACAAAATAGAAAAAAAAAAATTCTTTAATCAAACATTCACTATAACTTACCTTAAATATCAAACATTCTGTTTCGAAGTAGGAATGTGTCTATACCATTTTTTTATGATAACTGTAAACTTGAAATTAAAAGTTTTTTTTCCCATCTGTTATGTTTTAATCCTTCCTTTATTGTTGCATAATATATTTGCTCTTTGTGGCATTTCTTTGTTGCTGTATGATATATTTGCTCAATGGCCAAGTTCTTTGTGTGGTTGATATATTTGCACAATGACCCAGTTCTTTCTAGCTGCATGATATATTTGCAATAACCCAGTTCTTTCTTGCTACAGGATATATTTGCACTATGACCCAGTTCTTTGATGCTACATGAAATATTTGCACTATGACCCAGTTCTTATTTGCTATATGATACATTTGCACTATGACCTAGTTCTATCTTGCTGTATGGTGTATTGTGGCTTTGACTCAGTTTGTGGCAGTGATGATTGATGTAAACAAGACAGAAAAGTATCTACAATCCCTCAAACAACCTGTATATAACTCAAATGTTTTTTTATTGTTATAAACATCAATTAAAGTTAAATGGCTTCATTTTACAATTTTAGTAACAAAATTTCCAGTGCTGCTAAACAACTGTTTCATGTTAATACAGAACAGTGGTGTACAAAGAACACTGGGGTTAATACAGAACAGTGGTGTACAAAGAACACTGGGGTTAATACGGAACAGTGGTGTACAAAGAACACTGGGGTTAATACAGAACAGTGGTGTACAAAGAACACTGGGGTTAATACGGAACAGTGGTGTACAAAGAACACTGGGGTTAATACGGAACAGTGGTGTACAAAGAACACTGGGGTTTATAAGTGAGACACTTGGCCTTATGCTCATAAAAATTCAGTGTATAATTATCTTATTCACTCAGAATTCAAACCAATAAAAATACTTGATTTGGTGTTTCAAGCTCAAATTTTGTAATCTGAACCATAGAACCGGATTCCATTATATCCCCTGCAAGGAATATAATTTTGATTTTTGGTGTTAACGCCACTTTTAAGCACTGCATTTAGGCTATTTCGTGGTGGCCAGTTTTTATTTGTGGAGGAAGCCGGAGTCCCTAGAGAAAACCACCAACCACCGATAGGAAATCTGGCAATCCAAGTCAATTAAGATTTGAGAAGGGCGCAACTGCACGAGCCAGATTCGAACTCACAACCTCAGTGTGGACTGGCTAGCGATTACAGCAGTGACTATATCAAGACTCACCTGCCAATTTCCTACTAAGGGACCTCTATTGGTTTTCTCTGATTTATTCTTCGATGGATCCCATTCTAATTTGTAGTCCTGTTAACAGAAAAAAACACCTCAGAAGTTATAAATATTACAGATTCAAACTTTAATAAATTATTGAATTCTTAATCTAAAACATTAACTGATTTGTCTGTTTGTTTAAAGATAAACCTTTAATTCTTTACTATATACATGTATATACCCCGTATGTAAAAACTACCTGTTCACAGAAGATTTTCAGCCATCCTTTTTGTGACCCATCCCATGATTTGCCTGGCTAGTTAATTACTAGTATCAATTTTGCATTTGAACAGAGTAACTTTGATTATTTAAAGAGTTAAATTTTACAACCAAAACGGTTAAATACCTGAACTGACAGTTTTACAATTTAAAGTATATAATCTTACAATATACCAGAGATGTTTTTCAATAATTAGCCGATAAAAAATTGTCTCTGCCAGCTAAATTTTCAAATTTTCAAGGACTTTATTGCTTTCAGAAAATAAACATGATATCAGCTATAACTTCGTAAATCAAACTGACTGTGACTGCAGTAAATATAATCCTATTGGAAAATTGTTGATTTCATCCCCCTCCCCCCAATTTCAGGATTGCAAATTAATTGCCCAAGAGCAGGGATACATAATACATACGTCATGTTTAATAGGATCATTGGCTATGTCTATAGGTACAACTTTTCTAATTCTCATATCTTCTGGGATTAAACCATGTACCTGAAAGGAAAACATATAAAATGAATTTTAGTTTAAATAGTATTTTACTCATAACATTTTCTGGTTCTGGATTCCAAAAAAGTTTATAAGAGAGTGGGGGATTCAGTTTTGCGAATATAACTAAATATACATTGAATGGAAATATTTGAACTTTGCAAATACTTGAATGTGATTTTTTCACTATAAACTGGCGACACACACAGAGATATCTTTTGTGCGGAAAAAAAGACAATCTGATGGACAGCAAAAACAACATAGCAACAGGTGGCAGGGTCTTAAAACTGATATGTACTGATAGAAATGCAAATTAATAAAAAAAATATCATTGATCTTTACAAGTATGTCCTATCAAACTGAAAATTTAGTATTTAAAATTTCTTATTAATTCAACACTCATAAATTTAGCTGTAAGATAAGATCATATATTTTGTTTAAATACATGACCTTGTTTATGAACAATAAAAACAAAATGAACCTCAATTATGTCACTAAGGCATCATATTTTGGAGAAAAGGGGGGGGGGGGGGGGCATAACCTTACATTTTCTTTATTGCCTTTATCATCCATGTGCATGGTTTCTATCTTTATATAAAAAGCATCTTTCATGTAATCTGGATTCTGAAAAAAGGAAGAAAGTTATGGTTTGTAAATGTGAAAATATATATCAGTGGTTGTCATTTGTTCATGTGTTACATATGTGTTTTTTTTTTTTTAAATTAATTGGGCCGTTAGTTTTCAGGACCATTTATAGCTGACTAGGCGGTAGTGGCTTTGCTCATTGTTGAAGGCTGTACAGTGACCTATAGCTTTTAATTTTTGTGTCATTTGGTCTCTTGTGGTGAGTTGACTCATTGGCAATCATACCACATCATCTTTTTTTTTATATCAGACATGTTATCCATAATTATCAACACTTTTTAAAGCGTTGCTACGAAAACTTATTCTATAATACATGTAATAATTAAATGGTTTCCTAAGTTGTGTAGGGAACACAAAAGAGTTCAAACCAGTCATAAACTCTCTATTCTAAAACAATGTTTTCTCATTTGAATTAGTTTTATATTTGTCATTCTTGGGCCTTTAAAAGCTGACTATGGGGTATTGGTTTTGCTCATTGTTGAATTTTGTAAGGCGAATTATCAGAGGCGGATTTAGGGGGGGGGGGCCCCCCTTTTTGGGAAAAAAATTGGTTGCTTATATAGGAAATCACTGAAGCGCCCTCTTAGGTCAGTCAGTGGGCCCCCTCTTATGAAAATTTCTGGATCCGCCACTGATTATAGTTATCAAATTCTATGGCATGTGGTCTATGGTTGAGAGTTGGCAATCATATCACATCTTCTTACACTTGTTTCGATATATATTTAATGTTGTTTCTATGGTAACTTACTGTAATAATAGTTCTACAATAAGGATAGGCATTCCATGCTTCTTCATGTATCTCCAGAGATCCTTTAGGGGCTATCAAACGTATAAAAGCTGGAACTCGACTGAAAAATACATTTCAACATAGATAATTTGTTGCACATTCATATTTACATTCTAAAGGTCAAAAAATAAATTATTGTAGTCTTCTTTTTAACCTTTCACATGAAATCTGCACATATATACTTTGCCTTCAAATGAGTTTAACACAGCCACATTCTATGTATGCCAGTCCCTGTCAGGAGCCTGTAATTGAGTGGTGGTTGTATTTTTCTCATATTTGATTGTTTTTAATTGTTTTGCATAGTTTGTTCCTAGGTTGTGCCTTTACACCAGTAAACCAGGTTGGGGGACAGTTTGGCACCATCAAATGAGTTTAACCCTGCCACATTTTGCATGTGCCTGTCCCAAGTCAGGAGCCTGTAATTCATAGATTGTTGTTTGTTGCTGTGTAACATATTCATTTTTCGTTCATTATTTTGTACATAAGTTAGGCCATTAGTTTTCTCATTTACATTGTTTGACAAATTTTTCAGGTCTGGCCATTTTTGGCAACCATACAACATCTTCTTATTCTTATATTTACCCATTCTTACCTTGATAAGTGGTAGATTTTATGTGTAAACTGTCCAGTGGTATATGTTTTACCATTAGCCTCTAACTTTGACTTTGGTGCATGATGAGTTTCATCAAAAGGTTCATTGACACGAACTTCAATACCTTCACCTCCTCCTGTCTCGTTTTTACTTGCTTCAGCAACTGACCATAATTGAGCAACTTGATACTGAAACAGATGATTAATTCATTGCATACATTTTTTCACTCAGGTTATCAATTGTCCATGTACTTGGTTAGGAAAATTGGACCAATTTTGTTTACAATTTAGTCAGAGAATGTAAAGACGATTTAAAATCTATGAACATATATGCCTTTGATTAAGGTGGTACCTAACACTACAGGGAGCTAACTGTGTAAAATCAACTTAACGTTTTAATTATGTTGTGTTGTTAAGGGAATATTAAGCTTCTCAATGATCAAAATAAGTGTTTGTCAAACTGCTATATATCATGTGTAATTTTGCTGATAAATTGGTTGGTTCAAATTTTTTGAAATTTTTATACTTTTGTCAAAGGGTCAAAGTAAATACTTTGTCAAAATTTTATGAAAATTAAACGAGTTAAATTGATTTTAGTGAAAGTGTTGGGTACCACTTTAATATGATCTGAAAATGATATAAATTCACTTCAATAACACTTTCCCCAACTTTCCAAAATGCTATTTTCTACCAACTCTTACCAAGTCTAGTATTGAAAACAAAAATTGAAGAGTGAATTAAAATTTAAATCAATTAAACTTCAATAAATGATAAAACAAGACAATCACTAAGCTCCCAGAAATTTTACATTTTTTGTATAAATAACTTTATATGTCATGTATGTAATGCTTTGGCAAAACATGAAAGTATGGGCATGTTATGAAACAGGCATGTACAGCAGCTTTTGGCATATTGATTTTGATTTTGTCTCATCTTAACTTTTAAAGGATTTAACAATGCTTTCCAAGTATTGATAGCCCCAAACTGTTTTTAAATGTAAAGAATTGAAAGGATTTCATTTCCATGGTAACAATAACAAACTTGTACTTACCTCATCCACTGTCATAGGAAGTACAACACGACTGAAAGAGAAAGAATTAGAAAGATGTTAATACATGTATATCATTATAATAATCAGATACAAACATTGTATGGCTTAGTTACAAGACTATGACATATTATTAAGCCACAGAGGTCTCAAAACCTTTTTTAGCATTTTGGTCCTTTTGTGGCAGTCGGTTTTTCTTAACTCATTACGTATACTCGAGTACAAAACTTATTACGTATACTCGAGTACAAAACTTATTACGTATACTCGAGTACAAAACTTATTATGTATACTCGAGTACAAAACTTATTACGTATACTCGAGTACAAACTTATTATGTATACTCGAGTACAAAACTTATTACGTATACTCGAGTACATAACTTATTACGTATACTTGAGTACAAAACTTATTACGTATACTCGAGTACAAAACTTATTACGTATACTGGAGTACAAAACTCATGCTGGAAACACGCACTCCAGTATTTTCATTGGTTGATTTCTGAGTTAAGAGTATGATTGTTCCCTTGAAAGTTTTATCGCTGTAAGCACTAGACCAACATTTGAAAGAATACTCAAACCATGTAAACAATTTAACATTTTCTTGAATAGAAAATAAGCAGTATCAGACTTCACTCTTTTCAACCACAAATTTTTCTTGGACTGATACAATGACATATTTCAACTATGAATTTTAATCTGAAACATCAAAATACTTCAAATTCTTCATCTTTAAATATAACAGGGACAAACATATTAATATTTTAGAAGATAAATGAGAACGTACAAACAAATATCATTTTAGAAAAATGAGAAGATACAAAAAATATCATTTTAGAAGAAAAATGAGAAGATTTGGGGTTATAAATTGACATAGTATTAATTCAGGTTCTTTCATGATAACATTTAAGGAAATTTTGTCCAAAGAAATATGAGATTATATTTCAGTTGCAGATATATCGAGAATTACACACTTCTAACACTCATACACTTATATATTTTCAGTTGTGTATAATATTCAGAAAATTTAACCTTGAACAAAGTTTCTGAGAAAGGGTGCATATTATGCTGCCGTGAAGTTGTATTCACTCAGTCATGTCCAATATAAGGATGAAAATGATTTTGTCAAAGGCTGTATTTGCCTAAATATTCTCAAATTCTTAACCTACTTCATGTACAAATGTTCTTGGTCTACCAAATTATACAGAAGTTAAAAATGCATAAAATTTGAAGAAAATAACATGTTTCTTTTGAAACTTTCCCACAATGTTTTTGGTCTACACTACAGTATCAACATGATCAGGTGACCAAGTGCTATATTTTGTCAACCATCCTTTTTAAATTATCTATTTTTCTAAATTTGTGTTGCAACTATCACAGAACTTTCCAAATGTGCATGCAGAATTTTGAAATAAACATCGTATATATTTAATGCTCATATGATTACTTGAAATAACCTTTATTATATAATATAATTTATCTGATACAAATATTAATATATATATATTTGGAATATTTTAGATAATGAATATATTAACCCAAGGCTAACAAATCTATGAAGCATGTACAAGTTTACATTGCATTATAGCAATATTAGACTATCTCTTCATGTTATAGGGCATAACACATGACCTAGATATAAAGGTTTATATAATAGGAGGAAGTTTATCATACAAGTACAGTTTTGTGAAGGAATATTAAGTCATGAAAGTAGGTCAAGTAACCGCAAAGATATTTTGACAAAAAAAATACATATACCTGTATACTTTAGGATCTTGAAAGGTATTCATAATCTGGTTTTAAATCAACCCCCCCCCCCCCCCCCCCAATCAAAGAAAAAGGCACACTTGTAATAAGAATATTTATTTTTTTCTTCTTCAAAAATTCAAGAAATTGTATATAGTTTCATAGAATTCGAACCATGTGTCTCACTTGTATGACTTGTAATTGAAGTTTTCAGTGTAAAAGTAAAATTTGGATTGACATTCAGTTAAATAAGGAAAAACACAACATAATCAAACCATTTCTCTGTATACTATTTCTTGATATTGACCAAGGTAACTTTCAAAACATTCCATGAAAGTATAATGAAGTTAGTGTTGTGAAAAAAAGGTAATCCCAGACTGTATGTAATTCATAAAGTCAAATGTTACTGAAGATTAATAAAAAAAGTTGAGTTTTATATACAAACTTAAAAGGCTGAGTTTTTCTATAAAACACATGTATGTAAATTTAAACTTTCTTTTTTTTAAAAAGAAAATCCTTTAATCTATAAAAAAAAAATCTTCAGAAATGTACTGCTATTGAATTATAGTCTTCCCATGCTCCAATTCACAAACTGGTTTTTGAAAAATGGTCAGGTATGAATTTTTTAAGGCAAAACATAATATAGTAATATGTCATGTGATGGACAGAACCTGTTGCTGAGTTGGTTATGTATACTTTTTAACTTACAAACTTTCAATCAAGTATGTTATGTGCTTGCACATTTGCCCCATTTTCAAGTTTGTTAACGTTACATTTTTTTTTAAATCTTTATCCCATCCCATGAAATAAATAGGCTTACTATTATGTACACCACATACATGTACTTTGCTAAAGGGATACTTTTGACAAATATTCAGAATTTGAGAATAAGATATTAAATTCACAACAATGTTTCATTTCTTATTTTTACAATCATATATATTCATGTTTATTACAATGTCTCCCCCCTCTTTTCTTATGGACTCGACATGAGTAACAATATGAAACAAGTATTTTTACTTGAACACCTGATATCAATTGCACTTATATATGTGGTTCGTAATGTAGTTTGTTAGTCAAGTTTTGAAGACTGTAATTTGTTTTTTTGTCAATTTAAAAATATATTTTTAATGATATTTTTAATTTATCTTTGACTTTTAAGGTATTTGATTATCGCTTTGGTACTCTCAGTCTCATTTTTATATGTTTTTAAGACTTGTATAAATAAGTTGTATACATTTGTACTCTGAAAATAAAAAATGATTGAATCTGGATTAATCTTGAATTCAGAAAATTTGATATAGAAATTTGCTGTCTCACTAATTAGCGACAAATGAAGACTGTTTAGCGACAGGAAAACATTTTTTTTTATGTCAAAATAATGTATTCCAAATAAATTTTAAAAGAATATGCAACAAAAACAATTTTAGCGACAAGAAAGTTAATATTTTACCAATAAATAGATAGAAAAAAAATTGAAACATAGTTCTAATTACTATATTTATTTGTGTGATATTTTATTATTTATTATGAATATTACAGCAAGAATTACGTTTACCCTGTTGCATTACGATATTAATTTTACTTGTGTTTTAGAACAATAATATATCTATCTTATAATTTGTTTTTAAAACTCTCTTTGTACAATAAATAATAACCTTGAAAAATGCATTATTTTGTGCATCATTGTCCAGAAAATACAAATACAGACACAAATTGTGAAATACAAAGAACTGAAATCAAACAAGAGGAAAACATTGTAATATTTTATTTTTGTAATTTTTCATTTTTTAAACAAATACTGTTAAACTAAATAATAAAAAAAATTATATGCATACTGTCTAATATTTATTTGGAATAAGTAATCATAATAAAAAAAAATTCTTGTTGCAAAAATCATTCTTCTTGTCGCTAATTAGTGAGACCCGAAATTTGCAATGCAGATTTCTTGATTTATCATGTTTATTGACTGTTGTTGGCCTATTTCAGAGGCAAATAATACATAAATATTCAGTATGCATGTTATGCATCTCACTATGCTAAACAGACAACCTTTTTGTGTTTGCAGAAGGGGGCCCCCAACTTGAAGACCACACCAGCCTCTGAAAAATACCCTTTTATTGGCTTTAACCAATATTTTCAAGTAATCATTAATATCATGATCAGCAAGTCTTGAATCAATTTATAAAGATTACCTCTTATCAAGCACAATTTAGATTTTTCAACAAGTAAATAATTAACTAAATATGTATGTGATTTTAAACCTATTTATTGACCCTGCTTTAGAGTGCACTTATAGTGTAGTCATTCTTTGAGATTCCTCATTTGAACTTTTGCTACTAGCATATCAACAGCAATTTCTAGTTAAACTAAAAGCTGTTACAGTTATCTGTGTTAAAAAGATACAAAAGAAAACTATGGAATGAATGGGATTAACATGTTATTGATTTTAGATCAGGAGTTGATCAGTAGCGATTGACATAATCTGGTCTTGATTTCAGTCACAATTCACTTTACCTTACATAAAACAACTCAAAATACTCATGCAAGTTCCCACACCCAAAAGTAAACACCAAACTTACTATTCACTAATGTTTGGGGACGTAGGAGGCATATTTTAACGTATTTGTATAGCCGGTCTTTCAGAAATGTGTTTCCCTGGGTGGACCGAATGACGTCATGTGCGGACAGCTTTTTCGTTCTGCAGTGAAGATATAGGAATTTCCGGACGTTGAAACTATTCGAATGACTTGTAATTTCTCATATTTTATCATTTTATAATTTATTATAAAATACAAGTATTAATTAACTCAAAATCTTGTATTTTTTTCTAACTATAGTTACAGAAATTTAATCAGCAGCTCAAAGTTCACTTGGGTCAGAGGTCAGATTCAATAACAGCATCAGATAAAGATGACATTATTTGAGACGATCTGTGTGATGACAGCAACATTTGCAGCTGTTTACATTTACTTAACTAAAAATTCTAACAGAAAATCGGTTGAAGATTTTCCCATCAGGTTTTCTAATGATAAAAACAAGGTAAAAAGTAAGAATGATTCAGAAGGGGAGACAATTTTGTGCTATTTTTCTTTTCCAAACACCACTTTTGCTAATGCATCATATTTCTTAAATCTATATATGTTAATAAAAAATCCCATTTTATTTATAAAGTTTAAAACTCTTAAATGTTTACTGTGTAAAATGTCATCTCATTTGCTTTTTCAAACATAATATCTATATTTTAAAGTTTGAAGAAATGTATTTTTTTCATAGATATCATGACATAGATAGAACTTATATTAAAGTTCAAGTTATAAATAATTAATATTTGTTTTTTTTATAATAAATCAATAGGTGATACATAGTAATTATGGTATCTCACCTATTGTAAACCTTAGTGTGATCACACAAAAAATTAAATAAGAAAAAAAATAGGAGACAAATTAACATGATTAAAGTGCTTAGAAAATCAGCCTAACAATCTGCTTTTTCTTCCTCCCTAAGTGGGGCTGGAAGCTGTATAATGTTTTTTGTTGCCTCAAGAGTTGTAGGTGTGATGTTTTTACATTGCCAATCAAATGTTGGAATTATTTTCTTTTTTACTCTATTTAATGAGGCTGGAGGACAAAAATTTCAGCAACATTTCATGCATTTTAAACATTTTTTTCATTTAAAATTTTATTTATTACACTATTAGTTGTTACTTTATGATATAGTACAAAAATCAACCAAGGATATCATTCCTTTTGGCCTGACATGACTTTAAAAATGTTTACATCATTGAAAAAGCCCAAATTATCTCCCTTTGGTGTTAAATGCCATTTTTTTGGCATTTTAAATTGAAATCTTTTTTAACTCATTGGTAACCTTTATTTTTATGCCCCACCTACAATAGTAGAGGGGCATTATGTTTTCTGGTCTGTCCGTCCGTCCGTCCGTCCGTCCTTCCATCCGTTCGTTCAGGTTAAATTTTTTGGTCAAGGTAGTTTTTGATGAAGTTGAAGTCCAATCAACTTCAAACTTAGTACACATGTTCTCTATGATATGATATTTCTAATTTAATTGCCAAATTAGAGTTTTGACCCCAATTTCACGGTCTACTGAACATAGAAAATGATAATGCGAGTGGGGCATCCGTGTACTATGGACACATTCTTGTTTATATATTTTTTTTCAAATAAGCTTTACTTAAACTACACAATTGTAAAATTTAAGCTATTTCTGTAATTTAGTTCTTTTTTTTATTTCGATATTATACCTCTATTTCTCCTATTAGCAGTGATTAGTTCAAAAGAAAAAAGTACCTAAAACAAAAATGCATGCTTCTTACAAAGGCAGATTGTGAGCTTAAATGAATATTGACCCCATTTTTTTAATTTATTTTTATTATTAAGTATACATGGTATATGATAAAGTTGATTGACAGAAAAAAAATGATTTATGATTTATATATATACCCTCGAGCCCCTTTACTTAATGATGAATAAAAAATACATGGAGAGGTTTCAAAGTTTTTTTTTGGCCAAAATATTAAGACCTTTAAGATATAACAAATTCCCCCCCCCCCCCCCCCCCCCCCAAAATACCATGAAGAACAAGTTTCAAATTACCGCAAAGTTAGTTTTTGGTACACATCAATTACATGTAAGCGTGGCGTCTTCAGGGTAATTAATAATACAGCTGATTTTGTAAAATTTGAAGTAATTGTAAACATCTTTTTAAAGAAATTAAAATAACTATTATGTATCTATAAAGAAAATATGTAATTGGTTTAGAGTACAAACTATAAATAACCATAGATCTCAATTTAATCACACATCCATTTATTTATATATGTCTACCTGCATGACATTCAAGATTTTCTAAGGGAAGTGGTACTTCTATAGTCCCAAAAGACTTTTGTCTTTGACCTCATATGAGTAATTCTTAAAAGATGCCCCTGACTGTTATATATATATACACATAAATCCCAAAATTACAATTCAATTATTAATGCATTTATAACTAAAAAAATCAGTAATGCATTGGATAATAAGCAACAAACTAAGTTAACTACTTCTATACATTCACAGAATGAAGAAAATAATTCTCAACTTGAATTGTGATATAATTTGCATATTTAAGTTGGTACCTAACACTACAGGGAGATAACTCTGTAAAAATCACAATGTTTTGGTAAGGAAATATTAAGCTTCTCAATGATCAAAATTAGTGTTTGTAAAACTGCTATGAGGGTGGTAAAGGGTTAATTTCGTGCAACATGTTTTGCCATTTTTATTTCCCATGCAGCCGTGAAAAAGGTCCGTTATTCACTGTGTTTCGTGAAATTGGTAAAAAGATCAACCTGCAAGACATTTTTAATTGTTCGTTCATCGTGAAATGGCAATTTTATTTTGCGTTCTTCCGTGCAGATACATATGTACCCCGCTTTATGCCCCTCTGCTATATAACCAACAATATTTTCTGATAAACATGATGAAGAGGTTGATTCAAATTTTAGGAATTTTTTATTTTTTTGTCAAAGGGTCAAAGTAAACAATTTGTTATTTTTTTTTATGAAAATTAAACGAGCAAAATAACGATTAGTCAAGGTGTTGGGTACCACCTTAAATAAATAATGATCATTTGTGACTGCAGTATTAATCATGACACCACTTACAAAAGGATGAAAGAGGTCTGCTGACTCAATGGGTAGATAAAAAGTAAAATTAAAACAAAAATACTGAACTGAAACACAACAAACAAAGGGAAAACAACTATGCCTTTTATAGCTGACTATGTGGTATGGGCTTTGCTCATTGTTGAAGGCTGTACGGTGACCTATAGTTGTTAATTTCTGTGTCATTTTTGTCTCTTGTGGACAGTTGTCTCATTGGCAATCATACTACCGGTACATCTTCTTTTTTATATGACTTGTCAACTGATGGACATATAACTATGTGTTTTAAAATGAAAACAAAGATGTATTATAATGTACAAATTTACATGAAGCTAAGAGCTATAAACGTGAATAATTAAGACAAACAAGAAGTTAACTTACATCCCATCTCATAATGTTTTATAGAATGAAGAAAAAGATCACTATGATGTAGCTATAGTGGGAGCAGGACCAGCAGGGTCAACATGTGCTTATTTTCTGGGTAAGTTCAGAATTGAAACAATTTAGAGAAATGACTGTTACATGTAGCTTGTGTGTATAGCTGCCTGATTGGTACATAATATATTATATAAACAATTTACTGTATTACACTTACATGGACACTAAATTAAAAGACATTTTAAAATTTCAAAGCTCTTGTTGTCAACCCTGTGGCAAAAATCAACATTACTGGTATGGTATACATTTGAGCTGACAGTAGCCAACTGCCAGTCAAAACACAAGGTTTAGTTGCATTCTTGACCATTTTGTGTAGTATTGTAAATTCAGAAATCATTGCGAGTTTTTTATTTAAACGCAAATAATGCGACAAAGTGAGTATCTCAATTATAAGAACTCGCATTCTGATAACTGAATGATAGATCTTTATGCCGATTTTTGTGTAATTGCATTAAATAAATTCACAATTGTTTCCATTAGTGAACAATAGCAATAATAAATGCACACAATGATTTCAGAATTTACAGTTTATGCTGAAAAAGAAATACATTTGGTATCAAATGAACATTATGTATTTTGAAGAGCAAGAAAAATTAGAGAGAGGTGTTTAAGGTTCCCACTAGGAAAAAGCATGGGACAATTTACACCTTATTATTATATGAAAAAAGAAAAAGATATATTGAAAATGCTTTAAGAAATTATTTTGTTTTACAGCACAGAAAGGATGGAAAGTGCTGTTACTGGAGAAAAAGAAATTTCCTAGAGATAAATACTGTGGAGATGCTGTGTGTAGAACTGCTATAGAAATATTGATAGACATGGGAGTTTATCAACATTTAATCAAAGAGAACAAGGCACATGTTGTATGTATGTCATTGAATAGAAATATTTTAAGGGCTGCCAAGTCATAAATTAAGCGTGAGACTCATGAAATTTAATGCTTATTTGGCGTAATTTTCCCTTGATCTATTGTTTTTTCTCTTTGGTCATGTTGATGTCTACAATTTTGGCAAAATTTCAGCTTTTGCTTCATGAAAAGTTGGCAGATTTTGTAGTTCTTTCAAAATAGAAGTTCCAAATGGAAGAACTTTTTTTTTATATTTAATTTCCTCTGAAACAAAGATTACATCATTTGTTTCCTACCGAATAAACTTTTTTGTTAGAGTGAACAAATATAAGTTGACATCAGTATTCATCAGTATCATTATAGGCAGCAAGAATTAAACAAGTCATACTATTTACACAGATGGCTTTTTTTTAATTTCAGTCAAACCTGCTTAAGAGACCATCTGTATTAAGCAAAAAGCTGTGTTAAAAGACCAATAATTTAAGGTCCCTCTGTAGTACATTTCATATAAATTGAACCTTTATTTAAAGACCACCTGTCTTGAGAGACCACTTTTTTGCTCTCCCTTAATTGGTCTCTTAAAACAGGTTTGACTGTATGTATAAAAGGGGTAAACACCAGTCACAAACCATTAGACACAAAAACATCTGGTGGTCATTATACAGTCTTCAACATCAAACAATTGGTTATACATTATTTGAAGCTCTAAAAGAGAGATGGTAAACATAAAAGGAATAGTTAAAGAGAAGAAAAAGATACCTAATGAATATTCAAACCGATAAGTCAAAAATAAACTGACAATGCCATGGCTAAAAAATATACTGACAATGCCATGGCTAAAAAATAAACTGACAATGGCTAAAAAATAAACTGACAATGCCATGGCTAAAAAATATACTGACAATGCCATGGCTAAAAAATAAACTGACAATGCCATGGCTAAAAAATAAACTGACAATGTCATGGCTAAAAAATAAACTGACAATGCCATGGCTAAAAAATAAACTGACAATGCCATGGTTAAAAAATGAACTGACAATGCCATGGCTAAAAAATATACTGACAATGTCATGGCTAAAAAATATACTGACAATGCCGTGGCTAAAAAATAAACTGACAATGGCTAAAAAATAAACTAACAATGCCATGGCTAAAAAATAAACTGACAATGCCATGGCTAAAAAATAAACTGACAATGTCATGGCTAAAAAATAAACTGACAATGCCATGGCTAAAAAATATACTGACAATGCCATGGCTAAAAAATATACTGACAATGCCATGGCTAAAAAATAAACTGACAATGCCATGGCTAAAAAATATACTGACAATGCCATGGCTAAAAAATATACTGACAATGCCATGGCTAAAAAATATACTGACTATGCCATGGCTAAAAAATAAACTGACAATGTCATGGCTAAAAATAAACTGACAATGCCATGGCTAAAAAATAAACTGACAATGCCATGGCTAAAAAATAAACTGACAATGCCATGGCTAAAAAATAAACTGACAATGCCATGGCTAAAAAATAAAAAGACAAACAGACAAAAAAGTACACAAAACACAACATAGAAACTAAAGACTGAGCAACACAAACTCCACCAAAAACTGGGGATAATCTCACATTCTCCAGAAAAGTAATTTGATCCTGCTCCATATGTGACGCACATCATGTTGCTTATGTTAGCGCAAACTTGTCAAAAACAAAACTCCTTTTCTTTTAAACTCATAAGTTGAAAACCCATTTGAAAACAAAACCCCTTTTAAAGTTTTTAAGTCGAAAACAAATACAGAAAACAGAAAACTACAGTCTGAGCAACACAAACAGTATGAGGGTCTGGATGGGGGGGGGGGGGGGGTCTGTTATTCTGTAAACATTTAATTTTCACCCCTTTTTTCTCTAATCATTAAAAAATTAACCCCTTTTTTCTCTAATCTTCAAAAAATTAACCCCTTTTTTCTCTAATCTTCATTTTTTTGCCCGTTATTCTCTAATCTTCATTTTTTAAGGGCATCCAAACCCTCCAGTATGATCTGAGGTGCTTCAGAAGGGTTACAGCAGATCCTGTTCCTGCTCTAAATTGCCCTAATCTTAATTGTTCTTAAAACAAATTTTAATTTCCAAATTGTTTTCTAGCAAGCCATATTAATCAGAATTTATTATGTTTTTCTCAGATGGAGTATAGGAGTTTATGTAGTCCTGGTGGATTAAGCTATATTTGGGGAAGACCAATAAAATTTGGAGAAATACCAGTGGCCATTGCTTGTAAAAGAATCTTATTAGATGAGAGTATTGCCATGGCAGCAAAAAGGTATAGTTGTTGCAGCATGTACTATAATGCTTCAAATTTAAAATTAAGAAATTTACATTTTTATAATTTATAATATATTGATAGTTGTTACATTTTTTTGGAAACATAATTGTGCAAACTGTTTATTTATATAGTGACACACACATATACACTGATATAAATCTGAAAATTAGATTTAGATTTAAAAAGATTTTTACTGAAAGAATTGTTTTCCACAGCAAAATTCTTAGTTGCTTTCATTATGATAAAGTTGATTTTTCTACAATTACTAACGCCCATAGACTACCTAACTCTAAACAAATATCACTAATAAAAACCAAATTAAAGTTCAAATTGAATACCCACACGACAGTGCCATGTGCTGATTGTAATTGCACATTATGATATATAATATCATGTCGACAAAATATAGTCAGTAATTTATACATACAACTAAAATCAGAACATATAATAAAACAAATATAACATCAAATAAATTCACATAAGAAAGGCAAAAAAATCTTGGAAACACATCTAATCGAATCAGCCCTGTTGTGCTAAATGGTTATATCCCATGAAGTGCAGAAACACAAATAACTGTATATGGGCAGGCAACTAGAAGAAATTAATTTCAATCTAATTCAGTTCCTTCAAACAGTTGAAATTATATTATTGTAAATTGTATTAAAAAGTACTTAGATTTTCAACAACCTGCATTTAAATTTTTTGAATACGACTTCATTATTATTTCATACTATTCAAAATAAGAAAAAATATGTATTTTTAAGGATGGGGGCAGATTTAAAAGAGAACTGGCCAGTGACAGAAACTAAATTTGATGAAGATACTGGACTATGGACTGTGTACAAATATGGTACAACAGATACATTAACATCCAGGGTATTAACTAAATGTTATGAATAGAAGCAGACATGAGTAAACATAAATGATAAAGCAAATCAGAGACACAAAAAGAAACACCATGACATCTAGTGGTCAAGTTAGTCATTAAATAGAAATAAAGATTCTACCACTGCATATTAAATGTTTAAAATTGAATTGCCAAGAGCGGATAAATGTTGTATTGCACTAGTTTTGGTGGTGGAATGTGTTTCTCTATTGATTTTAAGAATATATGCAGACAATCTTAATATTTCTTTTCAAACAACCTGCAAAAAGATGTATTCTTTCTACGTGATGTCGTCAGACATGGTCAGCTTTTTTCATGACATCTCAATAGGAAATTCAGAAGAAAGTAAGAAAATTTAACATCAAAATAGAATGTTGACCAATGAAGAACTGAGATCAAACCAACCACATGCTGATTAAATAAAAAATATTCAACAAAAAAAGTCAGGAGAAGGAAAAATCGAGAAAGTATTTATACAATATGTCAAGCTCTCAAACATCTCAGCTCTAAATTATGCAATTATTGTTTATCCAAAAACACTTAGTTCTTATATATTCAGAAATTTTTGCATGCATTTATTTTTAGTCGATTTTTGAAGTATGGACAAAGATGTGAAATAAATAATTGCAATTTCAGGAATATCTGTATATAGATATATATTGCATAAGCTATCAGAATGTGAGTTGTTATAATTGCAATACTCACCAAGTTAATTAACCGCATTAATAAAACCTTGTGAAAATTTCTGAATTTACAATACTTGAATTTGAGATGTACTGGAAATTTTCATAAAAATTTAAATTGTTTTAAAAATTTTTTTTTTACACAAATTAGGCCATTTAAAATTATGCTGTTAAAATGCATGCTTCTGTTATCTTTTATAAAGGTGTTGGTATGTTCTGATGGTGCCCCTTCAAGACTTGCTACAAAATTAGGTTTAGTGACACGTCCACCAGATAGCACATGTTCCAGAACATATGTAGAAGGTGGTACACATAGATTTGATGCTGATGGTGTAGTATTTTTTAATAAAGAATTATTGCCAGGTAATTTACAAACTCCTCAGGAAACTTTATACAAATATATCATGCTTCCAAGGGGTATTTGCCAAAAATACCGGTTGAGAGGTACAAATTTCCAGAGCCGTTAGGCGAGGGAAATTTGATTACCTCGAAACCGGTATTTTTGGCAAATACCCCTTGTAAGCATGATATAATTGTTTAATTCCACCGAATGTTCCACCTCAGAAATTAAAGTTTATTACAATCAGATCAGGAATCATATGAAATTTCGACTTGAATGTATAATTTTTGTATACACTGCAGCTGTGCTATTTGCGCAGTCAAATTGCATTGACCGTATAATCATTTCTTATCATTTTTTTATGATAATACGCTGGTTCTCGGCTGACTACTACACTTTGTTCATCAGTTTCAGTGAAGCGTAATACAAGTGGATTCCAGTTTTATGTGACCGGTTGACAATTCTCCTTTGAGTTTTATTTATGACGTCATTCCCGGAATTTTTACGTCATTCGGTCCAAATTCAATAATGATGCTTTTTATCCTAAATATTTCATCTGGAACCATATATTTAGAATGACCATGAATTTGTCATATTAGAAAAGAAATAATTCATTGAGTTATTTTTAGACATGGTATTCCCCATCTGCCATGGTATTTGCTATAGGGTATTTCCCATCTGCCATGGTATTTGCTAGCAAATACCCCGGTATATGGAATTCCCTAATGGCAAATACCCCGGCAGAGAAAAGAAAATCTCAATATATAGAAATTGGTGAAAAATACCATGGTTCTCATCCAATCAAAATACAGCATTATTACATAAGGTGGAATTATCCATAAAATCCTTATAGACTAATTTATTTAGTATTTTTTAACAGTTTCCAATTAATTCTATTTTTAGTTTATGTTTCATACATATAGTTTAAAACTAAATTAAGCTTACCTGCATGATCTTTATGACCTATTGTCTTTACTTTTCATCTAGTGTATATTCTTCCGTTTAGCTGTCCTTGTTCCCTCATTAGATTATGTACATTTTATGATGGGGATCTGAATTTCTTTTTTTTTCTTTTTTTTTTTTAGTGTTTTTGTAATTATTTTATTTTTCATGAAACATGTAAAATTACATACATGGCATACTACAGTATTCGATACACATTATAAAAAATAAAGTGATACTTGAAAGATCAATTAAATCTTAGGATATAATAAGATAAATGTAAATATTACAAATGATTTTGTTAATAAATTAAATAAAAGCTGCTTCTAACAAATTCCATTTCTGATCCATTTTTACTTTTTGTACAGGAGTTAAGAAACATACAGAGTATTTTCTATATTAATCCAATACTTTAAATATTCTATTCCACCATATGCTGTGGGTGGCATGTTCTTACATTTACATTTGTATATATAATATTTGAACAACAACAAAACATTATTAACTATTATACTGTTGACAAAATCTTCCGACACACCAAAAATGACTTCTTTTGCACTGAAAGGCAGGAGAATGCCATAATTTTTAATCCAATCTATAACGTATGGCCAGAAGTTTTGTGATACATTACATTCCCAAAATATGTGAAAAGTATTTTCTTTAATTTCTGAACAAAATGTACATAGTTCAGTTTCTTTTAATTTACATTTCAATAAAAATGAATTACATGGTAGAATCCTATGAACAATCTTAAATTGAAAGTTTTGTAAAAAAGAATTTCTGGATATAATGAAGGGCATTGAATAAATAGCATTCCAATCTTCAATCTGCATATGTAAATCTCTTTCCCATTTTTCATGGGAAGATAAAGATATCACTTTATTATCATCCAAAAATAATGTATAGAAAAATTTACAAGATTTTGGTTCCCTTTTAACTTTATCTATTAGTTTATTTTCAATAATTTGCAGTTTTGAACTACCTTCTATTATACTTTTCCATCTGTTTCGGAATCACACTTAAAATACCATAAAACTCTACAAAATTAGTATTAATATCATATTTTTTTTAATTCATCATATGTGAATAATGTATTATTATCTGACATCAGATCATTAATGAAGAATATACTATTTTCAATATATTTGAACCTCAAAATCCTCTTGCCATCCATTTTGATGTTTGGGTTCAGCCATATGGACTGGGACAGAATTTCAGAATTGTTTTCAGCTTTAAGCTTATTTTTTAACTTGGAAAAATTTACCAGGATATCATGCCAAAACGGATTAACTTTTTATGCTATAAAGCAATCCTTCTTGACTTGAGTGTAAAATTGTGTCCCCCCCCCAAATTTTTGTATATAACTAAGTGGCAAGACTTTCCACGGAGAGTAATTTTGGGGGAATGTGTCAAAGAAACAACAACTAGATCATAGAGCAGAAAACAGGGAATGTGTCAAAGAAACAACGACTATACCATCGAGCAGAAAACAGTCCAAGGCCACCAATATAGTTCTTCAACACATCGAGAAAATCCCAATTAGAGGCAGGCTACAGCAGAATTATTTGAATTCATTATTATTTTGTTTTTTTGTCCATTATGCCACTCATTTAAATTTCTGTTTTATAACTAGGTAGATTTATTTTTTTTAATTATTTTGCTTTATATTTTTGTTTCTATAGGTTACTCAGCATTATTTAGACATCCTAATGATGAGTTAAGCTTCTCTGTAAATGTTATTCCTGGAAATCCTAAAGTAGTTCCTGAAAAGTTAGACTATTGGCATAACTGGTTAATGAAAAAAGACCAAAACATTAGCAGAGCACTTGGGGATAACTTTAAAATGGAAAAAATGAAAACAGGTTGGTTGTACAACTTGATATTTTCATTCAGTCCGATATGCGGTTTAAACAGAACAAAAGTATTCGACCTCTTGTGTTTAGAAGGTAGAAAAGTGAAATGAACTTTGTATATGGTTGTCAAGATGTCACAAAAGTTACTTTCCGTAAAGTCATTATAAATATTTGCATTCGCGTTGATTAATTTTCATATTGTACAACTGTTAACAATGCAACTTGCAAACAATCGTTTTTAAAACAACCATAGCTCAAGTTGTTACGTCATTAAGGGGGTCTCCTTATAAACTGCTACTTTTTTTTGCCTGACATAGAAAAAATCTTGGAAAAATTACCAAAATTGAGAAATGAATTGTCAATCGTTTAACCCTTTCAACGCTATACACAGCATATGCTGCAATGACGTACGCCGTTCCCCACTGCCGCGATGACAAAGGATATTCAACTGTTCAACATTGAAAGTAAACAAAAATCCGATAAAATATGTTGAATGTAAATGATATGAACCTCCGGTCTTATATTAAAGGACAATATATAAGACTTCTGAGGTTCATATCTTCTTCTTCTTCCAATAATTTGCATACCACCTCTGGTGTATTAACGCAAATCATTTACATTCAACGGTTTTATCGGATTATTTTTACTATGAACTGTTCAACATCAATAGTAAAAAAAGTCTGATATATAAAAACGTTGAATACAAGTGATATGAACCTCCGAAGACTTATATTATAGCACTAAGGTAAATAGAATAATTGAAATTCAATTAATTGAGTGTGGGAGGCTATTTTAATCCACTTTATGAGTGTGTATTATATAATGTAACAATGTAACAAACCTATCACACACAACGTGAAAAATAACATTATCTCCCCTGGAAATGCTTAACAACAAGACACAAAAAACTGCTACCTTTTTTTGCACTATATCACATAATTATGAAAACACATTACATAGATAGGGAATCTGTGCTTGTGTACATGTTTGAATGTGTAAGTGCCAGTGGCACATTTAGAACGATCGTCTCTAGATTTTTTAAATAATTCTTCCATCGGTTTCTGGGTTCACGTAGCAACACGTTTCTTTCCCTTCCAGCTATTCCTGATTATGAATTAATCCAAAACATGCATTTATCCCAAAACAACAACTACATTTGTATTAAACAACTCACCTATACCAATGGCGATCGTCTAATTCCTAGCTGATTCCTTTAATCCTACCTTTCTTGACGACACCCATCGTTGTAGCGTCTACCATTGGAGGTAGCGAAATTACATGATTTGACAGGAGAGCGAAATAAACAAGGGGAGCAATTTTATCGAACCGCATTCCGGAGTGCATTGCTGTATATAATATGTAAAAAAATATTAAAAATAAGTTGCCTTTCTAATTTGTATGTAAAATAAACCTTTAGTAAGATGAATTATGTATTTGAAGCTTTTTGATAATTTCATCTTTTATTATTGTTTTTTCTGGGGAAGAATCTATTAGTTTAAAAAAACTGAATAATTTATCACATAATCTATATTTAATAGCCAGTTTAAGACTAGGTGGAGAAAAACGTACATATGATGACCATGTTCTAGTAGTAGGTGATGCTGCAGGAATGACGGACCCGATGACAGGTAAGGCAAACATAAATACAATTTCAAAACACTTTATCTCAAGTATTACTTACAAGCGTTATTCCAAAGACAGGTGTTATGTAATATGTTACTTTGAACTGGTCTCATCTTTGATAGTATAACTGCATCTGACAAAAAGTTTTAGTAGGTTCTTCTGACTTAGGGAGCTACCATTTGATTTTTATGGGGGGGCAAGGATGAAAAATTGTGTCCTGCCTTTTTTTTTAGTTGTAATCTCTGTCCTCTGCCTTTTTATTTTTCAGTCTATTCAGTCCTGCCTTTTTGTTTTCTTAGCTTATCCTGACTTTTTTACAACAACTGTCATCCTGCTTTTTTTTTTTGCCAAGTTACTCATCCTCCCTTTTTTTTTACTCAAAATCCTGTCCTGCCTTTTTTTTCAAATTTCATCCTAGCCCCCCCCCCCCCCCCCCATAAAAATCAAATGGTAGCTCCCTTACATTTGTCTCCACTGATTGATTGATTGTTGGTGTTAATGCCACTTTCAGCACGCTTGGTTGTAACACAGTATCCATTTTAAAGTTTATAGGTAGAGGAAGGCGGAGTACCAGGAGAGAGTCACAACCTTTGGCAGAAAAACCTAGACAATTAAGATAGGAGTCAAATGTACCTGCCATGAGTGTCATTTCAAAATCACAATTAATTTTTATTACATCAACATGTAACTTACTGACAGTATACTTCCATTTTCTTTTTCACTAATTCATGAGTACAATTTTTTGATGACTGATTCACAAAGTGTTAGAGTAGCAATTATTGAATATATTTATGTGTACAGGTGAAGGAATACACCATGCCATGGAGGGAGGGAAAATAGCAGCCATTTTTCTGGATGAAGCATTGAATCATGGGAATTATGATGCAGAATGTATGAAGATTTTCCATCAGCGTTGGATGTCTAAATTTGGGGATGATTTTAAATGGTAATAACTATTCTGAACATCTTGAGTGCTGTTCAATTAGTAGTTGTAATATAAATTTAGGTTTCACGAAAAGTTCAAGGTGGTTGATATAGCTTTATATCAAATCCAGCAAGTTATTTTCTAACTTTAGCAACATTAAAAATTTCAAAAGAGAACTCTTGAAAATTGAAAATATTATGTAAACAAATATGATTGCTATTGTAAACATTCTTATATAACAGTCCTAAGTATGAAATTGTTCAAATTATTATGGCATATTGTTATTCTAAATTATTTCCCAAAATTGATCGCCCTGAAGATCATAAAAAACATTTTATTAAAATTAAGTATGTCAATAAAGGCTTTGATTTTGTAAATATTGCCGGTATATTTAACGACCATTCTGTTAAAGAACAAATTCCTGGATATTTTGACAATACTGAGCTACCTCTTATTTGTTATATTTACAAGAAATCTACCCGGAAATTTGTGTTTAATTATAGTCAATTGTGTAAAGATGTTAATATCAGTGAAAATACACCTACTTCATGTAATTGCAGTAATTCCGAATATATTTATGGACCCATTTCCCATGTTATAACAGGAGATCTTAACATCGTTCAAGACCGAGAGTTAAAATCATTCCTCAGTAAAGGACCTAAATATTGTCCCCCGTCAATTATTAATTGGAATGAGTGTCGTAATATCATCCACGACTCACTCAATACTTACTGTATGAAATGGATAAAACGGGACAAAGCTGACAAAAAATCTTTGGACTCTTTTTTTAATTCAGTAATGAAGATAGTTGATATAAGTATTCAACATTTTAAAGAACATTTTACTATAAACAATAACCACAATAAACCTATTTCTCGTATCAAACATAAACTAAAAGAACTAGCCAAGGAATTTGTTTTTGTCCCGGCAGATAAAGCTGCTAATAATATTATTATTGTTTGACGTAAATTTTACATTGAGGTTCTGAAAAAGGAAATCACCAATTCACCAACATTCCAACTGACTCCATTTTCAGAAAACGAAATCTGTAACAAACATAAACTTTTAGCCACCGCTTTACAAGCAGAACCAAATACAATGAAAGTCCCAACTATGTATTGGCTTCCGAAGCTACACAAAACCCCTTACAAATATAGATTTATTTCGTCTTCAAACCATTGTTCAACTACTAAATTGTCTATTCTTCTTACCAGCACACTTGGTACAATTAAAAACCTGATAATAAATTGTTCAAATAAGGCCTTCGAAAATAGTGGAATAAATTACTTTTGGAGTGTCAAGAACTCGTTGGAAGTACTTGATAAATTGCATGCTTATATTGGTGATTTTGAATCTGTTCAAAGTTTTGATTTTTCTACCCTGTATACCACATTGCCTCACATTCTCATTAAGAAAAAATTCACACACCTAATTAAATGGGCATTCAAAAAATCAGAATGTGAATATATATGTTCAAACTCTTTTAGGTCATTTTTTAGTACCAATAAACAAAAAAACTATGTTAATTGGACATGCTTTGATACTATATATGCCCTTGAATTTTTACTAGATAACATTTTTGTTCGCTTTGGGGATTCCGTATATCGTCAGATTATTGGAATTCCAATGGGACTAACTGTGCACCACTTATTGCGGACCTGTTTTTGTATTGTTATGAGTTACAATTTATGACAAAAATAAGCAAAGACCCATCGAAACAACATCTGATAAACAAATTTAATAATGCTTTTAGATATTTGGATGATATTTTGGCTCTCAATAATGACGACTTCAGTATGTATATTAATGAAATTTATCCTGTTGAACTTACTTTAAATAAAGCTAATACTAACAATGACCACTGCCCTTTTCTCGATCTTGATATCTATATCACTAATGGAAAGCTGAATACTAAAATTTATGATAAAAGGGATGATTTTTCATTTCCTATCGTTAATTATCC
This sequence comes from Mytilus edulis, assembly GCF_963676685.1. NCBI lineage: Eukaryota > Metazoa > Mollusca > Bivalvia > Mytilida > Mytilidae > Mytilus > Mytilus edulis. The sequence continues at coordinate 59,947,336 of NC_092349.1, read as the reverse complement.
GTTTTTAGATGGTGACGTTCCCTTGTCACCATCTTACGGTGTTTATATATCTCAACTTGTACGATTCGCTCGTGTATGTAACAATGTTTTAGATTTTAACTAGAGAAATTTATGTATTACTGAAAAATTATTACACCAGGGTTTTCGATATCACAAACTAGTCAAAACATTTACTAAATTTTATCATCGATATAAAGACATCATTCGTAAATATAGCTCAACATGCAGACTTCTAATACGTTCAGGTATTTCACATCCAATTTTTTATGGTAATATTCTTTATAAAGCACAAAGGTGTCAGTATTCACCTCAGAAACTTACAAAACCTTTGAATAGACTTATTAAGAAGGGATATAATTACGATACTGTTGTCAAGTCATTAAAGATTGCATATTTTGGCGTTAATATTGAGTCATTGATAAGGTCTTTGCATCGGAACTAAACACATTTATTCTAAAAACAGTTGTTGGCATGACACGGGTTATGTTCTTCTCATATATGTTATGATGGTATGATACTAAACCCCTAACGGGAAGGATTGTGCCTGATGTTCATATGATGAAATCATAATCTTTCAGTGAGTTTAATTAAAGTCTGGAGCTGGCATGTCAGTTAACTGCTAGTAGTCTGTTGTTATTTATGTATTATTGTCATTTTGTTTATTTTCTTTGGTTACATCTTCTGACATCAGACTCGGATTTCTCTTGAACTGAATTTTAATGTGCGTATTGTTATGCGTTTACTTTACTACATTGGTTAGAGGTATAGGGGGAGGGTTGAGATCTCACAAACATGTTTAACCCCGCCGCATTTTTGCGCCTGTCCCAAGTCAGGAGCCTCTGGCCTTTGTTAGTCTTGTATTATTTTAATTTTAGTTTCTTGTGTACAATTTGGAAATTAGTATGGCGTTCATTATCACTGGACTAGTATATATTTGTTTAGGGGCCAGCTGAAGGACGCCTCCGGGTGCGGGAATTTCTCGCTACATTGAAGACCTGTTGGTGACCCTCTGCTGTTGTTTTTTATTTGGTCGGGTAGTTGTCTCTTTGACACATTCCCCATTTCCATTCTCAATTTTATTACTTAGTTATTTTAAAATTTTGATTTGGCCATTTCAATATTTTTTTCTAAATTTACACAATGAAGTTTGCAGATGTCTCAAACAATATATAAAAGATGTGGTATGATTGCCAATGAGACAACTCTCCACAAGAAATTAAAGGACACAGAAATTAACAACTATAGGCCACTGGCCTTCAACGATGAGCAAAGCCCATACTGCTTAGTCAGTTTCCAAAGGCCGTGAAATGTTGGCTTTTGATTTGTTACAGGTTATCATGTGAATTGCCTTACACGTCTATGATATTTTCTTAAATAATGCACATATTACCATAACTTCTTATCAAATGTCTTTTTCTTTAGGCCTTTTGTATTTTATCAGACTTCTTATTATATTACTTTATGTAAAGATAAGATGTTGTATGATTACCAATTTTATAACATGTAATCTTCCAAAGACCAAAGTAAGCCACTTAAGAGCTCATTTGTAACAGTAAGTTCATTATACAACAATGATTTAAAGACCAAACAGCCTATTTATTTCTACCAGTGATTTTTCCTTAAAATTTTGTGTGAAGGTATTTCATGATTTGAAGAACAAAAAATGATGAAAAAAATTGGGGGTCACCGACTTAGTTTTGTCGCTATAGCAACCTCAGTTTCGTGTTTTCCCGAATATTGACATAATATTTGCTTGTAACATAAACTCTCCAAAAATCCTTTATATCAAACCTACAAGCATAATTCTTGTTTCACATTAAACAGTATATTTTTATCTATCAAATACATGTTAAAGAGTTTAAGCCTCATATTGTTTTGATCTTTAAAAATATGATTTATTTCATTCCCGCCAAAAATAAAATGTAAAAATGAAAAACGTTTCCAGATTTAAAAAATATCTACCAGTGATTTCTTTATAATAATTTCAAGAAGGAAAGTACCACGTGCACTCTTCAAAATAAAGCCAAAAAAAGTGTATGTCACCGACCTTTCAAAAAAGTTAGGAGCAGTTTTCATGTTTTTTTCTTGTTCGTTTTGAAGAAAGAGTTGTCTGTCTATAGAACATCGCATCTGACGTCATAGTACAAACTTCCCTTGCTGGCGCACTATTTGAAAAAAAAAATCCTAAATTGGACGTTTGAAACCAACATTTAAATTTCCAAGAATAACAACTATAATCACCTACTTTATTATCCGGTAATACAAGAGATTAAATGCATGTGTCAGTATTAGATCTTGTGATGTTGTTGCCGCACAATATTAACCTTCAGAAACCCCATCCGTCGGAATGGAAAATTGTATGAAATAACCTTTCTCGCCGCTTTTGTAAGGAAAGTCTGGTTTTGTCCTCTGTCCCATATTAGCAAAATAAATGAAAATAAATGAAAGATGGCACTGGCTAACTACAGAGTATTTGACTATATCAGACTATATGTGTGTGTTTTTTCGTGTTTTTTTCACGTCAATTTCAGAAGTTTGCGTAACAAACTCATTTGCTACTGTTGACAGACGGACACACAAAAGCATGCACAGACTTTTTTGTACCATTATATTTCCCGACTAAGACGAACGTATAGAAATTATTCCATCTAGTTTGTGAAGTCGTTATTTCTGAATATTTAAGATATAGGGAAATTAAAATTATAAGTATAATATATAAATTAAAGTTTTTGATTCTAAAACGTTATATATATACATCTATCATGAAATACAATCCCTGTTATTACTACCTTACATGACGATGTTTTGAATAAACGAGACAGTAAATATAAAATACAAAAAGTTTTTAATTCAAAAATTAATTTAGAATTCATTTTCTGTTGAAAACTACAAAGTTAGATTTCTCCAACAGGATAAAATATTATAAATCTAAATTGCTTATTTTGTAAATTAAAAAAAAAGACAAGGTTGTTGCCGGAATTGAAAATCGAAAATTCGTTTTCAATCTTTCCGGTCATAGTTTTAGCTAAATGAAAGGGAGAGATTTTATGTTGGATATTATTTTTGGAGCAATTGTTTTTGTTATAAGTTAAATTTTCAACTATTTTATATGTTTTGCCTTACAGCTAATTTCCTACTGCATGTAGGGTAAAATTTAGGTAAAATTTTGGTTGACTTCCTTGCTTTGTTTGTATAAATGTTTATTCAAGCTTTGTAATTAAGATTGACATCTTCATATATAGGTATGTAAACCTGTATATATGATAATTCAATTGGACATTAACAAAATATACCAACAAAGCAAGCAACTAACTAAAGTGATGATCTACATTCATTAGGAAATTAGCTGTAAGCTTCAGTGAGATCAAGCGAAATGTTTATCATTTCTTCTTAAGACAAATTGAAATGAAATAAATGACAAACGACAATGACCCTTTGTCATAATTATAAGATTTCGTCAAATAAGCAGTATAAATAAATTTTAACTTCATTGCAAGATCGAACATTATTTTACGAGAAGCATCCAGACATTAGTTACATGCATACGTTTCCAGTATGTCAAAACTTCTAGGAATAATTTTTTATCGGCCCGACTTTCTTAATACTCAATTTTTTTAAATTTTGAAAAATTGACAATAAAATTTGAAGCAAATCATAGGAAACATGTGTATTAAGTTTTAAATTGATAGGACTTCAACTTCATCAAAAACTACCTTGACCAAAAACTTTTACCTGAAGCAGGACAGACAGACGGACGAACGAACGAACGGCCGCATCGATCAGAAAACATAAATTGGACATATAAATAACTTTCACCTATCTAATAACCCCGGTAACCTGTACACAATCGGCGCAAATGAAAGACAAAATGAAAGAATTAAAAAAAAATGAAATGCATATTGGCGCAAAAAAGTAGAGATCAAAAGTTATATTTCATTGTTTTTATAAGAACGAAGGTTAAATATAGTGTAGTATCTTTTGTGTCCATTTGTGTTAAATCCACAAGATATCAGCTCGACGCTTAATTCCTCTTTACTTGGGAGACGTATTTTTAAGCGTACACCATGTGAAAAACGTGAAATAGGACGTTATAATTTGACGTTTTTTTATTGCTAGAAACAACGTCATAGAGCTGCTATGTCACTACCAAATTGCGTTAGTTGATGCGCATAAACAATATTATTAGGCTGTTTGGTCTTTAAAATCATACCACATAACAAGCTATAATCTTTAAAAGAGAAAAAAACACAACCAAAAACAGATTGATTTGTGACCAAGACAATAAATGAAATATTAATTATACAAATATAAAGGCTTTGACCTATAATGGTGTACTTTTACAAATTGTAATGTGGATGGAGGGTTGTTTCACTGCAACAAATATCACATCTTCTTATATCTAAATATGATAAAACATGTACAATCAACCACTTAGTTAAATGTGTCTTTTCTCTATAGGTCTATGGTATTTAGTCAGATGTTATACAGATTCCCCATACTCCTTGATGCTTCTACAGCTGCACTGCAAAGAAAGTCAGATAAATTTGTTGCCAAATGGGCAGATATAATGACAGGTATTAATTATGTCAGATATAATGACAGGTATTAATTATGTCAGATATAATGACAGGTACTAATTATGTCAGTCAATGCTATTCAACCTCTGGTATTACAATGTTATTACAACTGATTGGGAGGAGATTAGGTTTTAAGTTGCAAAAGAACAGTCTATTTGAAAATGTGTGTGATAAGTATGATGGCCGTTATAATTACAATTGATTTCTAATCACCTATCAGCGTCACCAAACTAATATACAAATCAACAGAGTGTATGTTATGGGTTTATAACTGAACACTTCATTGATGAGTTTATCCCGAAATACCTGTATATACATGGATTGGTCTTAAGTAAGCGAACTGGTTTAATCCCGCCCAGTCAAGTGAAATAAATCAAGTAATATGATTCTCTCTATATTTTTTATTTGAAAATTCACTGAATAGTATCTCAAAGAATGTTTCTTTGAATCCTCATAAGGATGATTTTTCTGGTTGCTCCAACTGAATGAAACTGTACATATCAATATGATACTTTGATTTAATGCTGAGTTCACACGTAATTCGAATTAGTTTAATTCGCATTCGAAACGTTTAACATCCTAACGTCAATTCTAATTCTAACTGGAATACGCATCAAATTCGCTTTAATGTCCTAACGACGTTAACTTTTAATTCAGATTAACAAAAACGTATTTCTAATGCGAATTAGTTAATTCGCATTAGCCAATTCGAATCAATTCAAATTAAAAAAGAAGAGTGTGTGAACCCAATTAGCGAATTCAATTCGCATTCAATTCGAATTCAAGGTACGTGTGAACGAGGCATAAAACATGTAAAAAGTATTGACATATCATTATTTACAAGTAAATTTATTTGCTGATTTGAAAGTTGATTGCTCTAAATACCATATATTGTAAATTCTGACAGAAATTATTGTGAGATTTTTATCAATGGGAATAATGTGACTAAGTGAGCATTGCTGTAATAAGAACTCACATTCAGTTATCCTGTATATCTTAATGATTTTGCTGATATTGCATTAATAAATCATGCATTTTTGTCCATTCTTCAAAAATCGCAACAATAAATGCACACAATGATTTAGGAATTAACAGAAAACATATACCGGTAGATGAAGAAAAAGTGAAAATAGTTATTGTTGACATGGAGAAAAGCCAAAGTCCACAACACCAATTGATAGACTGACATTTTTACACATTTAATTAAATATTACTTTTTCTTTAGAAGCAATTGAACACAATGTATTATAAAGACCCTGATATTTTATATGGTTCCATGAAATTTTCGGCTCAAAGATTTCCCATACAAGACATATTGGCCTGACTCTTTAAAAAATCCTTATTTTTACAAACTAAACACATGTACTACTAATATATTTTTAAACGACATTTAAGCACACATATACTCAATTAAAACCATAGTTTATTTTATTATAACAGTATAAAATTTAATTTGAGAATAATAGTACCGGTATGACAGTGTCAGAGATGCATAAAGGTTTAAGGTACCGGTACTAAACATCTAAAAATGCAAAAAGGTTCTAAATCTCTGCTTTTGACATCTTGAAAACATAGCAGGTATGCATTTCTCTATTAGCTGGATTTCTATGTAAGCCTCTATATTCTTTGCACTTAGACATGTTTATCTTTATCACATCTCGTTTAACCATTTTACAAAACATACATAACTTAATTTTTCAGGACGACTTCCAAAGATCTACATGTTAAAACCAGAATTCTCATTTACAATTATATATGAATTGGTTCGATTAACATTGCATCGACTCAAAGGATCCAATGGTAAACAGAAGAAAGCAGAATAAATAGGACAACAATTAAAAATATCATGAAGAGTTTCAATCAGTATTATGAACATTTGTTTAGTTTTTATTAAGATTGTTACAAGCCTTTTGCCCAATATTGAGAAATACTCATAATATACTTTAATTGTTAATTATATATGCATTTAATTATTTATTGATAAAGTGCCTTAAAGGGAAAAGAAAATTGTTGAATTTAAAATATTTTTTGTTATTTTACAGTGATGTTATATAATAACATTGTTTTGCATTCAATGTATGATTTGTATGTTGTCTCGTCAAAACTTTTTTGAAATCTTATTTTATGGTTATTCAGTGTGTACCACATTTTACATGTTAATGTTTCAGAGAGATAAAATATTGCAGTCATTCCTTAAAATTAAATTATTACATGTAATCCATGTTTGAGTAGTAAATGAAAAAATGTTGTTGAAGTCACAGTCACATGACAAAATCATGTCTATGAGCTGATAGACAAAAACTTTCAGCCAATCAGAAGATGTGTTACTTCCAAAATTGAATTAATATAGAATAACATTTGTTTTTCATTTCATGTACCATTGTATGTTGCACAGTTAATACTCTTATATTGTAAATCCATTTAATGTTATTTCAATTGGTCAATATGATTTAAAGATGTTATGATATAAAATTGTTTGTATTCCATGTATTACTTGTATGTTGCCTGGTCAATACTTTTAAACTTGAAAATCCTATTTTATGTTATTTGGTTGTTCAATATCATTCAGGGATTTTTAAGGAATAATATGCTGGTTATTCAGTGTGCACCATATTTTTGTGTTATTTTTTCAGAGAGAAAAAATATTGCAGTCATTCCTTAAAATTTAGTTCTTAATTCCATTTTTGGTGAATAAATGAAAACATTTTGATGAAGTCATGGTTACATGACAAAATTATGTCTATGAGCTGATAGACAAAAAACTTTCAGCCAATCATTAGACGTTAATTGAATTAATTTAGAATAACATTTGTTTGAACTCCATGTATGATTTGTATGCTGCCTGGTCAGAACTCTTACATTATAAATCTATCATATGTTATTTTGATTGGTAAATAAATACTAAATATCATTCAGAGGTGTTATGATATAACATTTTGAGTTATGCATTCCATGTTTGTTATGTATGTTGCCTGGTCAATGCTCTTATATTTTTGAAATCCTATTTCATGTTATTTTCATTTGTACATATATTTTTCAGATATATTTAATATAGAATAACATGATCTTGCATTCCATAATTGATTTGTATGTTGCATGGTCAATAATTTTACATTGTAAATCCTATTTATGTTATTTTAATTGGTCAATATGATTCAGAGGTGTTATAAAATAACATTGTTTTGCATTCAATGAATAATTTGTATTAAGCCTGGTCAATAGTTTTACATTGTAAATCCTGTTCTGTGTTATTTTGATATATATGATTCCGAGATGAAGGAATTCAGTGTTTACCACATTTTTATGTTATTTTTTCAAAGAGAAAAAATATTGCAGAAATTCATTTAAATTAAATTGTGAATTCCATTTTGAGGATTAAATGAAAATATGTTGATGATGTCAAGGTCACATGACAAACTTATGTCTATGAGCTGATAGACAAAAAACTTTCAGTCAATCAGAAGACATGCTATATCCAAATTAAATTAATATAGAATAACATTTGTTTGCATTCCATGTATGATTTGTATGATTTTTTTTTTGGTCAATACTCTTACATTATTAATCCATTTTATGTTATTTTCATTGGTCAATATTATTTAATGAAATAACATTGTTTTGAAATCCATGTATAATTAACATGTTGCCTAGTCAATTCTTTTTCACTGTAAATCTATCTTTATGTGTTATTTTATATGGTAAAGACAATGAAATTTATTTGATGTTTATTTTACTAGCAAAAATAAAGATTCTTTATTATATTTTTTTCTTTCTTCTGAGTGCATATTATAACTGAGCTTACTTCCACTTATTAATTGGAATTTAAAAAAAACTTAAAGAGAATACATCAAGGATACAGCAACCAGACAACAAAATACTACTAGAAATGACATCTAGAGATTAATCTAGAAATAAACTTCTTAGATAAGCAATAACTATTGTAAACAAGTTTAATGGCATTTGGTTGAGGCAAACTAAAAGTTCAGCAATTTTTCCATTTATAAAGGGACATACCATAGAAACAGTAAACATAATGCCACCCAAATTCGACTTGATCTGTGTTTTGTGGCAATAAGTTTTATAACATTTGGTTGAGGCAAACTAAAGTTAGAGAAACGAAACGAAAAATTCACTCAGCAATTTTTCCATTTATAAAGGGACATAACTCTTAAACAGTAAAGTGATACCACCAATATCCACACTTGATCTGAGTTTAATGGTGATAAGCAATGTGTATAAGTTTTATAACATTTGTTCGAGACACATTAAAGTTAGAAAATGGAAAACCAACTTTGGGACTTACATTATGACATACTGACGGACAAGGGTAAAAAGTAATGCCCCCTCCACTATGGCAGGGGCATTAATATATTTTACTAAAAAAAGGTATTGTACTTTCCGTACTAAAACAATATTTTCTTTGCTACAGCTTATTGTTCAGTTTAAAATTATGATATACATGTATTATCTCATGTACAACTAGACCACATCTTTTCTATTTTAAACTTATTTTTCAGTTTAAAATTATGATACATGTATTATCTCATGTACAACTAGACCACATCTTTTCTACTTTAAACTTATTGTTCAGTTTAAAATTATGATACATGTATTATCTCATGTACAACTAGACCACATTTTTTCTATTTTAAACTTATTGTTCAGTTTAAAATTATGATACATGTATTATCTCATGTACAACTAGACCACATCTTTTCTATTTTAAACTTATTGTTCAGTTTAAAATTATGATACATGTATTATCTCATGTACAACTAGACCACATCTTTTCTATTGTAAACTTATTGTTCAGTTTAAAATTATGATACATGTATTATCTCATGTACAACTAGACCACATCTTTTCTATTTTTGTCTGACATTTGATAGTGAAGGGGAGTTGTGTTTTTCTAGTCTACACTTCCAAAAGTCTATCCTGTACCTTATTAAAAATTGAGAAATTTTACTGTGAAGTTGTAGTGACATCAATTTGAAATTTGGTGCATATGTTCATTATGATGTTGATTTTAAAAATTACATTCCAAATTGAGTTTTCTTTTTACAGATTTTATTGTTTACTGAACATGGAAACAAGACTGTGTGAGTTGTGTATGGTTTTTTATGGATGCATGTTCTTGTTATATGTAAACAAAAGTTGGCAAAAGAAAAATAAAACAAGAATAATATTTCTATAAGAAATAATTTAGTGATATAATTACATTTCGTTATAACAATCTCACAGATCCTGAAGAAAGTTCACCATTACAATACTGGCCTGCAATATAGTCAGTTCTATAAATTAGTTCAATAAGCATAGCTTCCATCAAATACACAAACTACCTTAAGTTAGTTAAATAAACAAAACAACAATACAATTCAACCTCATCAGACAATCTAAATTACCAGACCAGACTGTAATGGGATCAAATAAAACATATTGCACATTTTATAAAGCACTTTTGTGTATTATTTTTATATGGTTGTGCTAATGCAAGAATTTCAGGGACTGAATTTTCGGCTCTCCCTTGACACCATTTGCGAGTATGGTCTTTAGGAAACGATGATAGTCCGTTGGAAGGGGACGATAAATAGCTGACCCGTGTTAAGAGAGAGCCATATCTCTTGCACGTTAAAGACACCCTTGTAGATTTCGAAAAAGAGCAGGTTAATGCCGCTACAAGGCAGCACTCGCACCTGCAAAGTGGAAAGGGATATAAGTTGCAAAACTTGTTTCCCAATCCACTATAAATAAATATGTTTAAACTAATGCAAGAATTATTAATAATATTTTACAATATTTTATATTATAATAACTTAAAATAATAAGTTTAGAGTATCATTTCATTATTAATAATTAGTGTATTGAAAATTTAAAACAAAACAAAAATACACCAAAATTTTCCTATTAGTCGAAGCTTAAAATTAAGCCTATAACATGAAGTTTAGTTTCCCATTTTCCCAATCTTAATTCTGTCGTTTTAAGAAAATGAATGAATGAATATATACTTTAACTAGTTCACTTCTTAATGCCATTAGAAAACAGTATTCTTTTCAAATTAATCACAACTTTAAAAAAATAACCCTAAAATTTATATCAACTACAATCTCTTTTTAATTAATTTTTCTAGTTTTCTTATACGACTAGACTCCTGATCCGGAGCTGAAGTCACTGGTGTCTGATCATTAGCACTACCCAGTATAGATGATATAGGTATTCTTGCTCTGTAAATCTCTAATAAGTTACTCTGTTCACCTCGTCTTAAACCCTAAAATATAGATATTAAATTCAAAATAACAAATCTTCACTGCAGTTACTCTGGCTAAATCTTAATAATATATTGAAATTGCAAGTCTACACACTATAAGAAGATCACAAAGTAGAAGATGCATTGTAGTTATCTTTTGAAACATATTTTAGAAAAAGTCATTAATGAACTTAATATATAAACATATGATTTATGTGAATGATAGATGTAGAAGTGCATGTATTAAACTTTTTATACGACCGCAAATTTTGAAAAAATTTTCGTCGTATATTGCTATCACGTTGGCGTCTGCGTCGTCGTCGTCGTCGTCGTCGTCGTCGTCGTCGTCGTCGTCCGGCGTCCGAATACTTTTAGTTTTCGCACTCTAACTTTAGTAAAAGTGAATGGAAATCTATGAAATTTTAACACAAGGTTTATGACCACAAAAGGAAGGTTGGTATTGATTTTGGGAGTTTTGGTCCCAATATTTTAGGAATTAGGGGCCAAAAAGGGCCCAAATAAGCATTTTCTTGGTTTTCGCACTATAACTTTAGTTTAAGTTAATAGAAATCTATGAAATTTTGACACAAGGTTTATGACCACAAAAGAACGGTTGGGATTGATTTTGGGAGTTTTGGTCTCAACAGTTTAGGAATTAGGGGCCAAAAAAGGGCCCAAATAAGCATTATTCTTGGTTTTCGCACAATAACATTAGTTTAAGTAAATAGAAATCAATGAAATTTAAACACAATGTTAATGACTACAAAAGGAAGGTTGGTATTGATTTTGGGAGTTTAGGTCCCAACAGTTTAGGAATTAGGGGCCAAAAAGGGACCCAAATAAGCATTTTTCTTGGTTTTCGCACCATAACGTTAGTATAAGTAAATAGAAATCTATGAAATTTAAACACAAGGTTTATGACCATAAAAGAAAGGTTGGGTTTGATTTTGGGAGTTTTGGTCCCAACATAATAAGGGGCCCAAAGGGTCCAAAATTAAACTTTTGTTTGATTTCATCAAAATTGAATAATTGGGGTTCTTTGATATGCTGAACCTATCTGTCATGACTGTGTATGTAGATTCTTAACTTTTGGTCCCGTTTTCAAATTGGTCTACATTAAGGTCCAAAGGGTCCAAAATTAAACTTAGTTTGATTTTGACAAAAAATGAATCAGTTAGGTTCTTTGATATGCTGAATCTAAAAATGTACTTAGATTCTTGATTATTGGCCCAGTTTTCAAGTTGGTCCAAATCGGGGTCCAAAATTAAAATTTGTTTGATTTCATCAAAAATTGAATAAATGGGGTTCTTTGATATACCAAATCTAACTGTGTATGCCTACATTTTTGGTCCTGTTTTCAAATTGGTCTACACTAAAGTCCAAAGGGTCCAAAATTAAACTTAGTCTGATTTTAACAAAAATTGAAATCTTGAAGTTCTTTGATATGATGAATCCAAAAATGTACTTAGATTTTTTATTATGGGCCCAGTTTTCAAGTTGGTCCAAATCAGGATCTAATATTATTATATTAAGTATTGTGCAATAGCAAGTCTTTTCAATTGCACAGTATTGCGCAATGGCAAGAAATATCTAATTGCACAATATTGTGAAATATCAAATTTTTTATTAATTAGAGTTATCTTTCTTTGTCCAGAATAGTAAGCAAGAAATATCTAATTGCAAAATATTGTGCAATAGCAAGATTTTTTTTTAATTGGAGTTATCTTTCTTTGTCCAGAATCAACTTAAATCTTTGTTATATACAATATACAATGTATATTCACTTTTTACTACCAACTGATAAATTAAAATAATCTTTACCATTCAGTGATAACAAGCAGTTTTTTTACATCTTAATATTTTATGATGTATTTAAATGAGTAGTTATTGTTGCAAACTCCATTAGAAATTTTAATTGAGATTAGTTTTGGAATAAGGGAAAGGGGGATGTGATTAAAAAAATTGGGTTCAATTTTTCTCATTTGAAATTTCATAAATAAAAAAGAAAATTTCTTCAAACATTTTTTTGAGAGGATTAATATTCAACAGCATAGTGAATTGCTCTAAGAGAAACAAAAATTTTAAGTTCATTAGAACACATTCATTCTGTGTCAGAAACCTATGCTGTGTCAACTATTTAATCACAATCCAAATTTAGAGCTGAATCCAGCTTGAATGTTGTGTCCATACTTGCCCTAACCGTTCAGGGTTCAACCTCTGCGGTCGTATAAAGCTACGCCCTGCGGAGCATCTGGTTAATTGTTGGCTTGCTGTCTGACATTTTCCAAACCTCTCTTTTTACTAATACATATTTTCATATATAATTGTTGCATAACAATTACTGGTATTAGTAAAATTTGGTAATAAACCTGATATAACCTGATATAACCAATTTTCACATCACAAAGGAAGATAAGAATATTTCTAGTGGGTCTCATTGGGGTCTAAGCGTGACGCTGGATTGCCAATTTTTTGTAAGCGTGACACATGAAAGTCAAATTTTGTGTAGTGAAAATGGGAAATGAGGTCTTGCGGGACCCGGGAAATGACAAAAAATGAGAATTGCTTACGTATATATTGTAAGCGTGATACAGGAATCTGACAAAACAGTAAGCGGGATCCGGGATCGGAACCCCCCCAATGAGACCCCCTTTCTAGAGATGCTTATTATTGAATACAGTCTATAATTGTCTACTGTTGAATACAATATGTTCAACTCTAGGTGTCTTTTGAGTCATTGGGTTGCTGACTTTAAGATATAAACCCCTCATCTCCATATTTATGAACAAAATGATCATGATATTAGCGCTAGATAGTTTCCTTACACTAACATAAGACTCAAGAATATTTTGAGTATACACAATGACAACTCTAATTATGAAATAATTTTATTATTATATTTTTATTCTTCAACCAGTAACTGAAAGTGCCTAGTAGTAAACCACACACATTTAACCAGGAATTTATAAAACGCCTGGGGAAACAAAACGACATTTAGTCAATTACTGACACCTCTTAGCAAAGTAGCAAAGCTTCTAGCAATAAACCACTTTCAGCCATCAATTGCCTTTTATGCTACTCTATGCATGGGGTAGAGTAGAAACTTCAATCAGTTTATGACAAACTATACACTATGGAACTGATGCTTATTAAAGTTATATTTGGTACACTGAAAAAACTGATAGATGGATTGATTGTTGGTTGTATTACGTCTCTGTTACATGCATATTTAAACTCACCAAATAAATGTAAATGTGACATGTGGATAACACAAACAAAGATTTCTCAATAAATGTAATTTATTCATTGTGCGATGTACTACACTTGAAGATTAAGAAAATTGTTTTGCATAGACAAATATTTTACTGTAAAATCACAATAACTCTCACCTTCATTTCTAAAACTTTTTGGAATTCATTAATATCTGAATCACTTAATAATCTGATGTAATTATCTACAAAACCTTGTGGCTGTTCATGTGGTGACATCACAACCTATAATATATAATATCATATTATGCGGCTGTTCATGTGGTGACATCACAACCTATAATATATAATATCATATTATGTGGCTGTACATGTGGTGACATCACAACCTATAATATATAATATCATATTATGTGGCTGTTCATGTGGTGACATCACAACCTATAATATATAATATCATATTATGGACATTGTAGCTGTTGTTACTTCACAATCTATCAATAACATATTGTGGAGTCATTTATTTTCTAGATATAAATTTTCATGGTTTGAGGAAATATTGTAGGTTTGTGGATATTTGACTTCATCCTTTTGTTAAAGTTTGCATACATGATACATGTATATACAAGTCTAAGGGAAATTCGTTGAAATTTTAATTCATGGTTCAACTTTACAGATGAAATCCATGAAAATGGGTATCCAACAAATTATAATGAATCAACAGAATTGTGACATTATATTAACATCATATTGAAAGGGATATGAAGATACCTATAAAACCATAAATACTGCAGCTGTGCTATTTGAGCAGTTAAATTGCATTGACCGTATATACATATGTGATATACAGTCACTGACCGTATATCACCTTGTTTATGACGTTGACAATGCGTTTCCGTAGAGTTTTATTTATGAAGTCAATAAAACATACAGGTTTCCGGAATTTTACGACTTTCGTTGAAAATTAAGAAATGATGTTTTTTACCCTAAATGCTTCATTTAGAACAGTTATAAGAGTTGAAGTATATAAAGAATAACCATACAGCCTCGCTTTCTACCTGTTTCTAAGCCTTGTACAAATAACATTGATATTTCGAGACAATGTATGGTTATTCTATATTTAACTTCATTTCATATTTGTGTCTACCAAAAACATTAACAGTACAAATTTCACTGCACCAAGCTGCACAAAGTGTGGCTTTCTTTGTAATTTTGATTGGCACACAGCAATCACAAGGGAATCCAAAATGATTTTATTATATTTTAATTACAAATAAAATGCAACATTCATGACCGCAGTACTTCCCCATGATATTTTTACCAAAATGCAAATGAAAACAACAGTAAGCTGTAATTTTATGGTTTTTTTTAGCATAAAAATGAAATTATAAGAATTGGATGATTCTTTTTTTCATATTTCTATAAGGTTGTAAAAGTGTTGATTACATACACATTTTTAATGTACAGTGCTTTGTTTCATAAAAAAAACTTTGTACCCTTACTCAGAAATACATTGCACATGAACTTAAGATATTACTAAAGGTAAAACTTACCTTAAGAATCATCTCTGCTTTAGTCATACCTTTAACAACAATCTTAGTATAACTGAAAATATTTAATACAAAACATTTTATATCATCTCTTTTAATGGAAGCAAAAAATCCATCAAAACTATTATACATAAGTTATATACTTTTAGATACATTGTACTGCTAAAAATAATATTTATCTTTAAAATTTGTGATGTTTTGTTTGTAAATTATGTTGTGACAGCACTAGTTGTATGATCAACAAACAATCTGAGACTATCTGAAAATAAGTATATGAGTATGCTGGTATGCTGTAATACATGTATAAACCCACATATAGTCAGACTATACCTAAGAACTAGACATCAGCTGTTGTCTGCTCTTTGGTCGGGTTGTTGTCTCTTTGACATATTCCCCATTTCCATTCTCAATTTTATATTTGCATGCTTGTTAACTAACTGGCTATTAGAGTACTGGAGTTGTTTAAAGTATGTTGTTTACCCGGTAGTATTGTCATGAGTGAACAAAACCATTTACTAAGCTTTTAAAAAAACAATTGTCTATCCATTTTGTTTATGTTATTAGTGTAGCATTTAATATTCTCAACCAATAACAATAAATATGATGTGTTACCTTG
This sequence comes from Mytilus edulis, assembly GCF_963676685.1. NCBI lineage: Eukaryota > Metazoa > Mollusca > Bivalvia > Mytilida > Mytilidae > Mytilus > Mytilus edulis. The sequence continues at coordinate 59,931,140 of NC_092349.1, read as the reverse complement.
CTGGTGCTTTTCTTATAACCTGTGAACCTAGTGATGGAAGATCTAATAAAACTGTTTTCAGGGAATGAGTATCTAATAATAACTGAAAATAGACAATATAAGAACTGATTAAAAAAATAAAATAAAACGATAAATTTAACATTATGACACTTCTGTTAAGTTTATATAAGGCTAATTGTACTGACTTTTTTTATTGTGTGTACTTTGATCTCTGGAGAGTATATTTTATAATCAAATCTTTAACTGAATAAATTTAATGTCTGGAAAAAGCTTTTTACATATCACTGCCCCAGTCTGCACGGTTAGCCACTAGTCTGATGCCCCAGACTAGTAAAATTTCATTCGGACTAGTAAGTTTTTGCAAAATTTTGTTTGGACCAATAAGAAAAATGTCAGAATATTGGTCTTCGGACTAGTAGTTGAAAAAGTTTTTGGTGCAGACTGCTTCCCATTGGTCATGGTCAGTGTTATGCTATGGTGAAGACAGAAAAAAACAACACAAACAAAATCTATTGTATAACAAACCTGTTCAGCTGCCACTGTATTGATAGATTTACATCGGAATAAGTTGTTAATGAATTTTGGAATAAATGTGCTGAAAAAGAGAGAAAAAGACATATATAAGCTACTGCAATTATTATGTTTAACATACTTTAATCCCAAATAACGAGGTACACAATTTCAGTTTAACATTTTGACATTACTGTTGATTCATTTATTTTCGTGGGTACCAATTTTCATGGATTGATGAAAACTTGCATATTCGTGGATTTTTAAATTCATGGTTTTTGAAAATTTTACATACATTCCTTTAGAAAATATGTACTTGTTGAACATTAAAATTGTTAATTCGTTGAACATTTAAATTCGTGGTTCCCCTGAACCTATAAATTCCATTAAAATTAGTATCCAAAGAATATTAAAGAATCCACAGTATATGCTGTTCTGGATCACCACATGAGATATATGGACTCATAATTCATGTAAACTATTTTTAGGGGACACTGATGACAGGGAATAGGAGCCAATACTTACCTGTTTTTAGATATACAATGGTCAATTCTTTAACATTAATTCAAATAAATGGAGAATGTGTTCATGAGATACAGCAGCCCGTGCTGTAAATGTGCAAAAGTCAAAGTAACAATTCGATTTGATGATGTACAGAGGTACCGACAGATGAACAGACAGACAAGGGTAAACCTTTATGCCCCTTTTCCTAGCCAGCAAGCATAAAAAAAAATGTAAGAAAATACAATATTTTTTTTCAAGCTTTCAAAACAGGAAGAAAGCCAAGACTTACAGAATTTCCCGGCAGTTTTGATGTGAGAACATTTTTTTTTTACATTTTCCAACAATATATTTTACATGATTTGACTTACTTTACAAACTTTAGACAGAACTGAGTGAAGAATTTTCTAGATGAAGCTAAGTTATCTCTGATGATTGGTATATTCTGTTTCAAATGTGTAGTAACAGCAGACACATATCCACTCTGGTCCCCAACAGCTTCTACTGATGACCATGACATCTGAAAATAAAGAACCAGTACATCTAACAATTCTAAGATTATAATCCTTGGGAACCTAATGCTAATGGGTAAGGGTTCAATCCTTTGTTTTGGTTAGTATTTAGGTGATAATAAGGTAAAAGTAAGTTTTAGCATTTTGGTATACAAAAATAATGTGAAATGTTTTGTTTTAGGTTTTAGGTGTTCAGTTTTAGCATTATGGTAAGCATTAGTCACAGTAATAGTAAAACCTTTTTCACACGAAATCTGCTATCCTGTTGATATTGTAAGTTGTGAACAGGATAACATATTAATCAAATGTCCATGACAGTAATAGTAAAACCTTTTTCACAAGAAATCTGCTATCCTGTTGATATTGTAATTTGTGAACAGGATAACCTATTAATCAAATGTCCATGACAAAATATATTCAAACACCATCACCTTATTCATAGCTAACACATTGGTTCACATTATTAGCATGTTACCATGGGTTTTTTGTGTGTCGTAAAATTGTGGTTATGTATATATGTGTTGTTGATGTTTTTTTTGTGTTATTGAATTATTGTCTTATATATGTATACTATATCTTTTGTTAGAAACTGTTTACTGAACATTTACTTTCTCATAGGTTACACAATATAAGTAGTCATAGTTGTTTGAACTGTTTACTATGTATGTACCTTACTCATGGCTGTAAGAGCAGGCTCACAAGCTGTTTCTAAGTCCTGTACAAGTAACTGTATACAACTTGATATCACACTGAAATATTATAAACAATATTCTAAATACTTGTTAATACAAATTTAATTGATTTTATCAATACCAATTAACTTGTTTAAAATTTGTTTCATGTATAAATAGAAGGGGGACTATTCTAACTTAATTTTATACAATAAAATTGACCTATAGAATTATTAGAACTAGAGCTAGAAATAGGAATAGAAGTAGAACTAGAAATAGGACTAACAGTATGACTAGGACTAAAACTAGAATTAAAACTAAAACTAGAACTAGGACTAAGACTAGAATTAGAACTAGAACCACACCTAGAACTATAACTAGAACTAGAACAAGAAATAGAATTAGAACTAAAATAAGAACTAGAACTTGATTTAGAATTAGAACTAGAGCTAGAACAACTAGAGGCTCTAAAGAGCCTGTGTCGCTCACCTTGGTCAACAAAGGACATAGATGGATTCATGACAAAATTGTGTTTTGGTAATGGTGATGTGTTTTTAGATTTTACTTTACTTAACATTCTTGCTGCTTACAATTATCTCTATCTATAATGAACTTGGCCCAGTAGTTTCAGTGGAAAATGTTTGTGAAAATCTACAAATTTTATGAAAATTGTTAAAAATTGACTATGAAGGGCAATACATGTAACTCCTTAGGGGGTCAATTGACCATTTTGGTCGTGCTGACTTATTTTTAGGTCTTTTTTTGCTGAACATTATTGCTGTTTACAGTTTATCTCAATCTATTATAGTATTCAAGGTAATAACCAACAAGAGGCTCTCAAGAGCCTGAATCGCTCACCTTAATTCTTTTGGTTAAATCTCTCATCAATGATTATTTTGGCTTTTCAATTTATTTAAATGTTTTTTGGATCGTCCTATTTTCTTCAAAAGCCAAAAAAAATAATCATTTTCTCCTATGTTCTATTTTAGCCATAGGAGCTATGTTTCTTGACATACAAGGAAATAAAATATAAAATTTATACTAGATACTCTGAAACTCATTTAGCCTAAGTTTGGCTGAAATTGATACAGATTTTTTAAAGTAAGTCAACATGATGAACAAATTGTGAAAAAAGTCTTTAAAGGGCAATAACTCCTGAAGTGGTCAATTGACAATTTTGGTCAATTTGACTTAATTGAAGATCTTACTTTGCTGAACATTATTGCTGTTTACAGTTTATTTCTATCTATAATTATATTCAAGACTAGAGGCTCTAAAGAGCCTGTGTCGCTCACCTTGGTCTATGTGAATACTAAACAAATGACACAGATGGATTCAAGACAAAATTGTGGTTTGGTGATGGTGATGTGTTTGTAGATCTTACTTTACTGAACATTCTTGCTGCTTACAATTATCTCTATCTATAATGAACTTGACCCAGTAGTTACAGTGGAAAATGTTAGTAAAATTTTACAAATTTTGTGAAAATTGTTAAAAAAAAATTACTATATAAAGGGCAATAACTCCTTAGGGGTCAATTGACCATTTTGGTCATGTTGACTTCTTTTTAGGTCTTACTTTGCTGTACATTATTGCTGTTTACAGTTTATCTCTATCTATAATAATATTCAAGATAATAACCAAAAACAGCAAAATTTCCTTAAAATTACCAATTCAGGGACAGCAACCCAACAATAGGTTGTCCGATTCATCTGAAAATTTCAGGGCAGATAGATTTTGACCTGATGAACAATTTTCCCCTGTCAGATTTGCTCTAAATGCTTTAGTTTTTGAGTTATAAGCCAAAAACTGCATTTTACCCCCATGTTCTATTTTTAGCCATGGCGGCCATCTTGGTTGGTTGACCGGGTCACCGGACACATTTTTAAAACTAGATACCCCAATGATGATTGTGGCCATGTTTGGTTTAATTTGGCCCAGTAGTTTCAGAGGAGAAGATTTTTCTAAAAGATGACTAAGATTTACGAAAAATGGTTAAAAATTGACTATAAAGGGCAATAACTCCTAAAGGGGTCAATTGACCATTTCGGTCATGTTGACTTATTTGTAAATCTTACTTTGCTGAACATTATTGCTGTTTACAGTTTATCTTTATCTATAATAATATTCAAGATAATAACCAAAAACAGCAAAATTTCCTTAAAATTACATATTCAGGGGCAGCAACCCAACAACGGATTGTCTGATTCATCTGAAAATTTCAGGGAAGATAGATCTTGACCCCATGTCAGATTTGCTCAAAATGCTTTGGTTTTTGAGTTATAAGCCAAAAACTGCATTTTACCCCTATGTTCTATTTTTAGCCATGGCGGCCATCTTGGTTGGTAGGCGGGGTCACGCCACACATTTTTTAAACTAGATAACCCAATGATGATTGTGGCCAAGTTTGGTTTAATTTGGCCCAGCAGTTTCAGAGGAGAAGATTTTTGTAAAAGTTAACGACGACGGACGACGACGGACGCCGGACGCAAAGTGATGGGAAAAGCTCACTTGGCCCTTCGGGCCAGGTGAGCTAATAATAAACAAAAACAGCAAAATTTCCTTAAAATTATCAATTCAGGGGCAGCAACCCAACAACAGGTTGTCTGATTCATCTGAAAATTTCAGGGCAGATAGATCTTGACCTGATAAACAATATTACCCACGTCAGATTTTCTCTAAATGCTTTGGTTTTTGAGTTATAAGCCAAAAACTGCATTTGACCCCTATGTTCTATTTTTAGCAATGGCGACCATGTTTGTTGATAGATCATAACTTCGGATACAATTTACAAACTAGATACCCTAAGGAACATTCAGTTAAAGTTTGGAAGTATTTGGCCCAGTAGTTTCAGAGGAGAAGATTTTTGTAAAAGATTACTAAGATTTACGAAAAATGGTTAAAAATTGACTATAAAGGGCAATAACTCCTAAAGGGGTCAACTGACCATTTCCGTCATGTTGACTTATTTGTAAATCTTACTTTGCTGAACATTATTGCTGTTTACAGTTTATCTCTATCTATAATAATATTCAAGATAATAACCAAAAACAGCAAAATTTCTTTAAAATTACCAATTCAGGGGCAGTAACCCAACAACAGGTTGTCTTATTCATCTGAAAATTTCAGGGCAGATAGATCTTGACCTGATAAACAATATTATCCCATGTCAGATTTGCTCTAAATGCTTTGGTTTTTGAGTTATAAGCCAAAAACTGCATTTGACCCCTATGTTCTATTATTAGCAATGGCGACCATGTTTGTTGATAGATCACAACTTCGGATACAATTTACAAACTAGATACCCTAAGGAACATTCAGTTAAAGTTTGGAAGTATTTGGCCCAGTAGTTTCAGAGGAGAAGATTTTTGTAAAAGATTACTAAGATTTACGAAAAATGGTTAAAAATTGACTATAAAGGGCAATAACTCCTAAAGGGGTCAACTGACCATTTCCGTCATGTTGACTTATTTGTAAATCTTACTTTGCTGAACATTATTCCTGTTTACAGTTTATCTCTATCTATAATAATATTCAAGATAATAACCAAAAACAGCAAAATTTCCTTAAAATTACCAATTCAGGGGCAGCAACCCAACAACGGGTTGTCTGATTCATCTGAAAATTTCAGGGCAGATAGATCTTGACCTGATAAACAATATTACCCCATGTCAGATTTGCTTTAAATGCTTTGGTTTTTGAGTTATAAGCCAAAAACTGCATTTGATCCCTATGTTCTATTTTTAGCAATGGCGACCATGTTTGTTGATAGATCAAAACTTCGGATACAATTTATAAATTAGATACCCTAAGGAACATTCAGTTAAAGTTTGAAAGTATTTGGCCCAGTAGTTTCAGAGGAGAAGATTCTTGAAATAGTTTACGACGACAGACGACAGACGACGGACGACGACGGACGCCAAGTGATGGCATAAGCTCACTTGTCCCTTCGGGACAGGTGAGCTAAAAACAGCAAAAATTTCCTTAAAATTACCAATTCAGGCAGCAACCTAACAACAGGTTGTCCGATTCATCTGAAAATTTCAGGGCTGATAGATCTTGACCTGATAAACAATTTTACCCCATCAGATTTGCTCTAAATGCTTTGGTTTTTGAGTTTTGGAGTGCATTTTACCCCTATGTTTTATTTTTAGCCATGGTGGCCATCTTTGTTGGTTGGCTGAGTTACCGGACACATTTTTAAAACAAGATACCCCAATGATTATTATGGCCAAGTTTGGTTTAATTTGGCCCAGTAGTTTCAGAGGAGAAGATTTTTCTAAAAGATTATCAAGATTTACGAAAAATGGTTAAAAATTGACTATAAAGGGCAATAACTCCTAAAGGGGTCAACTGACCATATCGGTCATGTTGACTTATTTGTAAATCTTACTTTGCTGAACATTATTGCTGTTTACAGTTTATCTTTATCTATAATAATATTCAAGATAATAACCAATAAAAACAGCAAAATTTCCTTAAAATTAACAATTCAGGGGCAGCAACCCAACACAGGTTGCCCAATTCATCTGAAAATTTCAGGACAGATAGATCTTGACCTGATAAACAACTTTACCCAGTCAGATTTGCTCTAAATGCTTTTGTTTTTGAGTTGTAAGCCAAAAACTGCATTTTACCCCTATGTTCTATTTTTAGCCATGGCGGCCATCTTGGTTGGTTGGCCGGGTCATCAAACATATTTTTTAAACTAGATACCCCAATGATGATTGTGGCCAAGTTTGGTTTAATTTGGCCCAGTAGTTTCAGAGGAGAAGATTTTTGTAAAAGTTAACAACGACGACGGACGCAGTGATGGGAAAAGCTCACTTGGCCCTTCGGGCCAGGTGAGCTAAAAATTAGAACTAGAACTAGAACTAAAACTAGAACAAGAATTAAAATGAGAAATAGAATTGGGACTAGAAATAGAATTGGGACTAGAAATAGAACTGGGACAAGAAATAGAACTTGGGACTAGAAATAGAACTGGGACTAGAAATAAAACTGGGACTAGAACTAGAATTAGAACTAAGACTTGGAACTAAAACTAAGAATAGGACTAGAACTTGAACTAGGACTAAAACTAAGACTAGAACTTGAACTAGGACTAGAACTAAAACTAGGACTTCAAATAGGACTAGGACTAGAACTAAAATCAAAACTTGGACCTTAAACTAAAACTAGGACTAGAACTAGGACAAGGACTAGAAATAGTATTAAGACTAGGACTAGGACTAGAACTAGAACAAGGACTAGAACTAGGACAAGGACTAGAACTAGGACAAGGACTAGAAATAGTATTAGACTAGGACTAGGACTAGAACTAGGACAAGGACTAGAACTAAGACAAGGACTAGAACTAGGATTAAGACTAGGACTAGGATTAAGAGTAGGACTAGGATTGAGACTAGGACTAAAAATAAGAACTAGGATTAGAACTAGAACTAAAACTAGGACTTAGACTAGAACTAGGACTTCATAAAGGACTATGACTAGAACTAGAACTAGGACTAGAATTAGAACTAAGAATGGAACTTAAATTAGAACTAGGACTAAAACTAGATTTAGAACTAGAACTAGAACTAGCACTAGGACTAGGACTAGAACTAGCACTAGGACTAGCACTAGAAATAAGAACTAGGATTAGATCTAGGACTGGGACTAGAACTAGCACTAGGACTAGAAATAAGAACTAGGATTAGATCTAGAACTAGGACTAGAACTAGCACTATGAATAGAACTAAGACTAGAAATAAGAACTAGGATTAGATCTAAAACTAGGACTATAACTAGGACAAGGATTAGAATTAAGACGAGAACTAGGACTTCTACTAGAACTAGGACAAGGATTAGAACGAAGTTAAGAACTAGGACAAGGATTATAACCAAGATGAGAACTAGGACAAGGATTAGAACCAAGATGAGAACTAGGACAACTACTAGAACTAGGATTAGGATTAGGACTAGAACTAGAAACAAAACTTGGAACTAAAACTAAAACTAGGACTAGAACTAGGTTAACCGTTGATAACATTAATATATACTGTAATTGCAAAACACGACATAACATAAATTTAAACTTTCCTTCTGAAGGTTATATTATTACCTTTTCAATTCAAATGATAAAAGATAATATCTCTTTTTTTAAATAGTGTAACTGAGGAAGATTTTTTTTATTATTATTAAGGCCACACTAATTTAATTTCTTGTTCCACAGATTTTCCCTCCCAAAAAATCGAGTGAGTGAGCAATTTGAAAATTTTGATACTACAAAATAAACTAAATTTACAAATTTTGAAAAGTAAAGGCAAGCAATTTTTTTTTTGGTAAACATAAAATCATATCTTCTGACAAGGAATTAAATTGGTGTAGCCTAATATATAATTATTTAACATATCAATCTCAGAAATTCAAAATGGTGTCCAATTCTTCAGATATAACATATCATTTTTGGTTTTGACTGTAAACTATAGCTAAATGGGTTCGTAAAAATTGTGCAAGAACATATAGGTCAATGCTAACATTTACATTTTTTAAAAGGCAGATGATGTGAGGAAAAAAACGTTTGTTTTAAATTCATTTACAGTGACATACTTATGGAATGTATCTTGTTCTGGATTCAGGTCAATCTGACTGGTTAGACCTGGATCTACTTTCTCTTTCAGTTTCTCCTCCAGCTGTTGTGTAGTTTCCATACAATATTCAGCTGTACATAAGATACTACAAATTCTACATTGTTCTTCCTCTGTAAACTTTGTTATCTCCCCTTCCTTGAGGATACTTTGTAATATACCAGAGGCTGAACTGGTGCCTTCTTTGCTTTGTCTGAATAAGAGGAAAAAACACAATAACTTGAATATCAGTGAAACTCAATGTACCACCAATGCTTACAACAAAAATTAAAATCATTCTTTTCATAACAGAAATTAAATCTTCAATACTTTGACTAATGGATAAAAGATAAAACAAGAATACTCGCACTCATTTTTTATGTTCAGTGGACCGTGTACTAGAGGTTAAAACTGTTATTTGGCATCAAAATTAGAAAGATCATAGTATAGGGAACACATGCACTAAGTTTCAAGTTGATTGGACTAATTTATCAGTCCCTTAAATTTGATCTTGATTTTGCAATATAACTAGATATCATTGAGATGGGAGCCATCTCTGTGGGCCCCGCTGTCAATAACGTGGGGTAAATAAGTTGTATGGATAATCTGATATGAAGCATTATTTGAAGTTATTACATAGTCTCATGTGTGATTTTGATCTAAGATTTTAAGTTAAAACTGATAAATATTCTCATCTTACTTTCATAGTATAATAGTGATATGACTGCATGATGTGAACTCATTGTTTACTACTCTAAGGTGACTTCTGGATATATGGATTGATGTTTGAACAATATGTTTAAAGGTGCTGCCCAATTGATATTTGTCACATATTTTTAGAATTATGCCTTCAATATATTATGACCCACCAAGTATAAAGTATGAAATATTAATGGTTCTCGAGAGGTAGAGCGGACACAATTTGTTAAGAACAACGAACGGATGGACAGACCGACAGACTGATCTTAGACCTAGGATGCATACATTATGACACATTCTCTTGTGTTGGTTAATATATATGTTAAGTTGAAAATGTTTGTCAGGTATAAAGTATGAAATAATAACAGCTGTCCTCTCAAAATATAATGTGGATCAAATTTGTTAGCGATGGACAGACCAACAGACAGACAGACCTTTGACCTAGGAAGTGGTACATACATCATGACACACCCTCTGGTGTTGGTTAAGATGGATGTCAAGTATAATATTTGAAATCATAACGGTTCTCAAGATATAGAGCGGACACAATCTTCACCACAGGACACAGGGTTGTCAACTGAAACCAAAGTTTTTTTGACGTTGACCTTTGACCTAGGAAGTTGTACATACATCATGACACGCCCTCTGGTGGTGGTTAAAATGTATGACAAGTATATACTTTGAAATCATAACGATTATCTAGATATGGAGCGGACACGATCTTCACCACAGGACACAGGATTGTCAACTCGAAACCAAAGTTTTTGACCTTGACCTTTGACCTAGGAAGTTGTACATACATCATGACACACCCTCTGGTGGTTGTTAAAATGGATGTCAAGTATAAACTTTGAAATCATAATGGTTATCTAGATATGGAGCGGACACGATCTTCACCACAGGACACAGGGTTGTCAACTGAAACCAAAGTTTTTGACCTTGACCTTTGACCTAGGAAGTTGTACATACAACATGACACACCCTCTGGTGTTGGTTAATAATCATGTTAAGTATTAAGTATGAAATCATAACGGTTCTCTAGATATGGAGCGGACACGAAAGTGTTACGGACGGACAGACGGACGGACGGACGGACAGACGGACGGACGGACAGACTGATCACTATAGGGCGACCCGCCGTCGGCGGGGCCCTAATTAAAAAGTATGACTCTATAATTAAGTCTATCATCATAAGACCTATTAAATAGTACACAACAATGCTGTCTGCTTATCTAACTTAAATATGATTTCTGTATTTTTTGGCTTTCAAGATATAAAAGAAGAAAAAAAAAAACTCTGAGAAAATTCAAAACTGAAAGAGCATAATCATATGGTAAAATCAAAAGCTCAAATACATCAAAGGAATGGATCACAACTGTCATCTATGAGCACTTTTAATGTTGAAGAAAAGACAAATTACATATCTTACTTTGGTAAAGAATTAAGCAGAACTCTGTTAGAATATTCTTTGAGATATTTTTGGAATGTCCTTGTTAGGTCTATCATTGGTTGTCCATTACTCAGCTGTGAACACTGCACCATACATTTCTTATAAAATACAAACAAATCAGCACAGCTAGGTAATACATTACTACTATCTTCTGATTCCATGCGAGGTGTTCCGAACTGTCGGAGGTCTTCTAAGAATCTGTTAACTAACTCTGATAGATTCCTATAAATAATAAGAATATGACTTTAAATGAAGACAGATACATATATTGATACTAGATTATACTGTTTTATTGATATCAAATTATAGATAAAACTACTTTCAAAAATTGATGAGAAAAAGTATTAAATTTTGTACATAAAACTTTGTGATTAAAAATACATCTACCTTTTATGTGATTTTTGTTTTTAATTTAACACTATGGTTGAAAATAAATATGTGAAGTTTTAAACTGGTTTGTCTTTAGGTTTAATACCACCAAATCATGGTACGTCACATCCGGTTGTATACAAAAGTAGGTTGAAAAAAATATTCCCTTGAATTTGACAGTTGTAGGTAATTAATCTACATTTTATTGCAGTAAAACCATTTCTGTGTCATAAACATATGTCTTGGGTATTTCCAAACACCATTATTTTTTATTTGGGATTTCTATAGAAAACTGAGGTTACATGGTGACTAAACCTTGTACACAGATAAAATAAGGGGAGAAATTTGATTGGTTAACTTCCAATGATGGTTATTTTCTTATATGCAATGAAATGTTATTTGAATTTTTTTCTATAGAACTGGACAGGATAAAACTTTACTCATGCCAAGTATTTCTTTATTTGAAACAAGGATAAATTCTGCACATTGTTTTGAAAAGTGCAAATTTAACAAAGACTAATAAGGGAAAATCAATGGTGGTATTACACCTTTACTAAATATCACTTGATATAGCAATCATCCTTAATATAATTATATTACCTATCTTGTGAATCAATATAGATGTCTAGATGTGTCTCAAAACATTGGGATATAATGCCACCAAAAGGAGAGGATGTATCCTTTTCACTATCCTGTAAACATAAATTAAAATTAAAAAAAAACAACATTCAAGCATAGTAATGCTAAAAAGCGTCTTTATCTGTAAATTAATCATATACTTTCTCTTTAAACAAAATTGAAATGTTATTTCAAGGAAAACACACTGATACACAACATTTTTTAAAGCATTTCATGTACCCTTTTTATAAATTTTAAGATCTATTTATTTCACTGCATAATTCTTTACATCAATGTTAAGAAAAAACTGCCCCTGATTATCTATGTGATTTAATGCCCCCGCTTGTTGGTCAAGTATCTAACTACGATTTGCGAAACAGTAATAATTATGTAGTACCCGGTTATAGACTAGACATAACTAGAAAATCCTTTTTCCCATCCACTACTATTGAATGGAATAGCCTTCCCCCCGACATACGTACGTCCAAAAACATAAATATTTTTAAACGAAAGATGAAGTCCAAATTGATACAGCCACCTTCCTATTTCAGTTGTGGGGATAGAAAACTTAATATCATTCATACACGTTTGAGAAATATGTGCAGTTCTTTAAATTCAGATTTACATCGTGTTAATATTAAACCAAGTCCCGCATGCAGCTGTGGCCACCCTGTTGAGGATAGTATACACTATTTTTTAGAGTGCGCTCTTCATAACGAAGCAAGAGAAATACTGTTTTCAAAATTAGAAAGTTATGCTATATCCATTGAGCTTCTATTAGCTGGTGACGGTGACCTTTCTTTTCAGCAAAACAAAGACATTTTTGAGTCCGTACAATCTTATATCAGAATAACACAAAGATTTAAAACAATCAATTAACATTCTAAATTTCTACTTTACAACCTTTCACTCCAGTCTAGTTGTTTCATTATTATTCCTTATTATATTGTATTTTTTTTTCTTTTTTCTTTTTATTTCTAATTTTTGTTTGAAGTATGTATTACATGCATTACTACTATGTTGTATTTTTTCTTTTTCGCCATTATCTAATGTACTTTGTGTTTATATTTATATTGGGAGAGGACGTCTCTAATGTTGTTATAACTTGTGTCCAATCCCTTTTGCTACTTTTGCAAATAAAATATGTTTAAACTAAAACTAAGAAAAAATAATTCTACAGTATTTTTTTAAGCTTAAAAATCTGTCCATTCTATCACATGTTATAAACAAAATGTTGAATCTGAGTTTTAAGTATTTTTTTAAATGTATTGATGTATTCATTTTTAACTCAATTAAAAATATATAAATGTCAACTAAAGTTATTTTTTGTGCATTTTTATAATTTAAAAAAAAAAAAAAAAAATAAAGTTAATTCCATTGAACAACAATTCCTTAATAAACATAGATTAAAATTGTATATTTCACCACATGTTGAAATATATAATAATATTTTGATAAAACAAACCTTATTGTCATCTGATTGTGTTTTCTCTTCATTCTCCATATCACTTTCAAATGGATTAGAAGATTCTTCCTCAAATGGATTACTTGTTGGAGGAGCAACACTCACTGATTTCTTTCCCTGTTTATCAGAATTTACATTACTTAAATTTTATGCATAGTCATTGCTGAATACATTGCCATGGAAAAGATATCATTTAACATTTTTTTCTTACAATGAAAATTAACTGAACCCAGGAAAAAACACTATTAAATAATTTGATTTTAAATTCGAAATTAAACATGTTATATATGTATACTATAGAGGGGTTCACACTTCAAACTTATTTAATTCTACAATAGCGAGTGTGATATTTTGGTAATCCTGTTTGCCTGTCTATTGTCAAAGAGAATATCTTTTGCTATTTTATGTGGTTTGGTTGCTGTCTTAAAGACATATATATGTCCCTTAATTGTTGGGGTATATGCCGATGAGACATTAAAGTATACCCTAAGTTGCTAGTAGATTTTGTCAAAAAATTAAATGAATAATCTGTACAATAAAAATTAAATAGCATTAAGGAGGCTCGAGGGTATAAAAATTTCAGAAAAAAATCAAACATTTGTTTTTCATTGCAAATTTTATTTATTTCCTTTTGTAGTTGTTACTTTATCATATGGTACAAAAATCATTCAAAACAATCAATTCGTGTTGGCCCCAGATGACTTTCAAAATGTATACATCATTGAAAAAGTTCCAAATTATATCCCTTTGGTGGAAAAATGCCATTTTTTGGCTCTAAAATTGAAATATCTTTATCAACTCATCGGTGACCTATCTTTTTTAATATAATTTCCATATAAGCTGTACTTAAACTATATTATTGTAAAATTTTAGCGATTTCTGTAATAAATTTCTTTTTTTTATTTCGATATTACCTTTATTTCTCCTATTACTTCAACAGAAAAAAACCGCCATTACAAAAATGTATGCTTCTTTCGAAGGCAGATTGTGAGCGCAAATGAACGGTGACCCCACTTTTTTATTTTATTTTTCTATTAACTATAAGATAAAGTTCATTTATAGAAAAATATAGAGAAATCCTATATAAATGATTTAGACCCGCGAACTCCTTAGTATTGATGCTAAGAAGATAACTGTATTGTATTTTAAGCTCCGACGGCATCAAATGGGGATTTGATGGTCGCAAATTAAGTTTACTGGCGACGCGTTAGTGGAGACAGTAAACGGGTATTTGCGACCATCAAATCCCCAATTGATGCCGTCGGAGCTTAAAATACAATATTGTTATCTCCATTCTAATGAAACTGACAGAAAACAACTTTAAAACATGTACTGTGGATTCATTAATTTTCGTTGGATACCAATTTTCGTGAGTTTCGTGGTTACATGTAAACCACGAAATTAAATGTTCCACGAATGACAAATTTGCTATGGGCTTATAGGAAGACTGCATCAAAACCACGAAATTAAATATCCACGAACATCCATGTTTTCCCTTATCCACGAAAATTGGTACCCACGAAAATAAATGAATCCACAGTAATTAAAATCTGTCATATGCCGTCTGCGCTTGCGCCTACGTCCCATAGAATCAATTGTCAATTGATGCCATGTAAAAAAGTGACGTTATCCAATCAAAATGAACGTTACAAACGTTGTTACATTAGAATGAACAATATGTGCCAAAATCTACAGACAAAACAAAGGGAGGAATAGATAGATAAATGGCAAGACCAGGTAATTGCAGTTTAACTACCATAATATGTGGGTGTATAATATTCAAACCTATACATGTACAGTTCAAACTATTGATAATAGTTACAGTAAATGTATACCTGAAACTCTTGCAATGTTACACCAGTAAACCTTTTGGCCAGTAAGGTCTCAAAGTTAGTTGTCCTTTGTATAGCAAACAATAACAGCTTAACATCTATCTCAACCTTCCTCTTTGTCATAATCTTTGAAAGCTCTTTCCTGGAAATACAAATAATGATGGTTTCTGAACCAGTTTAATTTTCAAGCTGCAACTTATATGTCATGCTTGATAAAGCCCAACAGCGGAAAATGCAAGAGTTGCAAAGAGGTCTGATATCAGAACAGCAAGTATAAAAATCAATGTAGATTTTTTTTTTATCTCTTGCTTTAAATGTGCTAAATAACTCTTACCAGCATTCAATTTCCTTGTACATATTGTATTAAGCTTTTAAACAAAAATTAACTTACAAGTCTGAGATCACCCTTTTTTTTTACATTTTTTTGTGAGACCTCTTTTTAGTAAAATTCTACTGGCCTGACAAAAAAAGATTATGATTACTAGTGATGACTGGAATATTTGTATATTTTTTTCAATGCAATTGCATCACGTGTAGCACTTGTATAAAACTTTACCTGGTTAAATCACAAAATTCCACACATATTCTTTCACTAACTTCCCAGTCTGATGGAAACAAATGACCAAACTTTTCTTCAAAGTCAACTAATGTTCTCTTTATCCAGGCATATCTTCTGTCTATCTTATCTAACCAGGCCACCTAAAATAACAATAAAACTAGTTAACATCTTTAATCAATTTAGCTACTATTGTATAATATAAAATTTCTCAACGTTTCCGTTGAATACTTCCATGACTCTTTAAGGATATAAATGAAATACATATTATTATGCTTTGGATTGTTACTATAATAACTCATAAAAAGAAGAAAATCTGTTATATCAATGTTTTTCTATAAGAAACTTATTTTTAAGTACATTGTTTTATTTTGTATTTGATTATCTTTTGTGTTTTCAACCACAGGCGGATTTAGGGGGGGCCAGGGGGCCCGGGCCCCCCCCTTTTCGGGAAAAAATTTGGTTGCTTATATAGGGAATCACTGAAGCGTGATTGGAGCGGGCCCCCTCTTAGGTCAGTCAGTGGGCCCCCACTTATGAAAATTTCTGGATCCGCCACTGTCAACAGATCTTTCTATTTTCCGTTAAGTTCACTTATGACTTGTGTAAACTTAATTAGTGAAACGGTAACTATAATGCAGTTGAAGCATCATTCAACTTTGCTTCTAATGTTTTATTGGTTTCAGAAGCGAAAATTTTGAAAAAACATTTAATTTGTTTGATGCCAATTGATGGAAGAGCAGTCTAGTTCAAAATACTTACATCTTGATTTTCTCCAAATAATACCAGGTATTCTGACAGCTGAAGTTTCACAAACCAGTTCAGGAGATCTTTCTTTACTCTTGGGTCTAATACACTAACTACAAGGCAGGCTTCCTTTAACTGTCTCTGATTTCCTGGACCATACTGCAATAAATGTACTGGGTAAGAACAAAAAAAGAGATGAAGTCACTACATTTAGGTTTGATTACCTGTTATTTGTTTAATGTTCTCTAACTAAGGGTTTAGAAATTGTAATTTTAAAGTTTGAAATTACATATCATTAGGCAACGGCTCATAATCTGACAACTACATATAGGTCCAAAATGTGTATATTTTGCATTATTATCTTTTTCAAGATCTAAGTACTTTTTTCAGTGCACTTTTTCTTGTTGTTTGGTTAATTGGTTTAAAATCTTATCCATTCTAAAAACAGTGTATTTCTTAAAATATTTTCTAATAAAATACATCTTTAATTCTAAATAAAATATACCTTAGCTCCCGCTCCCTGAAATGCCTCTTCGAAATCAGCTTGTATTTGTGTGCCTAGTTCACCTTGTATCTGTTTTACTCTGTCAATAAAAATCAGGATTTAGTGTAATTATGGATAAAACTTATAGGGTATACACCCAACCCCAACAATATAAATATCTTTAAATTAAGACATGGATCTATACACTAAATCAAGCTCTACATAGTGTATCCATATAAACTAACTTATTTTTTCATACCTCTCTTGACTATATTACTTAAAACTACATGTACATTGATAAAAAGGCAAAAGCGAAGACTTAAGGTATTTCAGTTATTCTATTTAAAATTATCATTAAAAATCTTTATTTCTTACTTATGATGGACTTATATTAGTGAATTATCTATCAAATTAAATTCATTGGATTGTAACACATCTTTCATTTCTTAGGAAACAAATATGTGCATGAGATGCACAAATGGAGGAATCAATTGAGATCAGTCAGGCCAACACTATAAAAACTACCAAATTTTGCTGCATCCAGAGGAGAAGAGACTATTTTTCTTCTAACTGACTGTTACCTTGCGAGCTAGAATGTTAACCTGTTGGTCCAGTACATATATACATTCAAATTGTATATCTATAATTCTATATGTTCTCATCATTTACCACTAGTTTAAGAATGATGATGCAACTATAACTGCATCCAACTTTACATACATTTAAGAAATGACTGTAATATTTTTTTCTGTCTATGAAGAAATAACACTAAAAATTTGGTGCACACTGAATAAAGCGCGTAGCGGGTTATTTAACAGTGTGCACCACATTTTTAAAGTTATTTCGAATAGACAGAAAAAAATATTACAGTCATTTCTTATAATTTAATTCTAAATTCCATTTGAAACAATAGAAAAACAATGAAAAAATGTTGATGACGTCACGGTCACATGACTTAATTATGTCTATGGACTCATAACAAAATAACGTCAGCCAAAATTAAATTATTGTAATATATATCTTAAAGCTAAATATCTATAGCTTTAAATTACCTGTCCGACAGTTGTTTGATCTGAGGAATAGACATGTATCTGTCAAAATGTTCCTGGACGTTGAGAACACCTTGTAACAGATTAGCTACTTCTCCATATTGTCTTCTCTTGGTTAGTAATCTGTAATTAATGTACATATATCTTGAATATAACTGAAACACGTTTTAAGGCATAACTTCATAAGGTGGCAATCAAACACCACTTGATAAATAGAAAGACTTTTTTTAGAAAAAAATCATCCACCTTTACAAACTCTTAGTACATCAAACATTAAGAATGACTGTTGTGCTTTTTTGGCCTCAATATGAAAATGCCCCAAAATACTTCACACCAAAAATATGATAAAAGGAACTTGTCCTTTATAAATAATCAGTGATTCTTTAATGGGGATTTCCTGTTTGTTGCCTCCTGTGGATATATGAATTTGTGCAGTAATGTCTCAGATTTTAATAAGCCAACTTTGACAAAATTTATTTTCACAGTTGTAGTACTTTTTTGATGTTGTTGTTTGCACAAATCTGTTGGTTTACAACAAAGCAATGTTGAGGATATAGATAATAAAGAATTTAGAATGAAATAAATGTCTAATTATTAAAATAGTAAAACACTATTTCTATTACAAATTAAGAAGAGTGATACTTACGTCAGAGAATCAACCCCTCCTACTAACATATGTAAATGATTTAGTGTTGTTATTGATGATGTCAAATTTTTCTTTGCATGGTCAAGTTGTTTGATATCTCTTGTAATTTCTTTAACCTAAAACAAAAACACAAAATAATAAACTGGTATAAAAAAAGTTAAAATGTATCAACAAAATTAACATGATTAATAATGAATCCAACACAGTTCTTTTCCAAATTTACTAAACACATTTCCTGGAAAGGACACTAATTTGTCTTATATAAAGTTGAATCTTTAACATATGGAAGCATGAAGTAAAAATTTTGAACTTAATATATATAGGACGAGTTCTGTTCCACTTACTTGAGAGTATCATTTCATTATTTACATAAGCAACCCAAACTATAGGAATATTTGGAGTATTCTGGGAATTTGAAACACGTCAATAATTAATAAAGTAGCAGAAAATAAATTAAGTAAAAAATGCAGGTTTCATTTATGGTTTTATTTTCCTTTACTTTATTTATTGTTATAGATATAAGAAGATGTTATGTATAGTTAAGAATTAAAGTTTTGAAATATAAAATATAAAATATTTGTGAAAGTCTAGTTATAAGTTTGTGAGATCAAATCATTGTAATAAATCCTCCTCACCATTTCTTCTGATTTTTCAGCTTTATCTTTGATGTCTTTTATCTTGGCAAACAATTCCTGTATTGCTTTCTGTGCCTCTTCCAATGACTGCCTCCCACTTTCTCCAACATTGGTCTGACCTCTTACAACTAAACGGATATCATCATCAAGGCTCCTAAAACATGGTAAAAGAAATTATTTGTTTCGTGAATAACTGAAACACATTGAACAAGAATGTGTACAAAGTACACAAATGCCCCACTCGCACTGTCATTTTCCATGTTCAATGGACCGTGAAATTGGGTGAAAAATCTAATTTGGCATTATAATTTGAAAGATCATACCAAGGGGAACATGTGTACTAAGTTTCAAGTTGATTGGTATTCAACTTCATCAAAGACTACCTTGACCAAAAACTTTAACCAGAAACTCCCACTTTCATTTTCTATGTTCAGTGGACTATGAAATTGCGGTCAAAAGTCTAAATTGGCTTTAAAATTAGAAAGATAATATCATAAGCAACAAGTGTGCTAAGTTTCAAGTTGATTGGACTTCAGCTTCATCAAAAACTACCTTTTACCAAAAACTTCAACCTGAAGCGGGACAGACGGACGAACGGACGCACAGACCAGAAAACATAATGCCCCTATACTATCATAGATGGGGCATAAAAATGATTTTTTTAACATGGTACTGAGTCTACTGACAGTCAAAATAAATACATGAAGACAAGAAAAAGCCTTGTTTACAAATTTCATTGACCATATTATGTTATAAATTTTTACATATACAAACCTTAACTTTGAAAAAAATAACTACAAGCATAATATAACAAGAGCTCACCTGTAATTTTTTTTTGTAGTAATAAACCATTATGTAAGACGTTTCAGCCATTGGCCTTCTTCAGTTTCTTTATTTTCTTTTAAAGTAACTACATGGTAGCCTTTTTGTGATCAGTGCAATAAAATAATCTCTCAAAACCAATTTTTTTTATTTTTCAGCCACAACCATGAAAACTGACCAGTGAAAAAAACCTTCTAGATTAGATTTACAAATATATATGACAGAACTTTAAAAAAAGTTTACAGATTTAAACTAGAGCCTCTAAAGAGTCCGTGTCGCTCAACTTTTATTTGTTTATGTGCATATCATAAAAGAATAAAAATTTACAAAACTTATGAAAATTGTTTAAAAATTTACTAGAAAGGGCAATAACTATTCAAGATAATAACCAAAAACGGCAAAATTTCCTTAAAATTACCAATTCTGGGGCAGCAACCCAACAACAGGTTGTCCGATCCATCTGAAAATTTCAGGGCAGATAGATCTTGACCTGATAAACAATTTCAACCCATGTCAGATTTGCTCTTATTGCTTAACCCCTATGTTCTATTTATAGCCATGGCGGCCATCTTGGTTGGTTGGCTTGGTCACCGGACACATTTTTAAAACTCGATACCCCAATGATGATTGTGGCCAAGTTTGGTTAAATTTGTCTCAGTAGTTTCAGAGGAGAAGATTTTTGTAAAAGTTAACAACTACGACGATGGAGGACAGACGATGGACGCCAAGTGATGAGAAAAGCTCACTTGGCCCAATGTTTTCTGATTTTGTACAGTAATGAAAGTGTATTGTATTGTATAGAATAGAATATTTTTTAGAATAAAAAAAAAGAAATATTCTATTGTACATATTATACCTGATTTTATATCTGATCTTGCCAACAACATCATCAATATTAGCCAGGGACTGCTCAGTTGGAAACAGTGTGTTGATATAGTCTATTGGATTAAAATCTGCCCTGTCTAATGGATCATCACTTGGCAATACCTACAAAACAATATATGCTGACATATTTACAAAATGTAAATGACTAATTACCAGTATTGTTATTGTTCACATGATACATCAACCAAAAACTATTAACGAGTCAGTTTGAGTACAGAAAAGAATTAAATAACTTTTTTCATCATTCAAGCAATTACTAGAACCACGACTTTAGAAAAAAACTCTTTTCCGGAATTTTATAGTCATCTCCTGTCCTAATACTGATCCAGTTTTTACTTCATACGGAAACATAAGACAGTGTTTTTTGACATAAGAAAATTCTAAATACATGTACCTAAAAACATTTGACAGAACATGCTTTTTAAAATTTGAGTACACACGTGATTGAATACACCTTATCGCTATTTGTCCGCAATTACTGGATATCACACAGGCTCCCGTAAAATTTTGACGTCATAAAACAAAATATCTGACGCCACAATGGAAAAGTGATTGTTGTATGCGTCAAAAGTTCAAGCGGCCGGGTCAGCCGGGATTAGCAATAAGGTGTATAAAAACTCGACAGTGAAAGCCATAAGCTGTGAAAACACATCACACGAGGATATGACCCAACAATATTTGGACTAGGAATAACCCACTTTTCCTGACTTGTGCCCAACATGTTTATTGTTGATAATGGGAATAGGCCCTAGGGAAGATCATTTTTTTTTTTTTTGAATTCCAATCAACCCATGGGACTTTTTAAATTGTGACTAGTTTCAATATCAAATCAGTTTTTGTCTACTTAAAACTGAATAGTAATTCTACATTATATGATATATATCTGACAGTTGTTACTGTGTCTGTGAGGTCAAAAGATGGTTCAGCAAAATGAAACAGGATCGAATCATTTTACGTTGCTATCAGACCTGATCTATTGCTTCCTGGATTTCTGGTGAAAATGTTTGAGGAATGGATGCATTCAGTAAATCTTCATATATAAAGTCTTCATCATCAGCTACAGCAGCCATCCCAAGTGGTTGTGATTTGTCAACAAACTTAAGGGAAGCAACTCCGATTCTACTTCCGCTAAAATGTATGAATATAGACAATCTAATCTTGATAGAATTAAGCAAGGAATTTAATTATTTTTTATGTTTCTATGCATCATGCATTCATTTTGAGGACTTTCAATTAATTTTATTTTATTTTAAAAAATAAAACCGTACATTTCTAGTGTTCGAGTGCAGAATTATTTTTTTTGCGTACCAAATAAAGGAAAACCGGAAAGATGTTGTACGGTCACTAAAACACGTGTAGTGCAATAGAAAATTAAAATGGGGAAAAGGAAAGGAGGATTTAACTGGAAAGCAAGGCAACAAAATGACACAGTTGTAGATCGATCTGGTGAAAAGAAAGTAAGCTACTATAAAATTTAGTAGACTAAACGAGAGTGTAATACCAAGACAGGTTTTAAATAGTATGAGTCTATGAGTATGAGTATCATGGTATGACTATAATGACTGGTGACAGATACTGAGATTCTCAGATAGACCCTTTCCTGTAAATTATCGGTATTCAGATTTTCTGTCTACATTTATAGATGACAGGTTCTAAAATCAGATTTTAAATATATGGTAATTATGATGACAATCCATTCTAAATCACTCTCAGTTCTATTTGCATCTACAATATGTATCGCAACTGTAAATATATTCTGCCAATCAAGACACACCACTTGGAACCCGGAGTACGGTATATAAAAAAGTTAGTATATACATTGAATATCCTCCACCAGTATTTACATGAAATCCTAGTCTGAGATTGACGTCCAATGGCTGTTTTGCCAGACAAGCTGCCGTGTGATATCAGAGCTCATCCCATATCAAAAAGTGGATATTTGCCTGTCCAAAATGGATGCCCTGCTTAGTTGCTTCTAAGGATGACTGACAGCCTTGGAATTATATAAATGAAGAGATAAATAAAAAATGGACAGATTGAAGCCCGATTTATATAATTCCAGGGCCGTCAGTCGTAGAAGCAACGAAGCAGCGCATCCATTTTGGACGGGCAAATATCCACTTTTTCATATGGGACTAGCTCTGACGTCCCAAGACCCCAGCTTGTCTGCCAAAATAGGCGTTGGACGTCAGAGTAATCTCAATACCAATTCATTTTTAATAATTGTTTGAAATGAAAAAAAACGTTACCTGATGACAGCATTTCTTCATTTACATTGAATATGATGTGATAACTTAAATAACGACACAACTAAAATCCCTAACAACAGAACCAAAATTGGAAACATTCCTCGGGTACTTACGTTTCTTTTAAAAAAAAAAAAAATTCATGCAGACTTCATCCCCTATCACAGGTAATGCCTGCCTCATATTATTGTAAAATTGCAATTTAGATATTTGAAGAGGTGATCTGACTACACTATAGAAATTACATCCTGCACCAAATTGATCTGTCCCAAGTCAATCTCATGAGTCATGTGAATCTTTCCAAATATCATGAATATTTAAGGTTCATAACAAATAGTATCAGGTCCCGCCTCATGCATTTTTGCACCTTACACGTTTGCCCCTAGGCCCAATTTTTATTCAAATTCCAGCTAGTCATGTTAATTATTACATGTAGATATTTTTTATAATGTATCCATAAAAAAATATGTTTTGAACCAATGGAGAAAAATTATATTTATAGCAATACACTAACTTAAACATAATTGAAGCACAAAAAAAAAATCAACATGAAAATCTTACTTTATTTAACAAATATTTAAACACAATGAAAAAGAGATATTTACAGCAAAAAGTATGTACACTAATCGAAACATAATTTAAGATTTATTCAGCACAAAAAAAATCTTTTGAGACTCTTACTTTATTTTGAAACAATGGAAAAAAATATAGCAATACAAATTAAACCAACATAACCAAAACATGATTAAGGAATCTGATGTACAGTAGTTGTCGTTTGTTTATGTAATTTATACGTGTTTCTCGTGTCTTGTTTTTTTAATTCTATATAGATTAGACTGTTGGTTTTCCCGTTTGAATGGTTTTACACTAGTCATTTTTGGGCCCTTTATAGCTTGTTGTTCGGTGTGAGCCAAGGCTCCGTGTTGAAGGCCATACATTGACCTATAATGGTTTTTTAAAATTGTTATTTGGATGGAGAGTTGTCTCATTAGCACTCACACCACATCTTCCTATACAGGGCTCACGCTACCAGGCGACTTGGGCGAAGAAGTCGCCCTCCCGACCGTCACTTCGCTTTCCCCGACCCCCAAAAGCGAAAACAAGTCGCCCTGTTCTTGATGAAAGTCGCTTTCAGTCGCTTCCGTCATCGGACATTTTCAATTTTTACCAAGTTGATGAAACATTAATTTTTAACTGATAATTAAAGAAATTCAGACATAATTTATTCATTATCTTTAGAAAAGAGGTTGGAGCATTGTCTTCGCAGTGTGTATCAGGTTATTTGATAAAAATACAACTTTTTATCACTTCGTGCATTTTCGCAAGTTCCGGTGCTTGTTACTCGAAAACGTACATCAACCTAAATTTCGGCGGCCAAAATAAGTTTGTTACTTCATTTAAAGGTGATAAAAGTTGCCTCCAGTAAATGTTTAATCCATTTATTGCATTAAAACCGTCATGTTCCTTTCCAAATAACTTGTCAAACATAGTTTATTTTTGTAAATTTTCTTGCATTCTTCCGCCATTGACCGATTTCTAAACTACGGATCTGAACCGGACCAGCTATGACCGAAATCCGTACTTTTACAATAATTACTACGGACGCACGGATGGAACAGCTGACAGAAGAATATTGATCCCAAAGGGAAAAATTACGCATCCCACACTCATTAAGAGACTTTTGGTTACATCTAATTGATTGGTGTATATAATTCCCTATATTTTTTATGAATGTTTCAAACTATTGATTAAAGTTGCTTAACTCTGAGACTATTATACTAATATCAATATATTATGGCCCAGCTTAATAACTTTTATATTTTTTTTATGAGAAACACTGAATTTCATACACAAGATAATTTTTAATTAAATTGTAATTGATATAATTTCTTTACATTTTTTAAAATATTTTTTTTTTTTTAGTGCTAGATATTTAGTTGGTAGTTTCTCACAAGAACCTTAGTAAAACTTAAACAACTTTTAATTTCAAATGTTACTTTAATTGTAATTTTTTACTCATATGAATTGAACAACATAAAAAGAACATTATTTACATATGGCCCTTTATACTATTGTAAAATCCAAACATTGTAACGCACCCGCGCGAATGAGCACTTCTCTTTCAAATCTCACCACTTCTCCCTATCAGTTTCAAAAAGAGAAGTCACTTCTCCCTATAATTCTGAAGTAGTGTGAGCCCTGCCTATATCTATTAAGATTTATTCAATAAAAAAACATCAGAATCTAATTTTACTTCGGAACAATGACAAAAAAATATAGTGCTCAGTACATTAACGTAAACATGATCAAGATTTATTCAATACAAAAAAATGTTGTCAAAATCTAACTTTATTTTTGAGACAATGAAAACAAAAATTTATAGCAATACACTTACCAGAACATGATTACAAAATTATTAAACACAAGACCAATGAAAAGGATGCGAACATTGCAGTATTTTCACCTAAAAAAATACTCTTGTGTACAGACTCACCTGTATAGTAAGATAGTTTTGAAAGTTTTAAGGCCGGCCATCACTATATATATATATAAGTTAAATGTATTTTGCACAATCCACAGATCATGCGGTTTAAAGTTTCGATTGTTTGTGTATTGCTAGCTTAACATTCGGTGGCAAATATGTAGGACTCAAATCTATGGTGGGTTCCAAATCTATGTCATATTCCTAATCTATGGTAAATATGAGGTCATGCCATTCCAAATCTATGGCAAATTTCCTTAAATCCTAATCTATGACAAGTTTTGTAATTTCCTAATCTACAAATGATCTATGGCAGATTTTTGTTGTTTCCAAATCTATGGCAAATTTTTGTGCAAATGGGAAACAATACAGGACATTTTCGGCCAATGACTTGTCTTTTGCACTTGGAAATATACGGCAATGGGAGCATGTCGTTTTTTTTATAAACACATGTGAAATAAACATTCCATAGTGGACAACCAAATCATGATGGCAACCCAAATAATCATAAATGATGAAATTATATACCTTAAAACAGAATTAAAGATTGTAACTATTTGTCCCATAAACAAGATTTTGTTATCTATGCATGGTACCTGTTTAACCCATTCATGAAACCAACTAGTAATTCCTTTAACAAAGAAGAAGGCAGTTTTTTTTCTTCTTAAAAAGAGAAATAAAAAAGAACGGTTGGAATTTTCAAATAATATTTATTTCATCGTTAATACATATCTTTTTTCTTTTATTATTTTGATGATGATTTAAAATGATGTGCTCTGTTTCTTTAATCTGTGCATGGTACCTGTTTAACCCATAATGATTTATTAAACCAACATAATAAGTCTTTTCATAAACAAGAAGGCTGTTTTTTATAAAAAAAATATATAAAAGTAACAAATAAGAATAAACAGTTTGAATTCTCAAATAATATTTATTTCAGCGATATCGTTAATAAATCTTTTTCATTTGATGACTATTTAAATGAAGTTTGTATCCGGTAATTTTATCTTCCACTTCATAAACTTTGCCAGCCGTAGACAGTAAACTACTACTAAAAGTCCTTTCAGTCTAAAATATGCGGTACTGAAAATAGCGTTGCTCTTATTCATCGCAGGCTTCGGCCGGTACAGCACATTTTGTCCCTCTTCCGAATAATACCTTCATCTTGAATGATGTTAAAATCTATGGGTTCTGCAATAGTTTGCGGCGGCGAAGATGTAATATGGCGTTATTTAAATGAATTGTGACGTTATATGTTACTCTTTCCCCCAGATCTGCCATAGATGTGGAGAAAACAAAAATCTGCCAAAGATTTGAGTTGTTTGGCAATTGTAACGTCACATTTACCATAGATTAGGAATCTGCCATAGATTTGGAACCCGCCATACATTTCAGTCCTACAAATATATTATGCATATCCCATCAATGAGTTGTCACAAATGTTCATCAGTCAGTTTGTAACATTTATCCTGAATCATGAGGTACTGTCTCCTCAAACCACTGCTTTAAAAAGTGGGGGTACACTGTTTTACCTTTGTCCGTCAAGCCATCTATTCATCTGTCAGTCTGTCCTTCCCATGAAAACTTATTCTTAGGAACTGCAATACAAGGATTTCTGAAATTTGGTTTCAGGGTTAATATATAAGTCAGCTATAACATGTGTTGCGATTTCAGATTCATCACTCAACAAATTCCTGTTTACGTAAATATTTTGGAAGTGGTATCATCAGTGAGCAGTAGCTTACAGTTTCACTTGTTTTATACATGTTATATCTGCTTTAAAATTTTGTTATTTTTGCTTTTTTATAGATAAAACTTGATCCAGAAATAGAAGCATCAATAAAGGATGATGAAAGCAATATATTGGTTCTTCCTTCAGAGAAACGTAAATCAAAAACTCTCATCCAGACAACAAAGAAAGTTAAACAGCTGTCGAAAAAAGAAAGAAAAAGGTTGCAACAAGTGCTGGAGAGAAAGAAGAAGAAAACTCATGTAAGTCAAATACAAGTATTAAATTAAAAACATGAATTAAAAGAAATTTTTTGTACATATATCAATAATCAGCAACCCAATGAGAAGAAACTAAAAGGTATCTAGATGCAAGTGTCTGCAGGTCAAAGTCTAAATCTTTACAAATCTGAAAAAGTTGTGAATACTTATAAAAGGAAAGTCATAGTTTAATTTTTTTTCAAACTTTGTTTTCCATAAATGAATGTCTTGAAGTTAAAGGGGCACTAGCTACGAGATATATAAAAAATCTAAAGTATGATTTTTTTTGTTCAATCATTGATGAAAGTGAAATAGTGAAATAATAATTCACTTTTAGCAGCTAAAATGGTTCAATTTTGTCAAATTAAGCTAATAAAAATTGATAATGAATTATTCACTTGCAAGTGAATAACTCGACCTCATTAAACCTGTATTCATGTAAACTCCAATTTAACCACGTAGAAAGATGTAGACTCTATGATAACGCATGCTTTGTCCGTGTACGGTTATTTAAAGGAAAAGAATGTCAAAATTGAAAGTGAAACAAAGGTACATAATTTGATTGACTTATTCGATCCACAAAAAATCATTCTTATTTAGGAAAAAAACGATGATAAACATAAATTTTTAATCTATAATACAAAATTTAGTAGACCTATAAAAATCCAAGTGCACAAGTTGCTTAATCTGTTTATATCTATGTTTATGTTTACATCGCTTATATGGTCATAGAAGGTCTACTCGAAATTTAATTAGATGGCGTCATTGCTAAAATTCACACGAAACAAAGCTAAATCTTATTGAGACTGGATAGCCTGTAAATTGTTTATTTCATACTTTTGATAGTTTGGAAAATTGTTTTACATTGTTATAAATTCCAACATACAATTTTTTTAGCAATGTTTAGTTGATAAAATCCTAAAATTCATTTCTTCACTGTAGAGAGCTGAATTGTTAGATTCTCTATCTAAAGTTCAAGCCAGTACTGAAGAACTTAAACAGTTTTCTAGTGTAGCGGAGATGCAGACAGGAAAATTTAAAAGGTTAGTTAACTGGTTCTAATGTTAGAAATTCACTTTTCCTGTGTACATAAAAAGAAAATTAATGAAACTGAAGTTTTTATCTTTTACATATATGTTAAGTAAGATGTAAACAAAAAAGTTGCTCATCTGTAACTACCATAAATGAAAATTTTATTATGTGTTCATGTAAGAAATTGTTGGTTTTAATTTCAAATGCAGGAAGCTGAACGAAAAGATAATGGACGCTGGTGAAATAAATAGTGTTGCTAAAGGCAAAAAGAAGTCCACACAAATGATCGTTGACGAGTCAGATGATGGTAATGAGTCTGATAGTTCTGTTCATACATCTGATATGTCCACTGATGAAGAAAGTGATTCTGATGATCAAAGTCAAGTTCAAGGTCAAACAGAGGATAGTGGATGTGATATTGATGAAAAGAAAAATGTTCCCATGGAAACAGAGACTAATGCAAAAATACAAAATGAAAAGAAATCTGAAACTTCAGAATTAAAAGAAAAGTCAGTATTGAAAGATAAAAGTACCACAGATAGTGACAATAGTAAAGAGAAAATGGATAAGAAGCCAGCTGTTAATATACCTGTACAAAGATTACCTGAAATGCAGGTATTTAGATGATAAGTTATACTTTCCATAGAAGGTGGATATTTTTATTTATAATCATTGCGTGGATTGGTTGATTTCAGTTCTTCATTGGTCAAAATTCAAAAATGAGGTCAATTTTTTATGCTTTCCTCTGAATTTGCCTACTGTGACATCAAGTTAAAAGGCAACCATGCTGAATGACTTCCTACAGTTAAAAGATTATCTTTTGTAGATCCTTGAAAAAGGATGATGAGGTTTGTTTACATATCCTCTAAAAATCTTCTTAGAAACAGATTCTACCACTGTATCTTGTTGGATGGTATGATTGTCTTGTGCGATCCCTACACTGACTGTTTCATTTAAAATTTAAAGTGCAAATTAAGCCTCAGGTTTAAATTTTACATATTCAACCTGTAATAATTGAGAAAAATAAATATGAAGTTTAAAATTTTACAGGATTCAAGATTGAAGTTACCAATCTTGTCAGAGGAACAGTCTGTCATGGAAACCATCAATGATAACATGGTTACTATAATATGTGGTGAGACGGGATCAGGAAAGACAACTCAGGTTCCACAATTCCTTTACGAAGCTGGATATGCACAGTAAGCAGCAGTTATACCAGCACTTAAGGAATGGGGGTTATATTGCAATCTCCTTGGTCAATCTATTTAAATATTTTAGGCACTGACATGTAATAGTATTTTGTAACATTTACAGCATTGATTATCTTAAAGGGAAATTCCGCGATTTTTTACTTATCATCTAATTATGTTCATTTTAACATAAAAAACACATTTGCAAAGTTTTAAATTTATATTCCTTCTAATAACGGAGAAAATCAAGTATTTGTAACTTTTTTGGTTGAATTCTCGAGTGGGTCGTGACGTATTAGCCCGATTTATTGAATTCTGGGAAAAAATAAAATCTGTTTAACTCTTATAGCTTATCGACAATATACGTAATTAAAAGCGCACAGCTGACGAATGGTCGAAGTTATAAACCACAATATAAGAATGAACGAAAGTGAATATGCATATATATACCGTTTTGTATTGATTGAATTAAACTCCTATAAAATTATCTCTAGTAAATGTTTTTGAATAAATTTAATTAATTATTGTTGAGATTTTTTTCATAAAATATTTATTGAACATTTTTACTGATATTGAACTGAAAATATTATAGTTCTATTTACCGTTATTGTTTTGATAATCATTTCAATGCAACTAATGTGTGAGCAGAGTGTGTATATTATTTTGTAAAGGTCACTGTATATTTCTCGGCTTGAGGTCAATTTGTTTACCTTGTAGCTCTTTAGCCGCAGGTGTGAGTTCAAGCGTACACAGGTATAAATGTTGTTATTTGGAAAGGATAAATAGAAAGGATTAGAGTATATGCTGTCATGATGTTAATACACTAAGATTAAATACACGATGAGAATAAAGATACAATAATTAAATTGTGTAAATTAATTGAAAATAAAATTCAGATTCGTAATTCCGAAAGTGTATAAAAATAAAAGGAAACAATTTTTGATTACTTTCTTAGCGGCAATTGGCGTAAAGATTCAAATATGAAGCAAAAAAATAGTAGTTTTAATCTTTAATAAAAACTAAATGCAATATTACCCAATTTGATATACCATTGTACATCTGTTTGATATCATTGACTTTACCGGAATTTCTTAACTTGTATTCAAATCTGGCTGTGTTTAAATGCTAATAAAACTATTGCAATTTTAAAGTTTTTAATTGACAAAAAAATACAACATACAACATGCATAATTTTTTTTTAGTTTCCTTTTAACATTTTATTCTTACATAATTAAATTCATTTGACAATCATTTACACGAACTTTTTGTGAAAAGAATACTAATTATCTAAGCTAAGGCATTATATCTTTTGAGGATTTTTGAGGATTTTTTTTAAAATTCTATGATAATAGTTGTGCAATGTTGAACATGATAGCCGTCATTAATCCAAATAAGTAATACAGTAGTTGTAATAAAAGTTATACTTTAGTCATGCATTACAGATATTGACGAATTTATAATAGTTCGTTCATACATCGTTGTTCATGAAACAATCATTATTAGTATACATGTAAGTTTCCTGACGTATAAGAGCCATTGAGGATGAGCTCCAGAGAAATCAGACTAGTTGCGTTTCGTTCGTTTGTTTGTTGGGAAAGGAGAGGAAATGCAACCGCTTGTACAGATAAACGACAGAATTACCATACAAGCATTTATAGTCAACACAATCAGAATGAGTTCCCATCGTTAGACGGGGAATATGAAGGCTTCCAAGAATGAACAAGTGACATGTCTAACTCTGAACAGTTAGAGAACAGACTATCGACATCGAACGCTTGTTCTTGATATTTGAAACTGTATGCATATATATACGTATACGTTTATGATATAGTGATGAGTTCTGACAAAAACTAAATTCCTTCATGGTTATATCTTGCCACACGTTTATATTGGTTTGTAAGGTGATTACTCAAAATCGTTATTTGAAAATCCTGTTTGTGAGATGTAGATTCATTTCAATAAAGAAATTTCGTCTATATATTTCACAAGTGTATAACACGGAGAAGCTCTGAAGGTTCATTACTCCCATTTTGTTTGGGTGTGAACCATCGATGTTTACAGCAATATCAAGGAATAAGGTGATGATGGTAGAAAGAACTATGGGCGTCATGTGGCAAATATTGCATGCATATCGGACAATGAGTTGTCAATCTGTATGAAAAGTTTTCCAATACAACCATATTATTGAGGAGGAATGTTTACATGCTATACTCTCGTACTAGTATTACAGGGTTCTTGTGGCGTTCACCTTAGACACACATCGTTTTAACGATGTTTAACAAAAGACAGAACCAATTTAATGTCATATTTCCCTATTTTTTAAATATAACTAAAATTCTTTTATCTGACAAGAATATCCCTATTTAGCGAACAAGTAATTTATTCTTTTTTCGGTTATTGAATACCAAGAAAGAAAATAAATCCCGAAATTAATTTGAAACTTTGATACTCAAAAGTTTCCCAGCAAAATATTCACATTCCCTGGGGATAATTAGTGTTCGTCCAGTGGCATATATAACAATTGTGATGACGAATTCCTTCCTTTGTTTGAGAACAATCTTATTGAAATATAAATCTGTGATTTTCCTAGGTCCACAGCTTCAATGAACCAAAGCAAAAGTTATACATCGACCTGTATTTAAATCAAATTGGTTCTCTTCTTCTTTTGGTATACAACTGTAGTCTATCGACATTCGATGATTACATATACTGTTGGCATACGTTGGCTAGTCTATTTACAACACTTTTACCCCTATTTATTCAAAATATATGTTTTTTTCTTATGTTCAATGTATACACGTATATATTTTAAATTGCGCTATAGTTCCGTAACTTTATATCCAGTCGTATAAACGAATCGTCGGCAAGTGCGTACATTTTTTTAAATCAATATTTCTGGTCTGTTCCAATCTGTCCTTCACTATTGACAATGACTATATATTACATTTTCCCAAATTCACCCTTGGAAAAAATATTTAAATAGATTTTAATTTCATCAAATCTTATTTATATATTATGAATTATATTCTTTACACCAGAAATGTTATTTATAAACAAGCGTTTGAGTTTAGTAATGACAAGTAAGACAGAGTTGTATATTATACATCTGATAGTTCAAAATGGAAAGTTATAAGTTATAAGTTATCAGCCGTGTACACTGATCAATACCTGCAGAAGTGAAACGATGCATGAACTTGCAAGCCCGACAGGAAATCGCTTGAATACCTGGACATGTCACCTCACACCCCTCACAATACCTTTGGAAGTAATACCTTTAGCCATGCTGGTGATCAGATAAGGGAAGATCAAAATATATTTGAAAAAAGTTTATTACTTTAAAGAATTATGAACAAATTAGATTTTCGAAAACAATTTTCACGGAACACTTATTTATGATTTCAACTTTGACTTTTCACCTAATTCCAATATCAACAGTTTAAAAACAACAGACCATGGTAATTTAAAAAAAGTAAGAATATTTTCCGTATCAAGTTAGTTAGTCGTATTAAACAACCGTACGATTGACAAGATATCGACACGCAATTACGACTACATCGGTTACTGTAGTTTTGTTTCTTTGTGGTTTATAGACATATCGTTTTTATTCATCGGGAAAGAAGACAAGATGGCGGATCTCGGAGAATTGATACTCTAAATTTAAAATCGATGGTGATCGCTTATCTAGCGGAATAAAACTTTAATATCTATGAATTTGAACATTTTTATACAGAATGAACATAATATCAATTTTTGATTTTTTTGCGAAGTTTCCCTTTAAATTAACACCAAACCTTACTAATGAGCAGAGAATAAGATCTAAATTAGATAAAAATAAACACGAAATAATTAATTTATAGTTTATTCTCTCATTCACAAACAGTTTTCAGCAATAATTATTTTTGCATGTAGATAAAAGTGATTTGTGAGAGAGTGGTCAAGGTAGTTGATTAACAACAACAAAATATGTTTTTTTGATTGAATGTATTGTTGGATTCCTATATCATTGATGTTTACCTGTCATCAACCTTAGTTTATAAATCAATGCAACAACATGCTTGTGCTTCAGATTACTAAACTTTTGTTTTTAATTGCAGCACTAATGGTATAATAGCCGTGACAGAACCCAGAAGAGTTGCAGCCATTAGTATGTCTAACAGAGTGGCTAAAGAGTTAAATCTAACTGAGAGGTATGTTAGTCACATGTTACTGTGTTAGTCACATGTTACTGTGTTAGTCACATGTTACTGTGATAGTCACATGTTACTGTGTTAGTCACATGTTACTGTGTTAGTCACATGTTACTGTGTTAGTCACATGTTACTGTGATAGTCACATGTTACTGTGTTAGTCACATGTTACTGTGTTAGTCACATGTTACTGTGATAGTCACATGTTACTGTGATAGTCACATGTTACTGTGTTAGTCACATGTTACTGTGATAGTCACATGTTACTGTGATAGTCACATGTTACTGTGTTAGTCACATGTTACTGTGGATTCATATATTTTCGTGGGTATCAATTTTCATGGATTGCTGAAAACTTGCATATTCCACGATATTTCATTCAGTAGTTTTGCCAATCTCTGCATACAAAGCCTACTGAAAATATGATGTTCGTTGAATCTTTGAATAAGTGGTTCACAAAACCCAGGAAAATTGGTATCCAACGAAAAATAATGGATCCATAGTAATAGAAAGCCTGATTTTTGTAACAAAATCTATGGATATGTTTCAAGAGAGGTACATATTTAAAATGGGTACTTTATGAATGGAAGAAATACAGATTTTTTCATTGCATAATAGAATGAATACTTTCATATGCCTGCCAGAGATAAGAGCAAGTCTAGTAACCACAGCCTCTGTTCATTACTCTGTTACATCAGCCTGAATCACAGAGGGAACTTAGTTTCAGGGGTTAAAAAATCCACTAGCCCGATGCCCGGGACTACAGCATTTGGGCCTCGGGCAACCAAAACTTGTAACTTAATATGCCCGACAGACTAGAAACAAAAAATTCTTGATGTTTTCAAAATAGAAAGTGGAAAATCTCCTCATCACCATTCTATCTTAGCCAATCAGATTCGACTACGTCATCCCGGAATCCCAGAGTTTGAACTGATTTTGTAAAAGTTTTCAAATAAAACAAATAACTTGGGGTGGATCCCGTACTTTCAATATCGATTTGTCAATACAGGGGGTATTGTACATTGATTATGTAACCAGGGAAATATAATGTAACCTGATTAATAATTTATTGCAATTTTATGTGAATCCCTTTTGACAGTAGAAACCTGACTTTTGTCAGATATATACGCCATTTTGTTTTTATTTACAAACTGAAGAAGCCTCCAGAACCATAACCTAAACATTTAAAGTCTTCAGAAAACTTAAACTTGATGCAATAATATTTCATCAATCATGATTATCTTCATTGATATTCAAATGAATTGGATTTTAAAGAAATAAAATTTCTAACAAATACAATTTCAGTTTAGAGACTCATGCCCAGTTTGTAGTCAATTTATAGCCCACTATTAGCTTACCCGTGATAAATGTATATATATATATATAGATATTACTGTACTTCCTTTATAAAACAATTATAAAAGACAGAAACTATGGATAGTGATATTTATTCACATAAATATTTGAGGTCATTTGATTTATTTTAATAAAGAGGATTTTAAAACTGAAAACAAATATGAGCATTTCATAATTCTTTTACACAAACGTAATGATGTATTTGATAAAAATCACTCCAATCCTTTTATATACCAATATACTATAGCAGTGGTCAAGAGTTGTTCCATATCGGGATTTGTTCAACTCATTATTACAGAATAGTCGAGTAATATGCAATTATCACATGTATCAACAAATTGAATATATCTGCTAATGGGATATTTTTTTGCTGACATAGTTTTGATCATCCAATTAGCTAAAAACTACTGTACAACGGATAAAAATTGTAAAGTTTATAGAATTCATTGTATTTTGCAGCCAACTCTGAATTTGTAAGGCATACTCGGGCTAGCAGGTCAGTTTTTGTTGGGCTAGTAGTTCTTCCAACAGGGCTAGTAAAATCCTGCTACCAGTTAGCCCTGGGCTAGTGAGCTACAACAAAATTTCTTAACCCCTGAGTTTGTGTTATTCGTAATACTCAAATTGTTTTCTTTCAAAATTATTCATATTGTGCACAGAGATAACATACAGAATAAAACTATATACATTGAATCTTGAACTGATTTGAATGATAATTTTTTTCAGGTTTTTCCATCGGTCATTTTGTCTATGGAACTTCACCATTTTTTGTCATTGTAATTTTTACAATCAGCAGGAGACACCATCAAAAAGGTCTTTCCAAACAACCAGGTTTATTGTTGACTTTATTGTCTCATGAGGAACACTAATAACATTTATAACATTTTTTTATTTTACAGAGAAGTATCATACCAAATTAGATACGAAGGCAATGTAACACCAGACACAAAAATCAAGTTTATGACTGATGGTGTTCTTCTGAAAGAAGTCCAAAAGGTCTGTATACTAAAGACATAAGGCTAAACTGTCAGACCTTAAGGTGTTACCCAACACTTTAACTAAAATTAATTTGGCTCGTTTAATTTTCATAAAATTTTGACAAAGTATTTACTTTGACCCTTTGATAAAAATATAAAAATTTCAAAAAATTTTAGCCAACCGTTTTATCAATAAAAATTACACTGGTTATATAAAAGTTTGACAAACACTTATTTTGATCATCAAGAAGCTTAATATTCCCTAAACAACACAACGTAATTAAAACGTTTATGTGACTTTACAGAGTTATCTCCCTGTATTGTTAGGTACCACCTTAAGATGCCAATTTTATCAATTGAATAGAATTGACAAAGTAACAAAACTTTACAATATTCATTCATAATTTTGGAAAACAAAGATCATCTGTTTTAGAATTTGATTGACCTTGAGAGCTAATGTGTTCTTTATTCATTTTCATGAAGAAACATGTTTATTGAAGATTATATTGTATGGACTAATGAAATATTGAACATAGAGAATTACAGATTTGTTAACAGTACCTTAGATATTTGTTTATGCTCAGATAAATGGGAAGATAAAGAGTGGCAATCTAAAACTTAATATGAAAATATCAATGTCATTTTGTGTCAAAAGAAGTAAAAAGATATACCATGAACAAGGATCCGGAAATTTTTTCACCTAATTTCGGTCATTTTTGGATAACTTAAAAGTTGGTGCCCTTTTTCAAACAAAGATTGTGTGTATGCTCATACAGTCATACTCG
Organism: Mytilus edulis; assembly: GCF_963676685.1. Classification (NCBI taxonomy): domain Eukaryota; kingdom Metazoa; phylum Mollusca; class Bivalvia; order Mytilida; family Mytilidae; genus Mytilus; species Mytilus edulis. The sequence continues at coordinate 59,893,837 of NC_092349.1, read as the reverse complement.
TAGCATCAACGAACTTGTTTAACTGTTGCATCGCATTTACTTCAGAAATTTCCCTACCATTTTCCTTTAAATCGATCTTTAGCAATAAAAGGAAGGCAACAGTTTAAAAATGAAATGATTTTAATGACTCAAAACGATAAATTTCTCAAACTTCGCTTACGTTTCTTTCCATTTTGGAAGACAAAATTATAACCGGATGTTTTACGACAATAGTAAAACGACCAATTCCGGACTCATTTCCGGGATTAGTTTTGTTTATCAAATTCACAGGAAATCGTCAGCTTTTTAACTGTTTTACCTTTAATAGTGTTTGAATATTAATTATAATAGTTGGACTTGTTTAATTTAGCATGAAATCATTTTGAATTTACGATTTAGTGTCTAATTTTCGGAAGAGCATTACAAGCATGCGTATTAGTGAACAAAGCACGTGTGTTTGTAGTGAAACAATATTTTGTTCTACGTAAATTAATTTAATTTTAATTTAATTTTAAATCAGAATTGACAATTGTCTAAGCTGAGAAAAGTAATTAAATAATGCAGACAGTTGTTATGAACTTTTAATTTCTTTAAAATATTAGTTCTGAGCTTGTGATCAATAGAAAATTTAATTAAAAACACAGGTAAAGAGATTAGCGATCATTAGCCAATATTTCCCCGAGGCATTACTATAGTTAATAGGAGGGCCCTCAGGATTATAACACTTTACTGGAGTGGCAGTTTTATAACAGGAAAAGGATAACAAACAAAAAATAAGTTCAAAATGGCGATTTAGACAATGTTAGAAACTCGATCTCAACGAAATGACATTAAATGACCGAAATTGTTTCTGTAAAAAAATAAAATTTGTCCTAAATCCCAATTACTCATTTAGGACAAAATACTTTCAGTTTAGGTCAAGACTGGCATATATGACCGTTTCCGGACCCTTGACCATGAACAAACATAACAGACAAATATATCTACATAGAATTCCATTGAAAATAGGGTTTGACTGGTTGTTCATGAACAACTCTTGGTCAATGCATGATACAAAAGGGGCCAAAGATACAAACTCATTGGTCAAGAAAAACTGACAACGCCATGGCAAAAAATGATGGAAAGACAAGTTCACAAAACACTACATAGAAAACTAATGACTTAATGATTTGAACCCACACCAAAAAAACTGGGCGTGATCTCAGGTACCCTGGAAGGGTAAGCAGATCCCTCTAGTGTAGAAATGAGTGTGGAGAAAAGGTAATAAAAAATAAATATAACAATAATTATTATTTTATGTTTTAGGATTTTCTTTTGACAAAATACAGTGTTGTGATTATTGATGAGGCCCATGAAAGGAGTGTTTATACAGACATTCTGATTGGTCTGTTATCTAGGATTGTACCACTTAGAAATAAGGTAGGATTGATTGGTTTATTATCATTTGGCTATGTCTGATTTTAAGGAAGATATTATGAAATTGCTTGAAAATTGGTGAGTTTCAGCATATTTGATTTTGTAAGTCTGAAGTTAAGAAACATACTTTAGTCAAGAGTAAAAACTTGACTATATCCATCACTGACAGGCATAGAAATCCATTCAGGTAAACTTAAAATCAAATTGACAAAAAAATGTTCCTGAAACCAAACTAGCTATTCAACCATAACAAAGCAATTTGTATGTTTTCAGCATTGATGAACCAGTGAAACTGAATAAACAAAGCATGGTACCATACTTATGAAATTTCTACAAACAGATATAATAAACGAAAAACCATGCACATATCTTTTTACATTGTAATTGATTGTTTACTGATTTCTTTAATGGTATAATTTTTAAATTGATTTCAGCAAGGAAATAGACTGAAGTTAATCATCATGTCTGCAACCTTGCGAGTAGAAGATTTTACAGAAAACAGACGACTATTTAAAATAGAGCCACCTGTTGTAAAGGTCAGTATTTTTAAGTTAAGGGAACAGTAGAATCTTAGATTTCAAACCTGCTTGTAGGAGTGTGCATGTATAGTATGCCTCAGATTCATTATCATTTTGGTTTAAAAAATTTAGAGTTAAAGTCAAAATCAAGAAGTACAATATTGATAAATCAATTTATAATTTACCAGTATTCCTTGTACCATAATATAAAATTGCACTGAAAGTAGTTATTTAAAAGAAAAACAAAATATAAGCACCGTTTATAATTATTTCCAAGAACAGGTTTGACTAATCAATATTATCCCCATATACCTAGCTGCTGTGTATTCAAAGATGTACACATTTGTGCATTTGAATTTGTGATTGTTAAACATGTTTATAACAATGAAGACAAATGAAAGAGCTTTTTTTTTTTTTAAATTTCAGCAAAATGTTGCATATAAATAATGCTATCAAATTTATCAACTTGTAATTTTTTCTGTTGATATTGTTTTTTTTTTTTATTATGACAGGTAGATTCTAGGCAGTTTCCTGTTACAATACATTTTAACAAGAGAACACCGCTGGAAGATTATCTTGGCGAAGCCTTCAAAAAGGTAAATCAATGTTGGAAATTAGATTTCTGGTAGATCAAGAGGGGTATATGTTTAGTTTTCCAAAAACCCAGTAGGCAAGAAAGATTTCTTTGCATAAAATTTCAACAATTCAACAGGCTTATATTATTTGTTGAACTGCAGGCATTTGACAAAGTTGCTGATTAAAATTTTTAAAGACTTTAAAATTGGCCAATGCTGTTTCTGTGCAAATAATGCAGAACATAGTCTGCCTGTATTGAATGAATTGTCCAAGTAGGGTGACTTGTTTTTCTGCAAATGATAGTAAGTAAGACAGTTAAATTTCTAATTTTGATGTGTAGGTCTAGTTAGAAGCACTGCCTTGGACATTGTAATATAGAAAACTGGAAAAATCTTTATATAATTAATACTTTAATGGTATGTTTAAGAAAAGTGATTGATCACCAATGGCTATCTATAAGCATGGCTGCTATTTCCAAAAATTATTTTGTCTCTTGAGAACACAATTTCACAGTGCTGGTAATAAATTAAGTCCGTGTTATGAATAGAAGTGTTTGTAATACAAGCTTCTTTGAGCCTCTAGTTTGTCAATTTTAGCTGCATTTTGTTTTATAGGTGTGTAAAATCCACAGAACGTTACCTGAAGGAGGGATATTGATGTTTGTTTTACCAGCTCCTATGAGCCTCTAGTTTGTCAATTTTAGCTGCATTTTGTTTTGTAGGTGTGTAAGATTCACAGGACATTACCTGAAGGAGGGATATTGGTGTTTGTAACTGGGCAACAGGAAGTACACACCTTATGTAAGAAGCTACGTCAAACCTTCCCTTTTGAAGGCAAAGCTGGTAAGTATTAAACATGTCTACAAGACTCTCCTTTATGTAAACGGCTTGTATAGATATAAGTATAACAAAGTTACTAATCATTCTTTTTATGCATTCAATTTCATTACAATATCAGGAAATTGGGTCCTAGCAATGTTTTATAGTCATACATTTTTGTAAAGTAACCCTGGTCCAAAGTTAATGACCATGATATCGATGAAGAAGATGTATGCACAAAACATAGCCAATGAGAAAAGAAGCTTGTCATGATAGGAAGCAAAAAATTATATCTGTCAAGGGAGATAATTAGACCAAATGGTCCACATTTTAGTACAATAGATTGCTTTGCTGTTTAATGCAGGGTAAGGCTTTATATAAAATAAGAATCAACATGCATAGAGAAACTTTTGCTGTATCAAATCAGAAGTTCCCATATTATATCATGAAAATACAAAGTAGAAACTAATTAACTCAGTTAGTATTTCTATTTACTGTAAACAAGACCCACTAGTTTGTTACAACATGTACAATGTGACTGATGCCAACAATTTATAAAAAACATTTAAATTTTAAATTAGTTTTAGTATTTAATTTATCTTTTTCACAATTTATGAACATGATGAATGTGATTGAGGTATCATGATTATTTTCTTTTACTGTTTTCAGAACAAAAGTTGAAGAAGAGTCGAAGGAAAAAGAAAGAAAGCAAGACAGAAATTCTCCCAAAAATAAATTTAGATAAGTATGTATAGTAGTAGCTGTAATATCCTTATTTATAGGACTTCTTACATATAAAATAAAACTTAACAAATTTTATATAGAGTTGTCTTCCTACAGAGTCGATATATGCAAATGCTTCAATAACAAAACATAAAGAGAATTATACATGAACAAAGCTACAATGTATTTTTTTTCTATTTTGATGAAGATATAGTTGGTACATTGAGACTTTAAATATATTTGCGCAAACCTTAAAGGAGTAGGTCTGGTAAGGACCGATTTTGGCCTCAAATTTCAGGTTCATCTGATGAAAGATTTTGACCATTTTTAAACACTTAAGTGTCTATTTCATTTGATTCGATTAGTTTATGTGAAAGATTTTAACTGATTTAGTCCTTAAAAACGATCCGATTCAAGTCTAAATATGAAAAATCTACCAAATATGCCGGAAAATGTCACTTTTCAGATGTTTTTTGTCAAAAATGAAAGTGGCCACATCCGTGTTTATCCTCAACCTTTATATATGTTATGTATAATCATAAAATACAACTTACATTTCAATATTAAGGATGAACACGAATGCGGCCACTTTCGTTTTACATGAAAACCGTACAAAATTCAACTAAAATGCTAGAATTGTGAAGATTCCAGTAATTTAGCATGACTTAATGGTGCTAGTACCCGATATATGTGCATTGTATTATCAAAAACAGCCCATATTTATGTAGCAGAAGCATTCTACTGTCCAATAAATAAATAAAAGATTACATTTTAACAATTTTGTAAAAGTGTTATATTTTGGGGCCTAAAACGGGTCTAACCTGACCTACTCCTTTTACACACTTGACAGATACTTGGCAACGCACACTATAAATGATTTTGTAAGAACGATACAAATTGACACACTAGACAGATACACTGAAACACACACTATAAATAATTGTGTAAGGACATTTTTAGCTGTATTTTATAGAGTTATAATTAATATTATTTATAGTTATTCCATTGAACCAGTAGATGAGGAAGCTGAAAGAGAGGCTGATGATTCAGATCAAGAAATAGAGGATAATTTTATGGAGGGTGATGATGATGTGACTTCACAGGTACAGTTATATACTGAGTAATACAAAACATGCAATGCCACCTCTTATCTGATTAAATTTTCTTATTTTCTCTGAAACCACTAAACCAATTAGATAACAAATGACAAGATTGCTCCTTATGGTGTCTAGAATATTATAGGATTAAATGTCTTTTTAAAGGAATTTATTGGTGTATAAACTCAACCAATTCACTCACTTTTATAAAATGTTTGTGAGTGACTTGGTCCAATTTATACACCAATAAAAGCCTTTAAAAATGTGTTTCATCCTTGGAATTCTTTAAAATTGGAAATATGGAATTCTAATCACATGTAAATTGTATATTTGTGTCATTGAATTGGTGTGGCGCATGCATTTATCTTTATTAATATAATCTTCACAATATTAAGTATTTGATAAAGGGGTTCTCTTTGTAAAGATAAGGAGATGTATTATAATTGCAAGTGAGAAAACTATTCAATTATCAGAACTTGTATATATTTAGGATTTGTTTATTTATGGGGGTTAAATTTTTGAAGAAAATTGCATACCCCTCTGAATGTTTTTGCTGTAAACGGGGTGGAAAACAAAAACATTTTTTGAACCCTTAATTCTTTTGCAGCAATGAGAGGTTATACATTATAACTTCTTTAATTCTTTTTTCAGCTTGGTGAAGATTTACAGACAGGTGGCACCACAGAACCTCTCTATGTTTTACCTTTATATTCATTGTTGTCAAAAGATAAACAGAGCAAGGTAAATATAAAATAACAAGTTGTCAAATTAAAATGTGTATTAAGAATTTTATAAAAGATCCGGTTGCAACTCCATCAGTACCGTAGTACATATATTCTATACAGAGGGTAGGAAGGGACTTTCAAATTATCCCTACAACCAAGAACCATTTTTTAGATAATTTTGCATTGTAATAATTATAGATGCATATCCAAAAAAGACCCACGACCTGTCCCACTTTCAATTATTAAACTTCCCTTCCTACCCTTCCACATACATTTTAATGGAATAACCCTTAGATTATCCTTCGTATGAGACAACATGTTGAATTATGACTTGTAAGATTTCTTATTGAATGGGAAAAAAAAGGTATATCACTACCTTGCTACCCATTGGTTATAGCAAATTACATGTAATGAGCTTAAAAAGTATAAATTGACTCTGGTTGGGGAAATATAGGCATTTTTATGTTATGTTAGATAATAAATATACTAAATGACTATAAAACTTCTCTGATGTAATATTCAGAAAAAAAAACAGATTTCATTTGGTCAATATTGGAAATAATAAAATTATACATTGTTTTTTTTTTTTTATATACTTGTAGGTATTTGATCCTCCTCCAAAAGGTTGCAGACTTTGTGTTGTGGCAACCAATGTGGCAGAAACTTCTCTTACTATACCCGACATAAAATATGTGGTGGATACAGGAAAGGTAATATTTTATACAGAACACTTAAAAAGATATAACAACATAAACACATGTGAAGAAGAGAATTATGAACACCAACTGTGTATACAGGGAAAGTAAAAGAGGAATTACAAAAAAAAGTGTTTTCAGAGATACTAGATTTGCTGGTTTTGTTCAGTTCTGTATATAGTCCTATAGATAATCAGCATTTTGTTTAATATAAATTAGTGGTTTTGAAGGGTCGTTATTTATTAAGAAAGTGGTACAAATAAACATGGTATTAAAATTAGTAAAAAAAACTGTTATAATAAGTAAATATAGTGCTCAAGTTGATGTGTGACATCATAATATGTAATTCTTATTTATTAAGTCTGCTTTCTAGATGGATTTTGTAGTTACCAGTTTGACAAATGCAGGGGAAAATCTAATCTGGTATTGGAAGATATTACATCTACATCTGAAGTTTTATATTTCTTCATTTTGTATCATATTTTTTTTTTTTATATATTTGTACAGGTAAAGACCAAATTTTATGACAAAGTGACAGGTGTATCAACCTTTAAAATTACCTGGACTTCTAAAGCATCAGGTAATCAGAGAGCAGGACGAGCAGGTCGTACGGGTCCAGGTCACTGCTACAGGTATGTTATCAATAACTTCATTGTGATTGGGGGTTACTGTAAATCAGAAATTGTTATTGCAATTTTGTCATTTTAGATTAAAATGCGTTTAATTTATAAAAATCTGGTTTAAATTATTGCAATAATAAACCTGTCCCATTTTTCGCAAAAATAAAAACATCACAAGAATTTACAGTATTGGGAAATTAAGGGGTATGGCCATGAAAAAAGAAGGTCCTTGTTGTAAAGTAAAAAAAAAATTTTAAGGAAGAGGTGTTATTGACTTAATAGAATCACACCTTCAAAACGTAACTAAATCTGTCCGTAATCAGTATTAACAAGATATTTATGATAAAGTTAAGGTCATATTATAGAAATGTTGAATGTTGTATGTCTAAAAAGTAATTCAGTGGACAGTGGACATTTTATAGATGTTCATATCTTTCATGGATTAATATAAAAATTATCTGTTAATGCGCTCAATCAGTGATTAAAAAATTAATGAAACAAGATGGACACTTTACATGTCAGTTAGTGAACAAGATGTTTATTTAAAATTATATCAATTTTGTTACTTATTATCCCTTTGTAGATTATATTCATCTGCCGTGTATAATGATGATTTTGAAAAGTTTTCATTGGCTGAGATCATTAGACGACCTGTTGACGACCTTGTTCTTCAAATGAAGGTTAGTTTACTGATCAAGTATAAAATATCATCAGAAATTTACAGATTGATTTTTATTATTCTTTAAAAAAGTCATATTATGAACTTTTTTTTTTGTACTGACCATACAAAACAATGCTTTGTAAATTTCTTGTGTTTGGAGCATTTTTCTAAATTTCAATAACTTCATCATAAAAGATCGAATCCTAAAACTTGAAAGCCAGGGTTGTATACATACTTAAGGAGGAGATATATGACCAAGTAGGACAATTTTTGTAAGCTAATACCATCCAAGGAAACTTATTGTTTTAATTATTTCAGAATTTTTAAACATTTGTGTTTGATATTAAAGTAACCTGACTTGTACTTTGACACCTATTTATCAGAGAAAAGAATTCACTGTAAAACTTAAAATGTGTATTAAGATGTTCTGTATAATTTTATCAATACAAGAGTTTCTGACCATCATCAATGTTTCTAAACAACATTTGCCCCTTAGTTCCTTATGGTGACTAACAACATAGGGGATAAGTTGAACCAAAACAGATTGATTGCTAATTTGATATCAGATTGATACTGTGAATTTGGAAATTATTGCGTGCATTTGTTATTGTGATTTTTCCAGAATAGACAAAAATACAAGTTTGATCATTGTGATTTTCAAAAAAACTGTATACAGGTCTATGTTTCAGTTATCAGAATAAGTGTTCTAATTATTGCAATTCTCACCCAGTCACATTATTCTTATTAATACATGTAATAAAAACCTAACAATAATTTCTGAATTAATATTACATTTACTTTTTATACGCCCGTCGTCTTTTAGACGGGGCGTATTATGGTATACCGTTGTCCGTCTGTCCGTCCGTCGTCCACACTTCGGACAATAACTCAAAAACGCTTTCACCAATTTCCATGAAACTTGAGTGAATTGTTTATATCTATTGACGTAAGCTCCCTTTTGTTTTTTTTTAATTTCAGATTTTAAGTTTTGGATTTATGGGGCTTTATTCATAAAAAAAGGGGGGATTTTCAACACTTCGGACAATAACTCAAAAAGGCTTTCACCAATGTCCATGAAACTTTGGTGAATTGTTTATATCTATTGATGTAAGCTCCCTTTCAATTTTTTTAAATTTCAGATTTTAAGTTTTGGATTTATGGGGCTTTATTCATAAAAAAAAGGGGGATTTTCAACACTTCGGACAATAACTCAAAAAGGCTTTCACCAATGTCCATGAAACTTTGGTGAATTGTTTATATCTATTGATGTAAGCTCCCTTTCAATTTTTATAAATTTCAGATTTTAAGTTTTGGATTTATGAGGCTTTATTCATAAAAAAAGGGGGATTTTCAACACTTCAGACAATAACTCGAAAAGGCTTTCACCAATGTCCATGAAACTTTGGTGAATTGTTTATATCTATTGATGTAAGCTCCCTTTCCATTTTTATAAATTTTAGATTTTACGTTTTCTTAAGTAATGAATTTTTATACTTAAAAAAGGGGGATTTTATGAAACTTTGGTGAATATATTAATGTAACATCCCTTTTGATTTGTATATATATTTATAGTTGATCATATAAATTCATTTAAAGCATAAAAGACAAGTTAAAAGAGCAACGGGCGTATCATGCGCTAAAGCGCAGCCCTTTATTATAATACAGAATTCTACATGACTTGTATTTCTTCACTATATTTTTTCAGTACATGAATATAGACAGAATTGTAAACTTTCCTTTTCCTACACCACCAGATGATGAGCAAGTGAAGGTAAATAGTTATTAATTGATTTTCTGTTTTTTTTCCTTAATGATTATTGAAAATATTCATTTTGCACCTAACATCATTGAGATTATACACATGAATTAAAACTGCATATATACATAGTTGTATAACATTCTTAAATGATACAGTCAAATTAAACATATAAAAAAAATATTGATGACAAATGTTTATATTTAGAATTTTAAGGGTTTAATTTTTGTATTAGACAGTCCATGTCTAGGATTAAATATATGAAACAAATTTGATATATAGGATCAGTCTTTTTCTGTCAATCAGACTTACTTTTGTTCAGGAAAGTTCTTTTTCACAATCAAACAATAATACACCCTCTTTAATTGTTATATTGATTTTATTTATGATATTTTAGGCAGCAGAAACATTACTAGTATCTCTTGGAGCTCTGACAGAACCAGTAAAATCTGTTCGTATGAAAGACTTAAAGAAAACACCAATTACAAAAATCACACCTCTTGGCAAAGTCATGGCATGCTTTCCAGTGTCTCCCAGATATGCTAAAATGTTAGCTCTAGGTCATCAACATGACCTTCTGTCATATGTGGTTGCCATAGTAGCAGGGTTATCAGTTCAGGAAGTATTTGTAGAAATGCAGAAACCACCAGATACAGATCAAGAGGTTAGTAGGTCAAATAGTAAAGCCCCTGTTTCTGACAGAAGTTAGTGTCATAGAAACAATAAGTTTTTTTCTCACAAATTTGCAAAAAGATCTGTCAAATCATGATGTATATTATTGTCGTTAACACAATTTGGTCTCCATGGGATGTTAAAATACAGATGAAGTTTATAACTCTGAGCAAACACTAGGGAGATATGTTTGACAATAAGTTGTCTTGCATTTGATTGTTAATTGAATGATCTGGAAAATGAGAAAATCATAAAGAGTTGCACATAATTTATTTTACATTTTAAAGTGAATATTATCTGCTCTTTGGTCAGGGTTGTTGTCTCTTTAACATAATGCCCATTTCCATTCTCAATTTTAACAGATTACAAAATTGTCAAAATGACTCATCACACAAATAAAAACAGCTAACACAATCATCATTTCAATTTTACAAATGAAATACATATTTCTCTATTTTTTGTGTTATTTTGACATTTCCTGAGCATTCAATATGACAAAATATTTCTCATTACTAGCAATAAATCTGTTCTCAGCTAATGATTGGCCGAAATTTAATTATGATGTTAAATGTTCTTGATTTCTTCTGAATTACCTATTGTGACTTTAAAAAATAAAGGCAACCATGTCGGATGACGTCACATAAAAAGTACACAACTTTCTACAAATGTTTGAAAAGGAAGGAAAAAAAATATTAGAGAAACAGTGGATATGAAAATTAGGAGTTCAAAATCTTACCAGAAAAGGAGAAAAAAGAGTACAATAGATCCTAGTGTAAACATTCTTAAGGAAGGTTGGTCAAGTTACTTTTGAGATCCTAGTGTAAACATTCTTAAGGAAGGTTAGACTAGTTACTTTTGATATTTCTTTTACAGCAAGATGATTTCAGAAGTCAAATACAGTACATGTCACAAGTGAAAAAATTGTGGGCAGGAACCGTAAGTCATTTACTTAGTTTAAAGTGCACTTTAAAGTTAATAAGATCATTAGATGTTGTAATAATAAATAGAATCTCGGATAGATATTCATTAGATGAATGAAGTAAAATTCTTCAAGATTAGAACTTAAAATTACACAGAATAGCCTGCTAAAACTAATCAATTTGAGACCTCCAGGACCAACTGACGACATTCTGATAGTAGGTTTATAAGTAATTGCTTTGATCTTTTGAAAGAAAATTAATGTGATGTAAAGAAAAAATCTATAGAAAGGCATCCCATATTTAGAGAACTTTCCCAGGCACTAACCATTTTAAAATAGTAAAGATGTGAGCATTTTCAAACTTTTGTTCTAACAATCAGAAGTTGACGAAAAAAATTGTTTGCAACTGACAAACAATCAGAGACATCAGTGTCAATGAACTTTCTGTAAACGTTTTTTTTCTGTATACACTAAATGCCTAACATTATGAATTGACAGAAACTTGTTGAGAGAAAAAATATAAGAAAGAAGTGAAGTCCAAAAATCTGACAGTATAATTTTAATAAGACGCATGTCATGAAACAGACAGACATAAAGATTGCTGAATATGTATGGTTTAAAAAAACCCAAACGTTTTGTATTACTTGCACAGGCCAACACTTTAGGATATATTACCATGTAAAGTAACCAAAGATTTGACAACTGATTCTTAAAGAGACCTACTATCTACAAAAAGACAAAAATTCCAGATACATATAGCAAAGAAATAAGAAGAGATTTCAAACATTGATATTTTTAGGGTCATTCTATGTTGCTTGGAGACTTAATGGTATTACTAAAAGCCATTGGTTCAGCTGAATACCAGGGATGTACCATTGAGTTCTGCCAGAAACATGGACTACGATATAAAGCTATGAAAGAAGTTAGGAAATTGAGAGCACAGCTAACAAATACAGGTAGCAGAATTGTAGTTTATACAATTGGTGATGTGATTTTGATCAGATTATTTTAGAATTCTCGTAAATCATTTGAACAGATTTTATTTTTCCAAATTCATTTTTTTGTTTCTCCTGTCACATAAAGTGATGCTATATTATGAAAGTACTTTTATCTATGAGCACCAGTTCTTTGGAGGTTTTAGAAAAATTCTAATGTATGAATTCTTGGTTTCTGTTTCACATGTTAAAATAATGAGTAGTCAAATCATCTTGCAGTTTTCATCCTAGTGACATAAAACATTGTTTGTATTTATGATGATTATATGCACTTCATTTTATTTACTCATGTAAAAGAGTTTTCAAGATTAATTAGATGCTGATAATCCAACCAGTGTTCAGCCACATTTTGGATGAAGGGTTATCAATTTCTCTACTACAGTTTACAAATGTCAGCTTTTAAACATTTTAAAAGAAAAACAGCTGTTTCATTATAACATACATGTGACCCAGGGAAGGAAGCTTTAATTTACCACAATCATACCTGCCAACTTTTGAAAATGCCCATGGGGGTTTTAGCGCGCGACAACAGATTCAAAGGTAACAATTCTTTGCGACGACTATTTTGCGCGTGCTGTTTTGTAGTCTAGAAAAAGTGTCATATTTGTAAGATGAGCTTACATGCCTTTTTCTTAAGTTTATTTGCATGATTCTAGTTATTATATCAGCAGAAAATATGAACATGTAGCTGTAAGACCAGGAATTATTTTCATGTGTAAGGATACTAGATAGTTGTTGACTTTTAAAATTTTAAATTATACACAAAGAAGGACCTTTATCAGGTTAGGAACAACACCTAGGGATCCCCCCTCTATGTAAGGACATTAAAAACCACTTTTTAAGTACAAATGAGCACACATTCATATTATTTGAAGAAACTTTTCCCAAAGAACTATACATCTTATGATCTATATGGTATTATATGGTCAACACATGTCCAAAAATTTTGATATGTTCTTGGCCTTATATCTTCTTTATAATTGAAAATAATAGGACTCTTCATTTAGAAAAGCTGTTCCAAATATAATCTCAGAATTTCCCATTTTTAAGTTAATAAATCTACATTTTTCTATTTTATTTTTTACAAGAGTGACCCCTTGACTAAGGGTAGTCCCTCATTTAAAGGATTCCTCATGTTGATGGGGGAGGGGGGGGGGGGGGGCATGTGAAAAATAATGAATAGTACATTATACTTTAAATGATTGAATACATAAATAAAATTATGTTACAGCAAGTGTACATGCATGTAATGTCAATAAATTAGTGAATAAACTACTATTTATTATCTTTATGGTAGTACTGCATCATTGTAGTTTGTCAATCAGCCATGCTTTTATTCTTATTCTGTGTAAGAACCTCCTTGCAGTTGAAAAATCATTTGCCATGTTCACGTTTTTAACCAACAAACAGAGGAATACAACACAAGTTCAATATCTAGCATGTTAAAATAATCTTGAGAGAAAACGTTTTTGATTGGCTGATTAATTTGATCATGAGAAACACACAATTTTTTTTTTTTTTTAATTTTCATTTTTTTATTGAAATCTGTACATTTGTTAGTAATGAAAACATCGAATACCGGTACCTTATCCCGGCCTCGTTAATGTTAGCAATAGATCATGTAAATATATATGTGTTAGTATTTGTTAGTTCATTTTACAAAAAAATATATCAGCTGTAGTTACAATATAATACAACATTTTTCATTTGCAATAAAAATAACATAATAAAAGTTCAAAAATAAGGACCACAAATACATGAATTCATCATATTAGAATAATCATTTTAACAAACATACAGATATTCAAGATTTTTTCATTTTTTTAAGAATGGAAAATTTGAGGTTAAATTAATCAATTTAAATTAATCAAAATTTAAAATAAAGAAAAAAAAAGAAAAAATTAATACAGAAAAAAAAATAAAATAAAAATAAATATAATTTTCTGATGAATATTTGATGTAGCTTTTTTGATAGTTCAAAAATTAACATTCTATCATTTTTTTTTCACATATGAATTATAATAGGACTTTAATTACAATTGAAACAAATGAGTAAATAGAATCCACAATTTATTAAAACTCTCAAGTTTATTGTTTCTTACTGCTATACACTTCTCTAAATTATAAAGATCTTTTAGTACTTTCTTCACAGCATGAATTGATAAAACTTTCTGGAAATATCTTGTATTATAAATATATTGTTTAAGACACAGAAAAATCAGATTTGAAATTTCACCCTTGTATACATGTGAGACATCACCAAACAAAAAATTCTTTTTGGTGAATGAAATACTTATACCATTAGATAAAAACCATATATCTATTTCTTCTAATAAATTCTGGACATTTTCACAATTCCATAGTACATGTTCTATAGTTTCTATTTCTTCCTTACAAAAATTACATAGCTGGCTATTTATGACATTAATTTTACACAAAAATTTGTTTGTAGCTAATATTCTATGATTTACTCTAAACTGTAACCATTGTAATTTTGTGTTATTAGTAACTGTAAAAGGAAGTTTGAAAATTTCTCTCCATTCCAATTCATTAAGTTCCAAAATTTGATTCCACTTTTTCTCCCCATTAGGAACCACTTTAGGTATTAACATCCAATATATATCTTTAGTTCCCTTTTTCCTTTTTAAAATGGTTTGAACAAAAGAGGGAATAAAAGGTTCTGTGAGCTTATTATCTCCCCTTGAATACAGCTTCTTTGTCTTATTTAATGCTGAAATGATACTATTATACATCATTATATTCCCAGAAATATCAAATTTGTCTTTTATTTCCCCATATGAGAGAAACTTTCCACTATTACTAATCACATCATTTACAAAAACAATACCTTTATTATACCAACTTCTATAAAATACATGTTTATTGTTGATATTTATATTCTTATTCATCCATAATGGACTAGCAAGAAAATATTCCCATGTAGAATTTATATCTTTATCTGCAAAATATTGCCATGCTTTAAATACATCAATCCAAAATTTATTTTTGACATTTGAAATAGTATTTGTTGTGTAACTATTTCCTAGTTTAAACAATTTTTCTTTATCCATATTTGTAAATAAAATAGTTGACCATTTACAGTTAGAACTAAACAATTTTCTTATCCATGTACATTTTAAAGCTATCATAAATAGATGAATATTTATCATCTTTAAACCACCATTCTTATAATCCATGTGTAACACTTCTTTTTTAACTCTATGAACTGGTGAGTTCCATAAAAAATAATAAATAGCATCATTAATTTTCTTAATCATCTCAGCATTTGGGTTTGGTAATGTTAAAAAGAGATGATTAAGTATTGGAAGAATAAGAGTTTTAACCACAGATATTTTACCAATAACTGTTAAGTTTCTTTTAGACCATGTATTTATCAAATTTTTTATCTGATGATACCTATCAGTATAATTTAAGTTTAAAATTTTATCAAGATCAATATCAAAGTTTATCCCTAACAGCTTAAAAGAAGTTGACCCCCATGCTAAATCTCTGTTCTGGCATAACATTTCTCTACTGTATTTTTTACTTCCTATCCATACTACTTGAGTTTTTGTAAAATTTATCCTTAGTCCAGAAAGTTTCGCATACCAATCTAGCTCTAATAAAGCTTCTTCCATAGATTCTTCACTTCCATCTAAAACCAGAGAAGTGTCATCTGCAAACTGAGATAGTTTATGTTCAACTTGAGAAATTTCTATACCCTGTATTTTCTTATTACCTCTAACCTTTATTGCCAAAATCTCTGCACATAATATGAAAAGGTACGGTGATAATGGGTCCCCCTGTCTACAGCCTCGTCCAATACCAAAGAACTCTGATAAATTTCCACCCTGAATGACTGAAGAGCTAATATTATTGTAAAGTACTTTTATCCAGTTGATTATGGAATTCCCAAAGTTGAAAAAAGTCAGAACTGCTAAAAGAAAATCCCAGGATACTGTATCAAAAGCTTTTTCAAAGTCTATCAACAGTAATAAACCAGGTATATCTTTTTCCTCGGTATACTGCAAAATATCATATATAAGTCGGATATTATCTCCCATATAACGCCCACTTATAAAGCCAGTTTGATCTAAATTGATAAGTTTATCTAAAACTTTTTTAAATCTATTTGCGATCACCCCTGACCCAATTTTATAAACTGTATTTAATAATGAAATTGGGCGCCAGTTCTTCAGAAAATGGCGTGGCTTGTTATCCTTTGGTAAACATGTGATAATACCTTGTTTTTGAGTGACTGATAATGATCCAATGTGAAATCCATAATTTAGAGATTCTACAATAAAATATTTTAAATCTTTCCAAAAAAATTTAAAAAACTCAGTCGAAAAACCATCAGATCCAGGAGATTTATTATTTTTCATTTTATGTAATGTTAAACCTGCCTCAGCTATAGTTATCTCCCCTTCTAAATTATTTTTTTCATCCTCTGTCAATTTTTCAAAATTTAAATTTTTTAAATCATTTTCTAATTGTTCTAATTTACAGCCATTTAAACTACAGTCCCTATTTTTATATAATGTTTCATAAAATACTTTTGTTTCTTTTAAAATATCACATTGCTTTGTTATAATCCTTCCATCTTCTGTTTCGACTTTTGGTATAATTTTACTAGTAAAATTTTTTGACTCAAGACCACAAAAATATTTAGTTGGCTTTTCTCCTTCCTCAATCCATTTTACCCTTGAACGTATTAATTTACCCTTCATCTTTTCTTTCCTTATATCCTCCAGTTCTTGTTTTTTATCTTTTAATTGATTTATTAATTCTTCCTTAAAATTTGCTTCTAATAAATCAATTTCCCTTTGTAAATCTAGAACCTTTTTATCCTTTTCTTTTTTCTTATAACTTGCATATGAAATAGTCTTTCCTCTGATTTCCATCAATAAAGTCTCAAGAAATAATTGCTTGTTTATAGTAAGTTGTAAATTTTCATCATAAATTTCATCAATATGTTCCAAATCATAAACATGTGCACAATATTGTTTCTTGACATCAAATATTTTATCTTTAACAATATTTACATATTCTTGATCATATAATAAGGAATTATTGAATTTCCACAGTCCTTTACCTCTTATAAATGGGTTAAATTGTAGCTCTAAAATTACAAAAGAATGATCTGAGCGATAGCTAGGTTCAATTTTACAATTTAGTAAATTTGTTAACATATTATCTGTAAAAAGAAAAAAATCCAACCTAGCCTGTTTAAAGGGCTTCTTTTTTCTCCATGTATATCTACGCAAGTCTGGGAAAAGTTCCCTAAAAGGGTCTATAAGGTTCCATTGATCTATAATTTCTAAAATTTTATCTCTAGCACTAGGGTTATTAATATGTAAATAGTTACAATAGTCTATATTGGGATACAATACAAGATTAAAATCACCACATATTATAAAGTTTTCATTTCCAAAATCTTCTATAATACACATAATAAGATGGTAAAAATTAGGATTATCTGCATTAGGACCATACAATGATAGAAGTGTTACTCTCTCCTTGTCTATAACAATATCTAATGCTAGATAATTACCATTTACATCTTTCTTCTCTTTTAATACTTTAAACTCAAAATTATTATTAAACATTACAGCAACTCCTCTAGAGTTTGAGGAGAAAGATGAAAAATAACACTCATAGCCCCACATGGTCTTAATATTCATTTCACTTTCATTTGTGAAATGTGTATCTTGAATGCAATAGATGTTGCATTTTTTAGACTTAAGGAAATTAAATACATCTCTTCTCTTTTCAATGTCACCTAGACCTTGACAGTTAACTGATAATATCTTTAGAGACCCCATTCAATTATGCGAAGAACAAAATGTGAAGTCCAAAAAGAATACAATAAATTAAAAGCAATATTCATCAGATGGGTTATTTGTACTGAAAAAGTATCTTGTTTTAACAAAAAAAACAAAAAAGGAAAAAAAATAATTTGAAAAAGTGATGAAACTATGAGATAAAAAATTATAAACAGTATCAAGACAACAGGCATTCTTCCTGTTTTCTGCATACAATGTAATGATGCAGTTTCAATTTTTGCAATATTTTTCTCTGTTTAGTTAAATATTCACTCAACTATCTTAATAAATCTTTATTTTGATTGACATAATATATAATCAGATCAGAAATTTCGAAATAATATACAAACTTTAAGTAATAATTGTGTGTTTTTTTTTTTTTTTAAAGTATCTAGAATTATCTCCCTTCTTTCAGTATTGAGTCTAAATCAACAAAGTACATGTATATTTCTTAACCTCCAAAAAGTCAGAGTTACTTCCCTTCTCTCAGTCTTCTGTTGATGTCATCATACAACCCATATTTCATTTGGAGACCATTATCAGTTCTGCCATAAATGCCACAGTTGAAATACCACACCTGATCAAACCTTCCACTATCTTCAAGTCTTTTTATAAGAGCCATATTTCTGGTGGTAACATCATCTACAAATTTTACTTTGTTTCTTAGTTCTTTTCTTTTTCTCATTATACTCCTCTTTACGTCAGTATTAAAACACCTTACGATTAATGGTCGTGGTTCTCGCTGTGCAGGTAAACGATGGATGGCTACAATATCTCGGTCATGCAGTGTTATATTTAAGTCAGACTTTACCATTTGTATAAAATCTTGACGGAGATCTTGCTGCTCTTTCCAGGGAAAATTAAATACCTTGATGTTATTCTTTCTGGAGTATTGTTCATTGTAGTTACTGCTTATATTTGTTACTTTAGCAATTTCTGTTGTTTCAGACAGTTCTTTTTTAATTGATATTGTTTTGGCTTCATTCTGATCTATCTTCCTTCTCAAATGTTCATTTTCAATCGATAAGGCCTCCACCTTTTCTTGCATGTCTGTTTGGATTTTATTCAATCTCTCATTCATCTTTTTATCTAAAGTGGATTCAAATTTACTAAAAAGTTTTTTCACAATACCAGTAACCATATTCTCAAGGTCCGCTGTTTTGACAAGGTCTTTTGTTACTTCATTCAGATCATCTTTTGTTGTTACATCCTTGAGGCTAAACTTGATTTCATCTAGGTCTTTTTGAAAATTAATTATCCCTGATAAATCCATACTTGTATTGGAATCTGTTGACACATCTGAGCGAGTTCTCTTTGTAGGTTGTTTACTAATATCTTTATCTTTCTTAGCTGTTAATAAAGACTGAACAGTTTTAACTTGTTTCTGTTTATCTGCTGATTGACTTGAAAGTCTATTTGAAGGGTTACTACCTCCAGGCATATTGCACACAATATAATTATATATGTCTATAGTAGATAAATCCAATCATTCAAGTTTACACAATAAAATCCTTGAAAATGTCTAATATTTCCTATTTTCTTGAAATATATCACACAAAAAGCATATCAATGGATGCATCACTTCAAAAACTACTTCTTGGCCATAAAATTAATCCATTTCAGACAATTAAACTGCTGAAAATATTGCAAAAATTGGGAGCTGACTTTTCACAGTGTTATCAGCTCAGCGGCCATCTTGATCCATGAGGAATACAACACAAGTTCAATATCTAGCATGTTAAAATAATCTTGAGAGAAAACGTTTTTGATTGGCTGATTAATTTGATCATGAGAAACACACAATTTGATTGGCTGAACACGATTTTCCTCCATTGGACACAGTTCAAAATCGGGAACAACAATATTTTTCGTGAAGATTTTCACCAAATCGTGTTTTAGAGGGTTTTCCAGGAACACGATCGTGCAATCGTGACAAAGGGTCAAAATCGTGTAGTACACGCCTAAATCGTGAAAGTTGGCAGGTATGCACAATGGGTGGGTGAGACAACACTTCTCATATGTATGCAGGTCTCTAAAACTTTTATGAGTGGTTACCTTATACTATGTGCAAATGTATGTCTTAAATTAATGGAAAGCCTAATGTATATTCTAGCAATATAATAAACATTTTTTTTTATATTTGCAGTTAATATGGTGATACCAGATGCCAATATTTGTTTGGACCCTAAACTGAAACCCCCATCAGATATACAGGCGAAATTAATCAGACAGATTATACTTGCTGGACTAGCAGATCATGTTGCTAGGTAACACATTAAATTTAGTATGAAGTCCCCACAAGTAGTCTGTTTGTATCAGCATGATTTGATCTTTTTATCATAATCATACCACATCATTTTATTGTGGAGCCTGCAACTTTTTTTTGCAGAAAGCTCGACATAGAGATGGTGATCTGGCGGCGTTAGCTAACTTCTTAAAAGGTTTATATTTAAGAAGGTGGAAGACCTGGATGCTTCATACTTTGTATATGGATGCCTCATGTTACAAAGTTTCCATCAGTCACATGTCCAATGTCCTTGACCTCATTTTCATGGTTCAGTGACTACTTGAAAAAAAAAAAAAATTTGTAATGTTAAATTATCTCTGATTATAAGTAATATGATAACTATATTTGGTATGTGCGTACCTTGCAAGGTCCTCATGCCCGTCAGACAGTTTTCACTTGACCTTGACCTCATTTCATGGATCAGTGAACAATGTTAAGTTTTGGTGGTCAAGTCCATATCTCAGATACTATAAGCAATAGGTCTAGTATATTCGGTGTATGGAAAGACTGTAAGGTGTACATATCCAACTGGCAGGTGTCATCTGACCTTGACCTCATTTTCATGGTTCAGTGGTTATAGTTAAGTTTTTGTGTTTTGATCTGTTTTTCTTATACTTTATGCAATAGATCTAATATATTTGGTGTATGGAATGATTGAAAGGTGTACATGACTAGCTGGCAGGTGTCATCTGACCTTGACCTCATTTTCATGGTTCAGTGGTCAAAGTTAAGTTTTTGAGTTTTGGTCTTTTTTTCTAATACTAATTACAATAGGTCAACTATATTTGGTGTATGGAAATATTTTATGATCTATTTGTCAGTCTCGCAGGTTTTATTTGACCTTGACCTCATTTTCACGGTTCATTGCTCAGTGTTAAGTTTTTGTGTTTAGGTCTGTTTTTCTTAAACTATATGCAATAGGTCAACTTTATTTGTTGTATGGAAGAATTGTTAGTTGTACATGCCTGCCTGGCATGGTTCATCTAACCTTGACCTCATTTTCATGGTTTATTGGTCAATGTTTAGTTTTCTTGGTTAAGTTTATGTGATAGTTGTAAGAAAGCTTTATATTTCAGTGGCGGATCCAGAAATTGTCATAAGTGGGGGCCCACTGACTGCCTAAGAGAGGGCCTGCTCCGGTCATGCTTCAGTGATCCCCTATATAATCAGGCCATAGTTATTATATTTTTAGTTTTACGAAATTTTCTTACAAAACCAATGGGTAGGAGGACGAAAAAAAAAAAAAAAAAAAATTCAAGATTTTCTTTTTTTTTTTATTTATTTCGTTTTACGGACACCTATTAAGAAAAGAATGGGTAGGAGGAAGAAAAAAAAACAAACTTCCAAAACAGAACACATTCCAAAAACAAACTGCAGAACTTCACAAATGATGACATGCGCTTGTGCTCTGAACATGGATTGATTTAATACTCTTTAATATGTCAGTATCTATGTACTTCATCTGGAATTAAAACAAATTTTAATTCAAGTATAAATACTTTTTTTATTTATTTTTTACAGCAGACAATGACAGTTCAATGTTCAATTTTGGACTTTTTAACTTTTTTGGCATTCCTGGTCGCAGGTTTCATTTTCTTCCAATGCATCCTTTGTATATGGGCTGCACATTACTGAAGTCTTCCTTCAGCTGAACTATTTCAGGATTGTTTGCAATGTCTTCAAAGTCCCTACAAAAAAAGCAAACATCATTGAAAACCTGTGATACCTATTTAAAATAAAAGATGAAAAAAATCTCAGAAATTGTTTCATTCATACCAGTGATTCAATCATATCATACCACTTTTTCTGCCTTGTACATTTTTAATATAAAGGGAAGAACCAAAAATTTGCGAAAGCAAATTTACAGATGTAACATTGTTGGGTTGATGTTTAGACGAGTTGTATATATATATATATATATATATATATAAAATAGGAATTTTGTTTTACACTGAAAAATACAATTTAGATTCCAAAATTGTTTGAGACTCCAATCATGTTTGTGTATGAGGGTTTTGATTCCCTCCTCTAGGAGACAATTCAAATGTTATCCTGGGGCAAGGTCGGACAGACTATCTTAAGTAACTAAGATTCAGTCACAGTGGACTGTTTGCTATTGCAGTATTCACTACTAATATGTTTTTTTTTCACATATAACTATAAGAAAAAAATCTCAGATAGAAACTACTACAAAATTACAGCTATAAATATTGTTTTCATGCATTTCACCAACACACAAATGTTGCATACTTTCATATTTAAGAATTGCTTTTCATCTTGATGAAATTCTAATTTAAAAATACATACCTGCATAAATGATAATAAGTCACCTCCATCAGACTTTCACAGGACAAGGATTCCCTGACAATGACTTTGTCTTGTTACACATTTGGCCAATAGATGTATCAGACTCCCCTTTTACTTTGTTTTTGATTACCGCAAGGTCAAAATCATAACCAACTATATACGGAACCACCGCACCATGGTGGCCAAAAACATTCAAGTCCTTTCTAACATCGATCGCTAAGCGTAAATTCCTATTCTTTCAAGCGCTGTGCAGAGTCGGATCTAAAAATACAACTAAAAACCAAATTATTTTATTTTTACAACAAAGCACCGCGGCGGGCGGAAAAAAAAATTTAAAAAAAAATTGTCGTTTTCCAATTTTATTTTTTTTCCAATTCGGCAAAAGTTAGGGTCGGCGGATTCGTAAAACTAAGAATAAAATAACTATGGCCTCAACCAAATTTTTCCAAGAAAAGTGGGGGCCCGAGCCTCCCTGGGCTCCCCTCTAAATCCGCCTCTGTATTTAGGACTATCAACATAATATCAATGATTAGTGAAAGCCAGACATTTCAGCATGTGCACTCTTCTTGGTGAATGTTAAGTTTATGTGACAGTTGTAATAAAGCTTTATATTTAGGACTTATCAACATAATATCAATGATTAGTATAGAAGGCGAGACATTTCAGTGTGTGCACTCTTGTTTTTAAATTAAAAACATAAAAACAAACTTTGGCAAATCCCATCATATCAAATCAAATAATTTTTTTTTCAATCTACAAAAATTGGTATCCTAGAAATTAGATGAATCTACAGTACTTTAATTTAAACTTCACTATTACAGAAGATTCCCTGATCCTCCACCTGATGCTGATGAAACTTTAAAGAAAAGGAAACATGCCTATCAGGTCAGTTGATGACATTTAATATGAAGACTTGATTCTCATATTTTTTTTACTTTTGATCTTATGTTTTGTTACTCCTGAGAGAAATTATTTAAACTTGAAGTGGTAAACAAAGATTTACATATAAATTAAATACCTGTCTATAATCGTGTCAAATAGAAACTTAAAATTCTCGGCTTTACAGGGATTACTATAAAACATGGAATTTTTTTTAAGTTTGATAACTTTTAGAAAACATGGTTTCAATAGTAATGATAAGAACTTTTAAATCAAAAGCTCAAAAACATCAAACAATCAGAAAACAGTTGCCATATTCCTGATATCGTACAGTCATTTCCTAATATAGAAAATGGTGGATTATACTGGTTTTATAGATAGCTAAACCTCTCACTTGTATGTTACATTACATTATTTTGAAAGCAATATGTGAACAAAACAGACATAATATGTAAAAATATCAAATTATGGGTACCACTTACAGGTATATGGTGAATAAAAAATCATGCTTTTTTATTTTGAAGATTTCTAAAGCTTTCATATGTGAAATCTACCTTGAAACATTCTTAAAATGTGGACATTCTGTATGAGGAAATCTATTTAGGCTGTTTAGTGTAAATGATTTTAAAATATCTGAACTATTGTTTATTTTGTGTTACAGTGTACAGAATTAGATGAACCAGTATTTATTCACCCTTTCTCAGTATTATACAAACAGAAACCAGAATTTATTGTTTACCAACATATAGAAGAAACATCAAAACTATACATGAAAGGTATTGTCATATTTATACACAGCTTAATATATGGATATGCCTTTTATCCATACAGTATATCTATATAAACCATTTAAATTAAGGGATTATCATCAATAACATGTCTACAAATAATCACTTTGCATTCATCAAGATTTCAACATATTTTAACAGTTGCATTCTGCAGAACAAGATCGTATTGCTTTAATTGTATTATTTTTATACCAGCATATACAAGAGAAATCAGAAATAACGTTTAAAAAGGATGTTCGGGATAAATGTCAATAGAAGAGTTACTCTACAACACAATAAAACTATAGATGTAGATATCAAAATACAGATTTCAGAAGACATGTCTACAAACCAATTTTAGCTCTAAATGTCTACAAGTCTCAAAAAGTTATGAGTGAATAAAACAGAGACTATAAAAGATCCACCATAAACACCAAGTTATCCAAATATGAAGGAAAAAAACTCATTAAGTCTAAGACAAAAGACAATAACTGAAGAGGCTCCTAAGCTGTCAGAGTTTTCTGAGATCTCAATTGGTACTTATATAACATTTAAATTTGTGTTTCACATATATCCAGGAAATCCATGACAATTGGTATTCCTGAAATCAAATAATTCCACAATATGTTTTAAGACCAATTGAATTTAAGGGTTTCTTATATGATTGTGTTTAAATCAGAAAGGCTGTATTTACATCAGAGGCAAATGATACCAAAGGCACATTAAACTCATAAGTTGAAAATAAACTTTACAATGCAATGGCTGAAAAAGGAAAAGACAACTAAAGACTAAACACCACCAATTAAGCTGTTAAATTTAGCTTTTACCATTATTTTTGCTAACTTTTCAGGTATCAGTGCCATTGAATCAGAGTGGTTACCAGTTTATGCACCAAGTTTTTGTACTTTGTCCAAACCACAAGAAGATCCTCCACCATCTTATGACAAATCAAAAGATCAAATAAGATGTCACATGACTAGCACTTTTAGTAGGTGTTGCTGGGAAGTCCCCAGTGTTGATTTAGAATACCCAGCTAATTTAGATAAATATCGGTGGTTTGCCAGATTTCTGCTTGAAGGAGCTGTTGTTCCAGGAATGAAGAAATATGTTACTATGTTGCTGTCGTCACCATCAACTATGGTCAAATCTTGGGCAAAGTAAGTTTCTTATAATCAACCTTTTCAAACACCAAATATGCTTTTGTATAATGAGAGTTGCAATACATCTGCAAAATGAAATAAAAATGACAACGTCAATGACAATAACACTTAAACACTGTAATTTTTTAGAAAAAATATGTTTCATAGGTCATGATATAAGCAACAATTAATTTATGTTATCAAAAGAATAATTTCTAAAGGATTTATTTTGTTTATGCATATTTTATGAAACCAAATTTTTTCCTCAAACCAGTAGAATTGCTGTTACTTTCATAGATTAAACTTATGTTTTATATGCATCCATCACACAGTTTTAGGATACATTTGATTTTCAGATCTTAAATGGTTCAAATCTAAGAAAGAAAAATACAATATGTCATAGATTTAGCAGTTGAGTCCCTTAAAAACTATGTTTTATGAGCTAGATATTACCTTTAATTTTGAAATTTGGCACCTATGGTAAAAGAACTGTGAAAGTGAACTTGATAAGGACAATATTTGCCAGAGGCTAGGTCCCTGCTTAGTTTTATTATCTCTGTGTATTTATGAATTACAGGCTTTAGCAACTTCTGCCTGCCCTTTCTTATAGTGAAACTTTTACATGGAAGCCTAATGCTTTCTGCACCAGTTGATACCAAGTTTGATTTTTAGGTTCTTTGTGATATGTATTGGTTGTATTGGTAATCACACATGGTTTACTTTTACAAATTGTGACTTGGATGTAGAGTTGTCTCATTGGCACTCATACCACATAGATCTAGATCTTCTTATATCTATGCAATGTCTGTGAATCTCTTTATGCATATATTTTATTCTTTTCAGATTGCAACCAAGAACAGAAAAATTATTGAAGGAACTAGTATCAGCTGGTGTAGATAGTAAAGAATCTTTGTTAAAAGCTTGGCAGAAAGATCCAAAATGTAAGTTCTACAACAAGTTTTGATATGTTAAGGTTACACAATATTTTTATTGATGAAATCAAGTATTTTTGTTGTTGTTGGATTTAGTATGATCAATAGAGTTGTCTGTTTTTTGTTTTATATAAATCCTATGTAGGTTTAAGATAAACAGAAGGGAAAGAATCTTGTTCATTTTTTCACGTCAAGGTCATAATTGTTAAATAGGACTGAGATATATAAATGTGATGTGCAATTCATTTAAAAGAACAATTGTAATAGGCATGATCCTAAAGACCTTGCCTGGTCAAGGGAAAACCTGTTTAAATTTCCTTTACTTCGGTAATCAGAAAGTTTTTATGCCCCACCTACGATAGTAAAGGGGCATCATGTTTTCTGGTCTGTGCCTCCGTTCGTGCGTCCGTTCAGGTTAAAGTTTTTGGTCAAAATCAACTTGAAACTTAGCACACATGATCCGTATGATATGATCTTTCTAATTTTAATTTCAAATTAAAGTTTTGACCCGAATTTTAGGTCCACTGAACATGGAAAATTATAGTGCGAGTGGGGCATCCTTGTAATATGGACACATTCTTGTTTTCTATATATGATGATCTAGAGAGTTATTTTGATACTTTCAATTCAAATAAATTGACTTTTATTTTGCATTAATATCAATGGGTATGATGGGAAAACATTCAGTGTAGTATCGGGAGCATAAATTAACTTGGAATTTCTGTATTGATAATGAAGGATTTTTCAACCTGAATTAAAGCACCATACCGAATTCTTTTTCCATTATGCCCACATTTTGACTTCATTCTTTTGGCTAAGCATTCATATTTAAAAAAAAAATTAAATTGGTTAATTTTGCAGTTTAGTAAAATCTCTGGCTACAATTTCCCTCAACTTTTAAAGTTAACTATTTACTGAATTCTGATTTTCATAATGGGTATCAATGACCTATATAACTATGCCCGCATTAAAGAGTGTGGCTATATTGTAACCCCCTTGTCAGTCTGTCAGTTTGTCTTTAAGTTCATTAACCAAATATTTTGGTCAATCTATTTTCACAAGGTGTTCATATTTTATCAGCATCTTGTGTACCTCTTTTCTGATCAGTCAGATACTTTTGACTAATACTTAGTTACAAGTGGGGTATGATTAGCACACCTACATTTTATTCCAAAATTTTGAACTGTTCTGTGTTAGGGACGACATCAAAAGTTCAATGTAGGATAAAAAACTTCATATAGTTTATATATAGTATATTGTCATAGTTTTTTCACTGACCCCCTACCCCCCTCTTAACTTAATTTGGGAAAAATTGATTGACCAATAAGGATATATATAAAATCGATGTCAATTAAACAAAACTTGCAGCAATTTTGACCCCCACCCATAAACAATTTGAATTAAGTTATTTATCCTTCATTGATTTTTTTATGTCGTCCCTTATGTCAGTCAAATTGGAATTCTTTCAAAACAGCAATAATTTTCAGATAATATTTTTTTTTCAGATCTGCTCAACACATTTTGCCAATGGGTACCTCAGTCTAAACATACAGAAATTGAAATGACCTGGCCACCAGTTAAGTGATTCTATCCTATAATTCAAAGGAATTAAAACAACCTCTACACAACAGATATTGAGAGATCAACCTCGCCCAGCAGATAACATAGATAATGTTCAGTTCATTCATGCAAGGAAAAACCATGAGGTTAAGAAATGTCCTACGGTCAAGCGACAGAAGAAACTTAAGTAGTCTGTACATTGATAACATGAGAGTTTATTTGACCAAGTGATTGTGTTGTCTAGTTGTGTATACAGTCTGTGATAAAACATTCATCTCTTTATACATAATATTGTTATGATGTTTGCCAATAATGAGGTTCTGGATGAGAATAATGGATCAATAACGCAGAAAAAAAATTAAAAAAATAAGAATTAGAGAAAAATAGGCCTAACATATTATTAGGGTGCTTAATTCTAAAGAAGAGATAATACTTTTTAGAATAAAGAAAAATTGCCTAAAAAAAATCAGTAATACAGAAATGGAGATTCCCCATCCAGACCCTATATGTTATTTGTTAATGAAAATATAAAAGCATTTAAATAGACTACTAATTGGTTTTTTTTACTTTGTTGATTTTGATTTCATTAATTTATTAACCAAGCTATGTATAGATGTTGGATTACATTCATAAACTTGTGTATATAAAAGTAAGAAGATGTGGTATTATAGCCAATGAGACAACCCTCCACTAGTGTGTTTGTCTTATTGTTTAACATGTGAAGATATCTGCATTCCTTATATTATAGTAATAGTGCAGTAGGAGTTGCCATGCTGTCACAAATCCACAAGTTAAAATTCCTGCAGATTCCCAAAAAGTGTGGTACTGTATCTATCTGAACTTTCTTATTAGTTGATGTTCCTTCTGATGGAAGCACAAACCTTTGTGGTACATTTATCTAAACATTCCTTTTAGTTGATATTCTTACAAAGAGAAGCACAAACCTTTGTGGTACATTTATCTAAACATTCCTTTTAGTTGATATTCTTACTGAGAGAAGCACAAACATTTGTGGTAAATCTATCTGAACATCCTGCTGAGGGAAGCACACACTTTTGCTGTGTATCTATATGAACATTCCTGATTATTCTATATTCCTGCTAAGTGATGCACAAATATTTTTTGTACATTTATCTGAACTTTCTTATTAGTTGACATTACTGCTGAGGGGAGAACCAAAACAAATCTGTTGATCTTTCTAAACATTTTACATAATTTTTATTCCTGCTGATTCAAGCACAATCTCTCTTTAAACATTTACTCAAAAGGTTTCATACTTTGTAGGACTGTTTTTAATAGTGTGTTATTAACTATACTACTACAATATGGACAGTTTGCTTTAACAATTTTAAGGAGTTGCAGGACTTTTAGTATTTTGATATCTGCTGTTACCAGACTTTTACTATCTGTTGTTGCAGGACTTTTACTACTTTGATATCTGCTGTTGCAGGACTTTAACTATTTTGATGTCTGCTGTTGCAGGACTTTTACTTTTTTGATATCTGCTGTTGCAGGGCTGTTGCAGGACTTTTACTATTTTGATATCTGCTGTTGCAGGACTTTTACTATTTTGATGTCTGCTGTTGCAGGACTTTTACTATTTGGATGTCTGCTGTTGCAGGACTTTTACTATTTTGATATCTGCTGTTGCAAGACTTTTACTATTTTGATGTCTGCTGTTGCAGGACTTTTACTATGTTGATGTCTGCTGTTGCAGGACTTTTACTATTTTGATATCTGCTGTTGCAGGACTTTTACTGTTTTGATGTCTGCTGTTGTTTGGCAGTTGTCTAAAAACGTTGTAGCATTTAGAAAAAGACAGATGCTTGAGGATAGTATAAAATCACTTGTTTGAATTAAATGAAACTATAAAAGAATTAGGTATACCAGACATGTTTTCCACATCTAAGCTCTTATCACAAATATTATTATTAGTTTGGTTGTTAATCATATTAGAATGATTCTTTTTGGATTTTACTTTTTTAACTCTGAATCTTTTTTTATCATCAGGGATTGTGAAAATTGTTACCCAGTGTAAGATGATAGTAGCGTAAATGTGAAGATATTTTGTTTCAGTTTTTACGTACTTCACATGGTTTTCCAACTTGTTGTTTTACTGTACTTGACTGAACCTGCCCTCGAGGTAGCTAGAACTTGACTCTAGAAGTTAAAATGATGATGTTTAAGAGAATTACTACCTGTTCGATTTAAACTCTACTTACACAAGAAACCTGAGTCAATCAAATCGAAGTCGACCCAGATGGAGGTACTGAATCGGCGGAGTAATTTACAATATTATTCATTATTCTAATAAGATTTGGATTTTCAAATACTTAGGCGTCAAACATTAATGAACAGAAATTTGTTATCAAAATGAGTATCTGGTGCAGAAAAAGTGGTATAGTTTATGTTATAATAGTTACAATAAAGATCTAACGACAACAATTATGCCCAAACAAAATAACTTAACATGGAGCAATGACCAAAGGCAGGGTCAGAGTGTGCGGATGACGCATGCAATGCAAAACATCAGCATACCACGTTTTGTCAACGTTAGTTCCATAGTATTTTAAAAATATATTGACAGAATAGATACAGGTCAGACATGGTTTCAGTGTTCTCCCCAGAAATTTTGGATAGTATCACATTTGGCGTAAAAAAAATCAGTTTTTTTCTTTGTCATTCACCGCTGTGTGACGATGTCTTTTTTCCTCTTGTAATGTAATTGTAATACTGTATGTATGTTATATGGTTGCAGATGTGTCTATATGTCTATATTAATAATAAAATAGCAATTTGTAAGTTCTATATACTTTGATAATATATAACTAAAACAAGCAACAAAATACACAATACTGAAGTTAAAAGCACAAGATTTCAAAAGCACTATTGTCTAAAACTCTAGGTTCAGTTTTCTCTTCTTTTTTTTGCAAGTGCTGTTACACAAGCTTGGAAATCAAAGTTCTGTAAAGAAGGCCCCTCTGAGGAGATTGTCATCAGGCGGTTCAGAATGTGTTGGCTGAATCTGTTTCTCAAGATACTCTTTACACTGTTCAGAGTACTGAAGGTTCTCTCACAGTCTGCAGTGGAGACTGGCACTACTAAGGCATTCTGGCAGTATTTACTGAGTATTGGGTAGAGGTTTGTCATCTTTGCTGTCTTTTCAAAAACCTGTCTGGTTGTCCGGTCTTTCATCTTGGAGGCAATGATGTATTTTAGTGAGGTTAATTCTTCTTCAGCAGTATCAGAAGTTCCAACTTATGGGAATTGCTTGGCTAGTTGCTGAAACAGATAAATATTAAAATTAATAAATAAATATCACAAAGAAATTAGAAATTTATTGCTTGTTACATATAAAAAATTGTGTCATAGTTGTCATTAGGAACCTCTAAGTAACTAAATATTTAATAATTTATAGCATCTGCATACAATTTGAACAAAATTAATATGTTGCACCAATTTTCAATATTATATTAGAAAGAGATAATACTTTAAACTTCTGAAACTGCAAGTACTCATTGGTGGATGGATCTTTGTTGTCAAGCAAGTCTTGATCAAATACTGAGAAGGAGTCTAATACACTGGTGTTTGGGAATCTGTCATGAAGGTTGCTGATAACATTGTTGATGAAGGGTTGGTATACTTGCTCCCGGAATCTGTCAACTTCTGTCTGCTTGTACTGTACATCATACTCCTCAAGGCTGTTGAAGTAGGCTGCAATGTCTTGTATTGGTTCCTGGGTTGTCTAGTAGGTTTGTTAGTACCAGCTGAGTTGAAGAAAGAAGTGTGTCTACAATAATGAAGTCTATAGATGTTTTCTGTAAGAGTTTGGACAGGCAGTTCAGGTGTGGTAGGATATCCAGTAACATGGCAATGGCACACAGGAAGAATGGAGACTTCACAAACAAGGCTAGTCCAGCTGCTGTAGCATCTGTACTTGCAAAGGCTTCCCTCTCAAGACTAGCAATGAGTGCTGGGTGGCAACGCTTGACTGCTTAAAATGAGTTTTTATTATTATTGGTCTCAAAATCAAGTTTAGAGTGATCTGCCTTTTGTATCTCGACCCCCTCCCTTCTGATCCAGTCCATGATTCAACTTCAAACCAAATTTGGTCAACCTATTTTATGTAAATAAGAAATACAACCATGTCAATATTGTTATTTAATTCAGTAAGACTGCTAACGAGAAAACTATGCAGATAACGTTTTGTGTACAAAACAAAAATATTTCCTTGCATCTTTTGACCAACTTACACTTAGTTGTGTAAATATTCATACTTGAGTAAAATCTCGAACTGGCATCACCAAGGTTAGATTTTGATTTCCTTTTAAGAACTCAATTTTAGCTTTTTACATGTACGATAAATAATGTTCGATATAATTGATTTAATACCTTAAAAATGATATATTATTAAAACAAATCCTTTATGTAAATCCTTCTAGAAAGAAGATTTTTGGGGATTTTTTTGGCGAAGTCTTATTTCTATCATACTTTCATCTTGGCCTTGTCACTACCTTCACTTTTCACAATACATTGTTCCTACATGATTTACTTATTTGAATATATTATGCAACTGCTAGGACTACTTAAATAGTAAACATTTCAAGAAAGCAGTAGTCAAAATACTCCGGAAGAAATGCTCAATATAATAATTAGGAACTATATTCCTTGACCACGAACAAATGGAATGAATTGTGAATCCGCTACTCTTCTTTTATCTTTGATGAAGGAACGGTATCGGCCGATTTCACTCTCTTAGATATATTTGGCTGAGTTTGATTCTCATTGTGACTGATACATGGAAAGACGGAAAGGATTTACCTATTTTCTTTTCTTTCACAGTTGTAGTGTAAATCGCACCGTTAAATTTCTCTTTTACATTGTTTTATATTTTATAATACTTGGGTCCATCATAGCTTATATCATAGTTATGTTTCGAATTATGATTCCTGTACGTTATATGTCAAATTCCTTGTGTGTTAATTTATAAAAACTGTTTACAATTTAAATAGAATCAAATCAGATATCCTCATTACAAGTACTTACAACTTTGTACCAGGACTCTCTTCTCTCTTTGTTAAAGCTACTTTTAATCATTCAAGTAACATTGTTAAGCAACACGTGTATATTAAGCAGCCCATTTAAAGAGGTAAGATATACATAGAAGAACATGTTTGTTCTAATCTATTTTCTTTTATAGTTGTAGTTTAAATCACGCCATCGGTTTTCTCATTTGAATTGTAATACTGGTGTCCTTTATAGATTTCTAAAACATGTTAAGATAGTGTATGGACTTTCCTTATTGTTGGTTACCTATTATTTATAATATAGTTGGGTTTTTTTCTCTCTATAAATACTAGTAGTTGATAAATTTACAATCATTTCAAATATTAGTATGCTTATAATTTCACATTCGATTGTATATCTTATTTCAAATTAAAAAAAAAAAAAAACAATTGGAAAAAGTGTCTGTCAGAAAGCATTTACATATAAAAATAACTTGCCAGGACTTTGGGCATGCGCTAATATAGATGGACGTGTAAAAAATCTCTCTTGTGGAATGGGACAATACGATGGATAACTAAAATATAACGGGTCAAAACTGAATACACCGACAACAGAGTGAATCTTGTATGATTTACACAAACATTTAAAGCCAAATTATAATTTTTTGTTTACTTATCGAGACTTTCCTTTGTCAACATTCAAGGACAAAGGACAAACAACATGGCTGCCCCCACGGATCAAAACAATGAACTTAATTCTGAACCATTGATTTGTAGTTCACAACCTGTAATGTCTCTTAACACTCCTACAACTAAACCATCAAACAAACGAAAAGAACTATTAAGTCCGGAGCTTCTCCCAGGAACACAAAAGCAAACAACACGTCAAATAAGGCGTCGCAACTCAGTGGGTGATCTTAGAGAAATGGAAAAAAAAAAAAATACCTGCACCAAGGAAAAGTATTGCAGATAAAGTTCTAGAGGCCCTGTCTAGCCCTGATGTTATTAATAAAATTGTACCCATTCTTGCTGAAAAAATAGGTGAATCTTTTTCCTCAATGATTGAAGAGGAGGTTAAAAAATGTGTTGATCAGCAAGTAAAACCGATAGCTGAATTAGTCGAACAACATGGTAAAAGACTTGACACTGACAATATTAGAATTAGTAGATTATATTCTAATGTCGAAAAAGTCAACGAGGATGTAAAAAGTAACACCACAATTGTTAATGAAATTGATACAGAAGTTGGCACTCTCTTCAAAAGAATTGTAGAACTTGAAACCAGATTAGAAAACCAAGAACAATATTCACGCCGAACAAGTTTGCGTTTTCATAATATCCGCGTGCCTATCGATCCCCGTACCGGTAAAATTCCTCACCCTATTAACACTGATATTTATATATTACAAGTCTGTAATTCCAAACTTGGCCTGAATCTAACTGTGAACGATATAGGGCGTAGCCATGTTATAGGGAAGGTAAAAAACGGTAAATCCCAGGTTATAGTAAGATTTCTATCATATCGTACAAGAAGCAAAGTTTATACCAACAAAAAAGCCTTAAAGGGTGATGCAGATGGCATATTCATAACAGAAAACTTAACACAGTATAGAACTGGTCTTACACAAAAGTTAGCCGATCTCAAGTATAACCATAAAATTTTCGAATACTGGACATCCGATGGTCGCATATTTGCCAAAACAACAGAAAGGCACCAAAAAACTAATCAAAAACTATGACGACATAACAGCTCTTGAGACAACCACAGACGACGACAATCAACAACAAGAACCAGATCTATCCCCAGGTACCACCAATCAGAACAGCGATGAGAACCACAATAATGGCACATATTAGATTACAAAAACATAAATAGTGTAAATATATGTATCTTTGACAGTTGTCACTTGTTCTTTAAATGTCTCTAATGTACATTTTAAAAATTGCTTCATGTGTTATTAATATTGCTAGCAAGTAAATCTAGTATAACTTAATTGTATCAAAAAGTGTCAAACAATTAAAACGTCTGAATAAATTCCTAAACTCATGTTACAATGAGAAAATAGTATATAAAAAAAATCACGTTATACTTTTTTCTTTCTTTTTTTCTATTTGACATCTTTTCCTAATATCGATTTTGTTGTTGGTATTCCTTTTATTTTCTATTAATTTAAACAAATATATATAATTCCTGAAACCTCGTTTAAATAATATTTGTACTGGCATCCGTATGCCAGTTATAGTTACAAGGAGCAAATTTAAATAAACAACAAAATATAATTGTCCCAAAAATTTATACCTGTATAAAACTATACTGCTATCAAATATTGCAATTGAGTTTATCATAGTTGTAAGAAATCAATTTCAAATCATGTTATCAGATGTTATATCACGGCCGACACTCGGCTAACCGAGAGATAGGTCGGTTAATCTATATTGAGTATGCGGCTATATCGGCGGTTGGTCTGTTAATCGGGTTGGTTATACGTCTGTTAAGAGTAAAACGCACAATTTTAATATTAAAATCTATTTAATATACAGATTTTAGGTACATTATAAGAATCAAATCAAAAAAAGAAAAGTGTCTGACAAAATGATATATATCATAGAACATTTTCCAACTGTAAAAACATTTCATAGTCTGCGCAGTTTTCAGTAAAACTAAAAGGCGTCGCGCAAGTATGTAGTATTTATGCTTATACGCATAGCAATTTTTGTAATGAAAGGCGAAAAAAAAAAACAATTTTAGATATCATTTAAAGGACACAAAATCGTACTTTGGTTCTAAAATATAAATTGAAATTAGTAAATATTTCATAATTGTAATATAACGTGAGTAATACCACGTTTTAGTGAACATTATGGGAATAAAGTCTGTTAATGGGTTGGACAATTGAAATTGTGTCAGTTAAGAGTTATTTAGCCACGACAATAGTTGTGCTACCTTTATATTTTCCCTTTGAAAAAGTTAAGAATGAGATGCTCTTGAGTAAAAAAATGACAATACGCTGCAACAGTATCCTTCTAGTAAGAACATTTTTATTTTCACTTCCTTTGCATTTTATTAAGGGGTGTGTCACTTCAATATATGGATATCGATTGCCTGCTGGAATATGCATGAATCTATTATTAACGTTTTCTTCAGCCTTAATTTT
Organism: Mytilus edulis; assembly: GCF_963676685.1. Classification (NCBI taxonomy): domain Eukaryota; kingdom Metazoa; phylum Mollusca; class Bivalvia; order Mytilida; family Mytilidae; genus Mytilus; species Mytilus edulis. The sequence continues at coordinate 59,857,810 of NC_092349.1, read as the reverse complement.
TTGTGTCTGTTTAAAGTAGCACGTTCTCAAATCCGCCCGAAAGTGTCTTTCTAATACAACACAGGGTACATATAACGTGTTGTCGTTCTCATATGCACATGATATTTGTCACTGGACGTTAAACTCTAAATCGTCAACATCATCCGATTGGTTCTTTTCTTCTATTACTGAATCATCTGTTGTTTACAAATCAGTCTAAAGAAGTAAATGGAAAGGAGCGAATGCAGCTACATTTGGTTATCTTAAGTTTTAATTCATTTTATTCTGTTTAGTTCCTTTCTACATACGTGCAGAGGAGAACTGCAGTTGTCCGCACGTAAACTTTTAGCATTTATTACCAATATGAGTACATAGCAATCCGTTACTGTTTCAGCACCCAGGGGTGTTTCATGTCTTTATTCTCAAACAGTTATTATTTTTTTCTATCTTTTTTTTATTAATGCATCACTTCCTACTGTCCTTATCTATTATTCTATATATTCTGTGTTTCCATCCAGATTCTCGTGTATACAATGAGGGTCCGGATTGGGGGTGTTGTTTATTTCTATATTCTTTAAATTGTCTGTTACTTTTCTCTACATTTTATTTTATCTTACTCATTATTATTTCTTTATTCTTTATATATTCTAGCATCCCAATATATTTTACTTACTGATGTTTAGTTACATTACGACGTTTATCTCTGATTTATATACTGGTTAATACCAATTTAGATACAAATTAGTGTCATTCATGACAACCTAAACAGAATCTACATGATATATGCGACCATTCTTAGATGAAATCAATATGTATAGATTATAACATGCCCTTTTCTATATTAGCCCTGGTATCATCCCGAGACTCCCATATCGGCCTCGAGGCTTTAGCCGAGGGCCGATATGGGTCGAGGGATGATACCAGGGCAAATATGGAAAAACATGTTATAATCTTTAAGCTATTTATCACATATTTAAGTGTTGCAGAAAAGAGGGAAAAAAAGTTCAATTATAACAATTTAATGAAACATAACAGGTAAATCTTAAAAATGTATCCGTATCCGTAACAAATATGTGATAAGATATAAATAACACATAGCTGAGAGGGTGATAGAGCAGAATCACGGGTGTCATTCGGTTTATCGAGAGAAATGATCGTGAAAGAATATCTAACGGCGGTCAAGTATTGAGAGACGATCGTGAAAGTTCTGGTAACGGATCGTGAAAGACATTTAACCGAGAAGACATATGAAAGGTCAATACATATTCTAATTTAATTAATTACACAGACAAATTTACGATAAAATAAAACTGTCTGTCAAAATGGTTCAACATTATGATCAGTATGTGAGAACATCCAGTTTTAAAAGTACATAGTTATTACAAAACAACAAAAGGCAGATTGCTTCTCGACATTTCAATGACATAAAAAATGTAAACAAACATGATTTTTTTCACAAATTCGACTAGAAAAACTACTTTAATACGAATAAGGGCATTCTATTTGAATTAATCAAATGGTTTCATAGTTATTTTGTATAAACATAATCTTAAACTTGGTCAATAAAGAACTATTTACACAAAAAATGATTTTTCGGATCGTGAAAGATCACGTACCGCATTTTTGAAGATCGTGAAAGATCTGATTCTACGAAGACGTTCAAATTATTCTTCAATTATATCATAATTAATATTTGTTATTGGTATTGAGAAAAGCTATATAGGTCAACATCCTCAATAGGTTTAAGCTTTTCAAAGTATTAATATTTTCAGAAAATGAAATGTAAAATAGTTGGATGATTGTAGGATGAAGCTTTTTATTGTCATGTGAAATACTCACTTATCACGAGTTATAGGATACCCACATTTTGTATATTGGATCCTATAAACTACATGTCCGTCAGACAGGATTCACCTGACCCCGAATTTTCCTTATTTCATGGATGAAGATTAATTTTTGTGGTCAAGTCCGTATCGCGGATTCGTTAAGCTTTTGGATAACTGTCTGTTGTTATGATTGTGAGGTGTACATTTTCGACTTCTGCAAGGTTTCAAATAACATCGAACTCATTATCATGCATCATTCGGCAATGTTCGTTTTATGTTGTCTAGCCTTTTGGATATATACCTGTATGCTATAGCGCCATGGTATTTCGTGTATGGTATACATATATGTCTGCATGTTTCATATATGACCATGATGACGTCAATTGTATTTGATATATTGAATGATAGTAAGATGTCTATGTCTGGCTGTCGTTCAGGGTTAATATACTTTTGACCTTATGTTTCGAAGTAATTGGTCAAGCATAACTTTTACATTTATCAGTTTCTAAGGCACTGTAAGGATCGGAACACATTTATTTGGTCTACGGGATATTTGTAGAGATCTGTATGTCATGGTTCATCTGACCTTGCACTCTTTTTATGAACCATTGACAATCATGATTTAAAAAAAAGATGTGGTATGATTGCCAAAGAGACAACTATCCACAAGAGACCAAAATAACACAGACATTAACAACTTTAGGTCACCGTACGGCCTTCAACAATGAGCAAAGCCCATACCGCATAGTCAGCTATAAAAGGTCCTGATATGACAATGTAAAACAATTCAAACGAGAAAACTAACGGCCTTATTTGCATAAAAAAAATGAACGAAAAACAAATATGTAACAGATAAACAAACGACAACCACTGAATTACAGGCTCCTGACTTTGGACAGGCACATAGATAAATAATGTGGCGGGGTTAGACATGTTGGCGGGATCCCAACCCTTCCCCTAACCTGAGACAGTGGTATAACAGTACAGCATACATTTGTGTAAGAACGAACTATAAAAATCAATTGAAAAGGCTTAACTCATCAGATGGACAAAAATACATTAAGCGCATTAAGCGCATTTGACACTTCTAGTAAAACCCTTGATATTATAGATGTTCCAAAAATAATTAACTATCATAAGTAAAGCAGACGAAACATTACAGCATTTGCGCTCTGGTATTCTATAGTCTGTAGTATATAGTTAAATAAATCCACTTCTGCGTTGTATATACAGAACTTAAGAAAGTACTGTTGCACAAAATGTTTGGTTATCGTTCAATCTCAAATTACTCATGAAAGATGCTGTTTTGCTGTAATTTTTTGTTTGATGGATATCATTTTGGTTTAAACGTTGCATATCCATACTATTGGCTAAATAGTGTCGGTCTGTCTGAATTGCACTTGACCGATTCTCAGAGCTGAATCTTTCAAACTTATTTAGAGACGTTTTAAGTTGTTGTTTTTTAACTTTCGAGGTAAAGTGTTGAATAAAAAAAAAAACTTTAATGTTCATCCTTATCAAAATAGTTACAGGCTTCAACCAGTTGCAGGTTTATCAAATGGTAAAAGAAATACTGATTTCTGATTACTATTAATAAGTCGGGTCACGCATTATCTTTCACGATCAAAATAATGCGTTGCCTGATCTTTCACGATCAAGTTTGATGAATATTCAACAAATTCAAGGTTTTCATATACAAATTAATGCTTTTAAGAGAAGAACTTACCTTAATTTCACTGTACTATCAGATACACCAAAGATTAAATTTCAAATATATCACGATAAACTGATATATGACCATTATAGGTACAAAAAAGCGTGTTATTTGTAATTAATTCCATAGACATGCATTGCGCCTTTTGTGTTTTTTCATAAAGTACTGCATATTTTCTCTATCTTATTTCACAGTTATGTTGAGGAAGTTAAACCATTTTGACAGACATATTTTTTTGTTAGGATTTGTTCCGCGTTTTGAAAATTAAACGATTTTTTCAAAGATTCTGAACTAGAATGTACATTAAATTTCTTTCACGATCCGTTACCAGAACTTTCACGATCGTCTCTCAATACTTGACCGCCGTTAGATATTCTTTCACGATCATTTCTCTCGATAAACCGAATGACACCCGTGAGAATGGGTCCCGAGAAAACATTGTCAACCGCGGCGAAGCCGAGGTTGACAATGTTTTTTCGAGGGATATCGATCTGCTCTATCACCCTCTCAGCTATGTGATATTTGATTTATTATAATGAATGTCCTATCATCATTTTCTTTAACAGATGCGTTTTATTATAAAGTATTTTCTATGTAGTCACGTACTTGACAGCGTAACGGGTATCTGACAAATCATCAGAAGTGAAGTAAATAGACAATAGTTACTGTAGTGCATTGACTTGACATATAAACGATACAAGGATTAGGCCTGAAACGGGGAAAAAGCTCTGCTATCAAGAAAAAAAATATTTTCAATTGTTGTTATTTTGTTATTGTTATTTATTTTATTTAAATTTTGGGTAAATACCCCTTTTAAAAGGCCTCATATCTGGCTGAGAAATATACATCACAATGAACATGATGAAATGTACATCACCAGTTGAAACCCATCGATGGTGAACGAATGCGTTTAATATCAACAATAAGCATAACACACAATGATTTATAGGTTTTAAAGTAAATATATTAACAAGTGAAATACGTTTTTCCAACAATTGTAAAAGAAATAAGTTTGAGTCGTTCCACGCTTCGTTGTATAGTAAATTAGAACTTTAAGCATTGTCTATAAAATAACTTGATGTAGATTCAAATCATTGTCGTTTAAACTGCCGATTTTTGATTGGTCTAGCCGAGAGGGTGACATTCCAAAAAATTGTAACCCGCTCAGCCATGTGATAGAGTAAATTAACACCTTCGTATTAGGCAATCAAAATATGGCATTTTAACATGATGTATAATAATACTTTAATATTACACTTTTTTATATCAGTTTTCAATATTCATGGCCTAAATTCATTGTTCATGTCAGTGTTTCCGTATATATTATGTTTCATTGCTCATGTGTTGTTCCGTATATTTTAGCCACTCGTCTTGAGCCTACCCATTTGATCCGATAACACCCTATACAGCAATAAAATTATACTTTTATTGCCATTCATAACTCTTAACAGACCAATAAACAGACCGGGTTTTATACATCCGACCCATTAACAGACCAGGTTTTAAATAAAGATTGATTTATGTCACCAAAATACAGATTTTTGTGTAGATTTTTCACACAATGATATCAATTTGGTTGACAAACATAATGCCTGTCTTTGTGCGATGTTCAAAATATCGCATGCAAGTAAATTCAACCAACGTGTCTTTTTGTGTACATTTTGTGTGTGTAAAATGTGTATAAATTTATTGATGAGTAACACGCCTTTTCATTTTATAGATCGTACATCGAAGATAGAAAAATAATAATTACACCACTGGATTCAGTACATTGAATTGTTTTGTTAGACATGAATAATTTTTATGATAAACATATATTTAAAAAGTTATACAATGAAACATGCATGATTTCCAATGATTTCTTCGATAACACCTGATTAACAGACTTTAGCCAACCCGATTAACAGACCCACCGCCGATATAGCCACATACTCAATATAGATTAACCGACCAATCTCTCGGTTAGCCGAGTGTCGGCCGTGTATATGTATATTTCATGTGCAGCTACAGAACACCCCTTTTATATATTAAAGCTTTGATCAAAATCAATTAATCAAAAGATTTGCTATATAGATAATAGCATAAAGTATTGAATAGTTTTGTTAAAAAAAAAAAAAAAAACCCAAAAAGCCCGGAATTTATATTTAAAGTTTGTTGTGAACTAATTTTCCCATTTTATGAATCGAAAATGATTTCCTTCAATTTAATTTGTTTAACAATGTACTTTTCTTTTCTTTGTGTATGTTTAATACCTGTAAGACTTTGGATGATGATGTGTGTGATCTACTTTTTTTGTGTAACCTGAATGGCAACCTGTCTTATAACATGTTATTGTTTGTTGTACTTTTACCTAATGGGTAACTGTATTGAACAATACAGGGTAGCCATAGGGTTATTTAATTCATGTAAATTTAATTTTTCCGGATCAGATATTTTTTGTTTCAACGGAGAAACATTTTCGGAAATTCTACTTACCAATTGTCGTTGTTCATTTCTCGTCGTCTCCTTGTCGCTTCTCCAAAGCCTTGATCCAAACATAAATGTTTTATTCCTTCTATTTGTTTTACATTTTATCCTTATAATTGGAAGCGTTGAACAAAATCCTGGTCCAATTGAACATGAAAACGACTTTTCTCGTGAAAGTGATAACTCCATATCAATATGCAATATTAACATTCATAGTTTACGAAATAAGATTGATTTCATTCAAAATTTCGCAGAAGAGTTTGATATTGTAACAATCACTGAAACGCACTTAGATCCAAACATAAATAACGAAGAATTAATGATAGATTCATTTTCACAAAATATATTCCGTAAAGATCGTAATAACGCCGGAGGAGGCTTACTCATTTACACAAAAGATGATATGTCAGTCACCAGAAAAGGTGTACTCGAAAACCACATTGACGAAACTATCTGGGTTGAGATCAGAGGTAAAGGTAAAACTTTTTTATTATGTTGTACTTATCGACCGGAATGGTCAGGTGTTGAATATTGGACACGGCTACATCATGCTATTGAACTTGGTTATCAGTATACAGAAAACATTGTGATTTCTGGAGACTTGAATTCAGATTTATTTTCGTATAATAATAATAAGTTATATGATATAATTCACCAATTTAATTTAAAAAAATGTAATTAATAAACCAACAAGGGTAACTGATCACAGTAGTACTTTGCTTGATCCGATCATATTAAGTGATGCTATACAATTTTCTTTTTCTGATGTACTGAATGTACCTGCTAACATCAGTGATCACGATGCCTCTATTATTTTTTTACAATGTCCAAAGTCCGAAACAAAGTCGTTTAAACGGGAAATATGGTTATATGAAAAAAACAGATGTTGAAAAGTTTTCAAATATGATGAATGCAATTGAATGGAACGAACTCTTTTCCAATGTTGAGGAAGTAGACGAAATGGTCACTATATTCACTGAAAAAAAATCCTAAGCATTGCAAGAGAGAGCATTCCAACCAAAATAGTAACTATACGTGGTAATGACAAACACTGGTTTAACAGTAATATCAGAAAAGCAATTCGAATAAGGGATAGATTACGAAAAAAATCAATTAAATCTAAAAAAGAAACGGATATTAATAAATATAAGAAACAAAGGAATAAAGTAAATAATATGAAAAAAGAAGCGAAAGAAAATTTTGAGAAAAACTTGGAAAATATAATACTAGATAACGCTTCAGACTCTAAGACTTATTGGAAAATTATGAAGATGCTTATAGAGCCAAATAGAGGATATAATAACATACCCCCATTAAAAAATCTTCTTAATGATGATCGTTTTGAGGAGTTCGCCGATAGAGACGACGAGAAATGCGACATTCTAAATAAGTATTTTTGTTTCATTTCATCGCTAGCAGATGTTGATGCTCAATTACCCGATTTCGACAAAAAAACTAACAATTTATTGAATGATATAGTGATTAGTACTAGTGAAATTGTTGATATCCTAAAAACTATAAATCCAAAAAAAGCGTCAGGCCCGGATGTCATTAGTCATAAGATGCTTAAAATTTGTCCCGAAAAAATTACAATTCCATTATGTATTATATTTAATAAATCCTTGCATCAGTGCAAATATCCTTCCAGCTGGAAAATAGCAAATGTTATAGCCTTATTTTAAAAGGGGGATAGTTCATTACCTTCCAATTATAGACCTATATCACTCATAAGTTGCATAGGCAAAGTCATGGAACGTGTTGTATATAAATATGTTTACAACCACTTACAAAGATTTAAAATAATTTATGAGTATCAATCGGGTTTTCTTCCTAAATGTTCAACGGTTCACCAACTGTTAGAAATATATTATTGCATATTGAACTCACTTGAAAAGAAAGAGATAAGTTGTTTTGTTTTTTTGCGATTTCTCTAGAGCCTTTGATAAAGTTTGGCATGATGGTTTATTACATAAAATGAAGGCTTATGGTATAATGGAAATCTGTTAAAATGGTTTAGAAGCTACTTAAGTGATAGAAAACAAAGGGTGGTTATCAAGCAATCTTCTTCAAAACTTTGCAGTATTTCAGCTGGAGTTCCTCAAGGGTCGGTCCTTGGACCATTACTTTTTATAATATATATTAATGATATTGCAGAAAGACTTATTTCTCTGTGCAGACTCTGATCATGATCTAGAAAAGCTGAACGAATGGTCCAAAAAATGGTTAATGTCTTTTAATCCAGATAAAACAGAAATTATGTTATTTTCTAATGTTGAAACCCCAGAAATGAACTTTATATTCAATAATAAAAATATACCTATTACAAATATTCATAAACATTTAGGGGTTACATTTAGCAATGATGCTAAATGGAATGCCCACGTTGATAATATTATCTTAAGCACGTCTAAACATATAAATATGCTAAGGAAGTTGAAATATAAACTGAGCAGGAAAAATTTAGAAAAACTCTATTTAGTTTTTATAAGACCTTTATTTGAGTATGCAAGTGAGGTTTGGGATAATATTGGGGTAGGTTATGTCAATAAACTGGAGCAATTACAGCTCCAAGCTGCTAGGATAGTTACGGGGTTACCTATATTCACAAGCTCAAGGATTATTTATGAAGAACTTGGATGTGAAACATTAGCTGAAAGAAGAGAGAGAAGAAACATTCAAATGTTTTATAATATTCAAAATAATAATGTTCCAGAATATTTGTCAAATTTAATTCCCCAACAAATACAAAGTATGACGGTCTATCCTCTACGTAATGGAAATGACACCATTATTCCATTCTGCAGACTAGCATTAACTAATGATTCTTTTATTCCATCAACCATACGTCTTTGGAATAATCTTGAGGATTCAACTCGTGATGTGGAATCAATTAATAAATTTAAAACTGAACTAAAAAACCGTTATCCTCAGAGTAATATATTTGTACCGAAGCAATATGAATTTGGAAATCGAAAATTGAATATAATTCTCACCCAACTTTTTTTGCATCATCCTTAAACTATGATCTATATAGGGTCAATATTATTTCTGACCCTTCCTGCCGCTGTGGTGTTAATCGTGAAGATTCCTATCATTTCTTTTTTAAATGTATATTATATTCAGACATACGAAATAAAATGTTTGAAAGTCTGCGCTGGCTTCCAAATGATTGTAAAATTAACATAGAACTACTTACCTCGGGTAGTTGTCTTCTTTCTCTAGAGCAAAACTAAACCATTTTCAAAAATGTCTTTGAGTTTATTAAAAGTTCGGAAAGATTTCAAATTGTCTAGGTAGCAAACGATGATCGCACACACATCATCATCTAAGTAAAATTTCTTCTCCCCTTTTTTGTCCTTTTTATTTTTCGATTTTTTGTTTTTTTTGTTTTGTTGTTTTTTTTTATTATTATTTGTTTTTTTGTTGTTGTTATTTTTTTTTTTTTTTTGTGTTTCTGTTTTCTAAATAATGATTTATTTATTTATATATTTTTATTTTTGATTTTTTTTTCTGTATTATTATTGTTTTTTTTTTCTTCAATTTTCCGTCTTTTGATCCATATTTATATATATATTTACTAAATAGATATACCATTCTATACATGCATGCTCATACATATATTTTTGTATTATATTGCTACAAATGCTAAATGGAGAAGACTTCATAAGTCTGTTTGACTTGTGTCTTATCCAATTTGTACTTTAACAAATAAAATATGTTTAAACTAACCAAAAAAATAAGTAATACTTATGCTATATTATGACCCCAAGGAATTTCATCATGACACGTCAAGAAAACAGTCGGCAGGTGAGATTCTTTTATAATATCCGATTATTTTATTATAGTGGATTGGGAAACAAGTTTTGCAACTTATATTAATCCCTTTCCACTTTGCGGGTGCGAGTGTGGTCTTATAGCGGCATTAGCCTGCTCTTTTTCGAAATCTACAAGGGTGTCTTTAACGTGCAAAGGATATGGGTCTCTCTTAACACGGGTCAGCCATTTATCGTCCTCTACGATAGATTTTCATCATTTCCCCAAGAACATACTTGCAAATGGTATCAAGAGAGAACCGAACTTTCAATTTTATCTATTTGATTGCCTTAAAAAATGCCCATTGACCTCAATTTTCTTTTTTTTAAATCTTTTACATGTATATAATTATAAGCCATCTGTAAAAGTCTTGTAAAATTTTAATCATTTTTTGATAGTTTTTGAGAACTTAAACTTGTCAATGATAAATCTATGAAAAATAGAGAGAACATTTTCACGCAAAAATTTCAATGGTTTATATTTCGAAAACAAGCACATTGATCATATATATATATTTTTGCTCGTTTGATTTCTTTATTTATCACCTATCAATGTATACATAAGTTTTGAAAAGCTTATTATTTTGAAACTGTGTAGCGAACTCCCTTAACAGACTGAAGTGATCGAACAATTGAGTAAAAATAACGTCATCTTGGTACATTTTAGTGTACTAGTATGTCAGCGCAATCTCGAATAAGCCCAACATTGTCATACGATATACACACGAAGGACGCTTCTTTAAACCGAAGGTAGCAACCCTTTAACTTAAAAAAATGTAGTATGATGGTCATTGAGGCAATTCTTCACAGAAGAACAAATGAAACTGAAATCAACAATTATACGCCAATGTATGGACTTCAACAATGTGGAAAGTCCATACTGCATATTTAGCTACAAAAAAAAAGATCGCGAAATGACAAATGTAAAAAAGTCCAAGTGAGAAAAACTAACTTTTATGTACAAAATGATAAACGAAAATCAAATATGTATTGTTGTGTGTTAGTTTTTTTCTATATTGGCTAGAGGTTAAGGTGGGGAGTTGAGATTAAAAAAAACATGCTTTACCCCACCAGGTGTCCCAAGTCGGGATCTTCCGGCTTTTATTAGCCTTGTACGCTTTTTAATTTTAGTTTGTTGTGTATATTTCGGAGTTAAGTATGACGTCCATTATCACTGAAATAGTATACATTTTTGTGTATGGCCAGCTGAAGAATGCATCCGGGTGAAAGAGTTTCTTGCTGCAGTTAGGACCCATTAGTGGACTTTGGCTGTTGTCTGCTCTTTGGTCGGGTTGTTTCAGTATGTTGAAAATCGAATGTTGAAAACGAATGTTGAATGTTGAAAACGAATGTTGAATGTTGAAAACGAATGTTGAATATTGAAAACGAATGTTGAATATTGAAATCGAATGTTGAAAACGAAAGTTGAATGTTGAAAACGAATATTGCATATTGAAAACGAATGTTGAATGTTAAAAACGAATGTTGAATTTTGACCAATGTTGAATGTTGAAAACGAATGTTGAATTTTAAAAACCAATGTTGAATGTTGAATACGAATGTTGAATGTTAAAAACGAATGTTGAATGTTGAAAAAGAATGTTGAATGTTGAAAACTAATGTTGAATGTTGAAATAGATGCAAAAAAAATGTTGAATATTGAAAACGAATGTTGAATATTGAAATCGAATGTTGAATGTTGAAAACGAATGTTAACAACGAATGTTGAATGATGAAAACGAATGTTGAAAGTTGAAAATCAAATGTTGAAAGCTGAAAATCAAATGTTGAAAACGAATGTTGAATGTTAAAAACGAATGTTGAAAACGAATGTTGAATATTGAGAACGAATGTTGGATGTTGAAAACGAATGTTGAATTTTGAAATCGAATGTTAAAAGTTAAAAATCGAATGTTGAATACGAATGTTGAATGTTGAAAACGAATGTTCAATGTTCAAAACGAATGTTGAAAGTTGAAAATGGAATGTTGAAAACGAATGCTAAATGTTGAAAACGAATGTTGAATATTGAAAACGAATGTTGAATGTTGAAAACGAATATTAAAAGTTGAAAATCGAATGTTGAAAACGAATGTTGAATGTTGAAAACGAATGTTGAATGTTGAAAACGAATGTTGAATGTTGAAAACGAATGCTGAATGTTGAAAACGAATGTTGAATATTGAAAACGAATGTTGAATGTTGAAAACGAATGTTGAAAGTTGAAAATCGAATGTTGAAAACGAATGTTGAATGTTGAAAACAAATGTTTAATGTTGAAAACAAATGTTGAAAGTTGAAAACAAATGTTGGAAACGAATGTTGAATGTTGAAAACGAATGTTGAATGTTAAAAACGAATGTTGAATATTGATAACGAATGTTGAATATTGAAAACGAATATTGAAAGTTGAAAATCGAATGTTGAAAATCAAATGTTGAAAACGAATGTTGAAAACGAATGTTGAAAACGAATGTTGAATGTTGAAAACGAATGTTGGATGTTGCCATCGAATGTTGAATGATGAAAACGAATGTTGAAAGTTGAAAATCAAATATTGAAAACGAATGTTGAATATTGAAAACGAATGTTGAATATTGAAAACGAATGTTGAATATTGAAAACGAATGTTGAATGTTGAATTTTAAAATCGAATGTTGAATACGAATGTTGAATGTTGAAAACGAATGTTGAATGTTCAAAACGAATGTTGAATATTAAAAACGAATGTTGAATGTTGAAAACGAATGTTGAATTTTAAAAGTTAAAAATCTAATGTTGAATACGAATGTTGAATGTTTAAAACGAATGTTCAATGTTCAAACCGAATGTTGAAAGTTGAAAATCGAATGTTGAAAACGAATGTTGAATTGAAAACGAAGGTTGAATGTTTAAAATGAATGTTGAATGTTGAAAACGAATGTTGAATGTTGAAAACGAATGTTGAATATTGAAATCGAATAGTGAATGTTGAAAACGAATGTTGAAAGTTGAAAATCGAATGTTGAATACGAATGTTGAATTTTGAAAAAGAATGTTGAAAGTTGAAAATCGAATGTTGAAAACGAATGTTGAATGTTGAAAACGAATGTTGAATGTCGAAAATGAATGTTGAATGTTGAATACGAATGCTGAAAACGAATGTTGAATATTGAAAACGAATATTGAATGTTGAAAATGAATGTTGAATGTTTAAAACGAATGTTGAAAGTAGAAAATCAAATGTCGAAAACGAATGTTGAATGTTTAAAACGAATGTTGAATGTTGAAAACGAATGTTGAATGTTGAAAACGAATGTTGAAAATTGAAAATCGAACGTTGAAAACGAAAGTTGAATGTTGAAAACGAATATTGCATATTGAAAACGAATGTTTAATGTTAAAAACGAATGTTGAATTTTGACCAATGTTGAATGTTGAAAACGAATGTTGAATTTTAAAAACCAATGTTGAATGTTGAATACGAATGTTGAATGTTAAAAACGAATGTTGAATGTTGAAAAAGAATGTTGAATGTTGAAAACTAATGTTGAATGTTGAAATAGATGCAAAGAAAATGAATATTGAATATTGAAATCGAATGTTGAATATTGAAATCGAATGTTGAATGTTGAAAACGGATTCAAGAAAAAAAAAATAAAAAAAATTGAATGTTGAATGTTAGGTATTGAAATCGAATGTTGAATGTTGAAAATGGATACAAGAAAAAAAATTTGAATGTTGTTGAATATTAAAAGCGAATGTTGAATGTTGAAATCGAATGTTGAATGTTGAAAATGGATACAGGAAAATAAAAAAAATTGAATGTTGAATGTTGAATATTGAACCAACTTGACACCCGTCCTTTATGAACATATGTTCATTTATCAAAGAAAAAATGTTTATGTAACTTCAACTTTGACATATATTTTCTTAATATGTTTTACATTACTTTATAATTGTGCAAAAGTGCACGTAAAACTTATCAAAAAATAAGTTCATCAAATCTATGCCTCTTTCATCTTGCAATCGTATTTAAACTATTGACTTTTCTATACTTTACGCAAGTATTTCCCATTCCAAACTAAATGTCAAATAGACAATGTTGTCTTAAGGAGAGATACATATTACTTTGTAAAAACACTCAGATTCAAACAAAAAATTCTCTGAAACGAACATTATCAAGATGCTTGATTTATTGATTGACAACATATTTGATATGTTTGGAGGACGCGTTTTTCAACACACTATCAGTATTCCCATGCGAACCCGTGTCTGGACAATTTGTTCCGTTATTCTTATGAGGCTGATTTCATACAGGAACTTTTTAAGAAGAAAGAAAAGAAGTCACTAGTATCCTTTAACTTACTTTCCGCTTTCTCTCACTAAATAAGTCAAAATATGGTGACTAAGTTGAACGCATCTATCCCATCAAACTAGAGATAAAGGACATAACATGAATTTTGAAACATCCTTCAACTTTTACAACATCTTGATATTCAAAGTAACTTGCATCAACCTAACTAGATTTGAATGTCAAACCGGTTGAAGTAATCATTAAGCAATGCAAACCAATATTCATTTTCCACATTGTTAATTACTAAATGTACCGATAAAAATTGTTTAAACGAAAATTTAATTTGACGTGCTTAACCTTAAGCTGTAACAAACAATCTTAAAAAGAAAGTGCAAAGAAAACACTTAACATAAATATATTTGAACTAAAGTATGATATAACGGGTATCCTTGAAATTTTTTTCTTTAAACCCTGACCATCTGCAATTTGAAAATTAAAATGTTTACCTAAATATGATCATTTCAACGCGCAGATGTTGCGGTCATTTGCCTTTGACTTTGGGTAGTAATAAATTGGTTTTTCAAAGATGAAAGTTGTGCAATAGAATTCATTTTTAACCAACTGATGACTTTTTCAGTCTTCAAAGAGGCTTTAATTTACATCTAAATAAAGGTAGTCGGATATATTAACTATTGTAAGTGTTGTAATCGAAGATTATGATGGTTCATGTTCAATTAACGGTAGGATTAAATGATATAAGTCATAAAAATAAACTCTGCAATTTAAAACGAATAGTTTTAATCTCAGTATTATAAGCAACAGAACGAAATAAAATTGAGAATGGAAATGGGGAATGTGCCAAAGAGACAACAACCCGACCATAGAAAAAAACAACAGCAGAAGGTCACCAACAGGTTTTCAATGTAGCGAGAAATTCCCGCACCCGGAGGCGTCCTTCAGCTGGCCCCTAAACAAATATATACTAGTTCAGTGATAATGAACGCCATACTAATTTCCAAATTGTACACAAGAAACTAAAATTAAAATAATACAAGACTAACAAAGGCCAGAGGCTCCTGACTTGGGACAGGCGCAAAAATGCGGCGGGGTTAAACATGTTTGTGAGATCTCAACCCTCCTCTATACCTCTAGCCAATGTAGAAAAGTAAACGCATAAAAATACGCACATTAAAATTCAGTCCAAGAGATGTCCGAGTCTGATGTCAGAAGATGTAACCAAAGAAAATAAACAAAATGACAATAATACATAAATAACAACAGACTACTAGGAGTTAACTGACATGCCAGCTCCAGACTTCAATTAAACTGACTGAAAGATTATGATTTCATCATATGATCATCAGGCACAATCCTTCCCGTTAGGGGTTTAGTATCATACCATCATAACATATATGAGAAGAACATAACCCGTGTCATGCCAACAACTGGTTTTTGAATAAATGTGTTTAGTTCCGATGCAAAGACCCTATAAGTGAATCAATATTAACGCCAAAATATGCAATCTTTAATGACCTGACAACAGTATCGTAACTATATCCCTTCTTAATAAGTCTATTCAAAGGTTTTGTTAGTTTTTGAGGTGAATACTGACACCTTTGTGCTTTATAAAGAATATTTCCATAAAAAATTGGATGTGAAATACCTGAACGTATAAGAAGTCTGCATGTTGAGCTATATTTACGAATGATGTCCTTATACAGGTGATAAAATTTAATAAATGTTTTGACTAGTTTGTGATATCGAAACCCTTGTGTAATAATTTTTCAGTAATACATAAATTTCTCTCGTTAAAATCTAAAACATTGTTACATACACGAGCGAATCGTACAAGTTGAGATATATAAACACCGTAAGATGGTGACAAGAGAACGTCACCATCTAAAAATGGATAAGTAACGATAGGAAATGAAAAATCATCCCTTTTATCATAAATTTTAGTATTCAGCTTTCCGTTAGTGATATAGATATCAAGATCGAGGAAAGGACAGTGGTCATTGTTAGTATTAGCTTTATTTAAAGTAAGTTCAGCAGGATGAATTTCTTTAATATACATACTGAAGTTGTCATTATTGAGAACCAAAATATCATCCAAATATCTAAAAGTATTATTAAATTTGTTTATCCGATGTTGTTTCGATGGGTCTTTGCTTATTTTTGTCATAAATTGTAACTCATAGCAATACAAAAACAGGTCCGCAATGAGTGGTGCACAGTTAGTCCCCATTGGAATTCCGATAATCTGACGATAAACGGAATTCCCAAAGCGAACAAAAATGTTATCTAGTAAAAATTCAAGGGCATATATAGTATCAAAGCATGTCCAATTGACATAGTTTTTTTGTTTATTGCTACTAAAAAATGACCTAAAAGAGTTTGAACATATATATTCACATTCTGACTTTTTAAATGCCCATTTAATTAGATGTGTGAATTTTTTCTTAATAAGAATGTGAGGCAATGTGGTATACAGGGTAGAAAAATCAAAACTTTGAACAGATTCAAAATCACCAATATAAGCATGCAATTTATCAAGTACTTCCAACGAGTTCTCGACACTCCAAAAGTAATTAATTCCACTATTTTCGAAGGCCTTATTTGAACAATTTATTATCAGATTTTTAATTGTACCAAGTGTGCTGGTAAGAAGAATAGACAATTTAGTAGTGGAACAATGGCTTGAAGACCAAATAAATCTATATTTGTAAGGTGTTTTGTGTAGCTCCGGAAGCCAGTACATAGTTGGGACTTTCATTGTATTTGGCTTTGCTTGTAAAGCGGTAGCTAAAAGTTTATGTTTGTTACAGATGTCGTTTTCTGAAAATGGAGTCAGTTGGAATGTTGGTGAATTGGTGATTTCTTTTTTCAGAACCTCAATGTAAAATTTACGTCAAACAATAATAATGTTATTAGCAGCTTTATCGACCGGGACATAAACAAATTTCATGGCTAGTTCTTTTAGTTTATGTTTGATACGAGAAATAGGTTTTTTTGTGGTTATTGTAATAGTAAAATGTTCTTTAAAATGTTGAATACGTATATCAACTATCTTCATTACTGAATTAAAAAAAGGAGTCCAAAGATTTTTTGTCAGCTTTTTCCCGTTTTATCCATTTCATACAGTAAGTATGGAGTGAGTCGTGGATGATATTACGACACTCATTCCAATTAATAATTGACGGGGGACGATATTTAGGTCCTTTACTGAGGAATGATTTTAACTCTCGGTCTTGAACGATGTTAAGATCTCCTGTTATAACATGGGAAATGGGTCCATAAATATATTCGGAGGTACTACAATTACATCAAGTAGGTGTATTTTCACTGATATTAACATCTTTACACAGTTGACTATAACATGTATAATTAAACACAAATTTCCGTAAATTCAACTAAATTCAAATTGATCTCTGTTTTGTGGTCCCCCCAAGGGTGACTGGGGTATAGAAATATGGTCACTTGGTCTTCTCCCGACCGGCAGTAAAACGCTTGCTGAAGTGGTGCGTCCGTTTGGCTGTGCGGGGTGTATCAAGTTCGCAGTCACGTCCGTCAGAAGGGGACGTTAAATCCGATGCCTCGTGTAAAGAGAGTGCCACGCTCTTTGCACGTTAAGAACCCTTGCAACAACTCTTTGAGGGGTCCGTAGGTGGCCTGTTGCAAGGCAAAATTTCTGTCCCTATCCAATATACCCTCATTTTCCAGTGGCAGTCCAAATTTCCCCGACCATCATCCTAGATGGCCTCTATTACAACAACCTACCTATTGTATTTATTGTGAACTTGTTCTCGTCCTGAATATGCATGAAATATTTGCCACTGGACGTTACGCAACCAACAATCAATCAATCAATCAATCAATCAAATTTCCGGCTAGATTTCTTGTAAATATAACAAATAAGAGGTAGCTCAGTATTGTCAAAATATCCAGGAATTTGTTCTTTAACAGAATGGTCGTTAAATATACCGGCAATATTTACAAAATCAAAACCTTAATTGACATACTTTATTTTAATAAAATGCTTTTTATGATCTTCGAAAGAAGATATGTCACCATACAGTGACAGTGATATACTATATTCACGCCTCCGTCATTCTATATTTAAATTTTAAAACCTATTTAAAAAATTATCATTGCTTCGAACGTTGTCAGATTTGACACAACCTGTTTTAATCCACCAAAAATCATAATTCATTTGGTTCTTCACAATTGTAAACTAGATGGCAATTTTGTGCATTTAATTCTAATAACTATATCTTTGGTATGCATTTACTTTTAGCGTAATAGTACAAGGAATCCTATGCAAGTTAAAGTTGATCATCAGCTAGAATATAAAATCGGTAAGAAGACCACAAATCAAAATTTTAGCTGTAACATTTATATTTTGTAGTTGATTTCTTTCTACATGTACGTATGGAATATATAATACGATTTTATTAACGAACTTGATTTAATCAGGTCATTGCATTCCATTGACTTTTATGAACATATGTTCAGTTATATAACTATTAATGTAACTTCAACTTTGACATATATTTTCTTAATATGTTTTACATTACTTTATAATCGTTAGATATGGTACGTTAAACTTATCTTAAATTAAGTCCCACCAATCAGTCATACATACATGGCAGTGACGTTTTATGTAACATTAAATGTCAAAGATTATTTGAGAAGGAAGGTAAAGAGGCAGAATTCTATCCTCATATCAATTGATAAAGTAGTGTGAGTAACATGTAAATTATTAATTTATTTAGGAAAAATTTTCGATATATAATTGTTTATTGTATCTTTGGTATTGTCTGTCTTTTTTTTACTTAAGTATTTAGGCATTCTATTATTTGAATCAAGACCGCCTAAAAATATTTACTTTTAATCAAGAACACAAGCACTCGGGCAAGTATAGTAAGTAAAACGAAGGAGAAAAAAGAACACCGATGAAATTTAAAAACCATTTTGTTCTTCTTTGGTACATATTTGTATGTTTTTTAGTGATTCAGATTATAACACGATATTGACCGCTGTAATGTTGACATTTTTACCTTTTATGTCTGTTTCATTTGTTCACGCATCGTTGTCAATATAATGGCATTTGATGCAACTGTCATACAATTGAGAGGTTTAGCTAGCTGTAAAACCAGGTTCAAACCACCATTTTCTACATAAGAAAATGCATGTACTAAGTCAGAAATATGACATTTGTTATCCATTCGTTTGATGTATTTGAGCTTTTGCGATTTGATTAAGGACATTCCGTTTTGAATTTATTCGGAGTTTTATCAGAAGGCAAAATCAAAACTCAGACGCATCAACCGAATGGATAACCACTGTCATATCTTTAACTTGGCACTTGCATTTTGTTATGTAGATAATTATGGATGAAACCGTCGCAAAACATTCTATTATATTGACAACGATATTTGAACAAAACACACAGACATAATCAGAAAAAGGTAAAAAAAAAAATGGAAACAGCAGTCAACATTGTGATATAATCTCAATCACTATAAAAACAAATATAATGTAAAAGAACAACAAAATGTCATATAGACACTGCTCTTAAGCAAAATTTTAAGTCAAGACTACAAAAAAAATAAAATGGCAGGATGTTTACGTACCGAGCCACGTTAAAAGGATATTACAAAAATGGACTTAGCAGTTAAGATTAACAATTTACAAAGACAAATAAAGAACACTATAAAACGTAAAAAAAGTTGCTATTTAATGTCAGTACCTATGATTTTTACTGCAAGATCATTATGTATTATTCAAAATATCATACAATCATGTTAACATGCATAAAAATTAAGGTCACAAAAATACTGAACTCCGAGGAAAATTCAAAAAGGATAGTCCCTTATCAAGTGGTAAAATCAAACGTTCAAACAAATCAAACAAATGGATAACAACTGCCATATTCCTGACTTTGTACAGGCAATTTTTTATGTGGAAAATGGTGGATAGCCTGGTTTTCAAGCTAGCTAAACCTTTCACTTGTGTGACATCAAATACCATTATAAACGAATCTTTCGTCATATCAAATATAAACTTTGAAATGTCCGGGATGTGTGTAAACAACTAACTGGGATTGACCTTCTTTTATGCCGATGATGTACCATACGAAATACTTTTATCCTGGAAGTTTCAATTTGATGAAGTAAATCTGTCTACATGTTTTATTAAGTATCAGTTATATTGATGAAATATTGTTATTCTTCATGTTCTTTATAGTAATCATTTCTTTGAACTAATACTCAAATATGAAGTAGAGTAGACTGCTGTCCCCTGATATGTCAAGACGTATCGCACAATACTCCGTCAAAAAGTGATAAAAATCGTTGTTTCGAAACTTAAAATGAACGCAGAAGTGGAAGCATTGTGTAAGAAAATGACCCATGATCGCTTTCTGCGGCTTTTGGAAGGTCTACAAGGTATAGAATCGTTTATAGATAACAAAGAAGCGACAGCTCATCAAATTGTAAACACAGAAAAAATGACGACCTACGCCGAAGTAATGTCATATACACATTTCAGTCAAGTTAACACACTATCTGAACAAACTAACATTGAAAAAAGCAGTCAATATAGTAAACCAAAGAAATCAAGTGACCCTAGTGATCTTTTTAAGCCAATTTTTCTAAAAGATCAAGATGTGCATGGCTCGGAAAAACCTCCTCGGGCGCAATGGCTAACTAATGTTGAAATCTTCAAATCTATTAGTGCCAAAGTCCCTAAACAGTGTATAAAAGGAATACAGAGAATCAGAGAGATATGGCGAATCTATATGGACAATGAGGGTGACAGACTGTCTTTGTTGGTACAGGGGTTAAACTTACGTGGCAGGCAAGTACCCCTTCACTCACAAAACCCTCACAATCCGTCAACGCTACAAAATGACACAATACGCATAAAGGTGAAAAACATCCCCCTTTCTGCGGATGATTGGCAAATACACCGAGCCCTAACCCTTCAAGGCTGTGAAATACAAGGTTTATTTCGAGAGTATCTAAGAATAGATGGTAAGATGACAGCTTGTGAAACAGGAGATAGGCTTGTTATCAGCAAGACTCTAGACAAACCAATCCCAAGAAATCTGCCTATTGGAAGATATTTTGGGAGAGTTTTCCATGCTGGTCAACCAGAATTCCAAAATAACAACACTGGTTAAAGAGAAGAGAGAACATGTCACAAATGCCTTAAACCTGGCCATATGTTATTCCAATGTCCCAATGACTGGGTGTGCAAAATATGTAAGGAAGGCGGTCACAAAAGATAGACTGCCCAAAACATTTTCAGACTGTTAATGAACATGATCATGATGAAGCTAGACAGCAACCTGAGAATGACAATATTGCATCTGTTGACAACACAGATCAGGATGAAAATGTAAATCACACTGAATTAGAAGTTCCTACAATACCACCTGCTAAAAAACATTCTGAAAAAAAGAGCAATAACAGCAAAACATCTACTAGCAAGACAGTAGCAACAAAAAGAAATAAAGATGGAAATAGTGACAATTTAGACAAAGCACAACCCCCAATAGATAGATTTGTTAGAACACCACATAGGAGAACAGTAAATGCAAGTGACAGATCACCTCCAACACCTACAGAAGCTTTACATGACAAAACAAGTGGAAATATTGGAACTAAAAAAAGTAAAGGATAATTCAAATGTATAGAATCACAAAACAATGACAATGATTGTACGATAGTTTTATCATACAAATTTACTAAAAAAAAAATGACAAAAATGACAAATAAATTACAGCTCATTTCAAGAGTTTACCAATCAAATAGACAAAACATAAATTGTAACTTTTGCTTAATCTGTTTCAGTATTGTTTTTGTCTTGCTGAAATTTTATCTTAATTTGATATCATTTAAAAAAATAATAAAAATATGTAAAAGTTCTAAGCTCTTTAAAAGAGTTAAAAGTTGCTATGAAGAAGTATTTTTCAAATGTGAAGTTGTACTAAAATGTGAAATATGTAACCAAACTGTGAAAATGTCAAATGTAGTGTGTAGATGTTGTTTAACTATCATGATACATGTAATCATACATTAGCTGTTCAATGTTTACATTATAAACTTAGGAATTAGGTTTTTACCTATGCTATATATAGTAACACGATTCACACTATCAGTTAACGGTAAACAGAACAAGAAACTGTTCTTTCTGAACCTTACATCACTGTTGAGATATTATCTACAAATCAATAAAACATATAGAAGTAATATGATAGACCAAATTAACTACTTACCTGTAGAATACGTATATAGTCAGGCAGTATGCACATATATTTGTCCACAACTTTTCAATCAGAAAAAAAATGCACAAAGTATATATCAATTACACATGTATACAATAAAGCACCGCACTATATCCATTGTATTAAATTGAAAAACCATGCAAGTAGCGTAAATCAGAAGAAATTCTCCACGATTCAGAATATTTCGAAACATGCTATATGCTGTGTTTCTGGTTCTAAACTTAACCGTAAAAACATGAACGGCATTAAATTGTCCACCTTTCAATCGTGTCGAGTTCATGCTGTCAATTTAATATCTAATATTTACATGATAGTATTTTCCTTTCAAACACGGACATCAAATTCTAAATTATTCAATTACCATGCGTTAATTCCTACACTATCAAACTATCCAAATTTATATACAATGCGTTTTAAAATACACATTACTTTCACGAGGTTTAATAGCGGAACAATTAGTTTAAGGTCACACCAGGTGAAAGGTGATTATTATGTAGGTTGTATAGATATGTGTAACAACTATGCATTAACTAAAATAATGAATATGTATTTTAATTGTGTACCAATTGATGTAACTGTATTAAATATCTCTGAGTGTTATAAAATTGTAACTGTGTGTAGTGTGTTGAAACTTAAGTATAATCATAATTTATATATTATTAACTATGACATTTACAAATACAGTTAATCTATGTAGTCTCAACGTAAACGGAATTAATTCAAGAGAAGAAAGAAATAGAGTTATAGAATTGGTTACCGCTCAAAAAAGTGTCATAAGTTTTTTGCAAGAAACACATTTTGATGAAATTATCGAAAGGGATATAAATAGTAAAACAGAATATGATGCGTTTTGTAGTCATGGTACTACGGCTAGTAGGGGTGTAGCTATCTTAATTAAAAAATCATTTAGCTACGAACTAATTAATAAATTTATTGATAGGGACGGAAGATTAGTGCTTATCAATGTGCAGATGAATAATTCAATTTTTACATTTATTAATGTATATGCACCTAACTGTAAAACATCTAGAAATTCTTTCTTTAAAAAAGTCAGCGATAATTTAAAGGAACACGGTCTAGGAATAGCAATAATTGGGGGCGATTTTAACGAGACAATAAAACCAATTGATAGAAAATCTATACGTCCAAGTAAATTTACTCAACCTGTACATGGTTTAAAAAACTTGATTAAATCTAACAAACTAACAGATATATGGAGAAACTTGAATGAAAATAAACAGCAATTCACATGGAAAAGAAGAGATAAGTCACAAGCTAGTAGGATTGACATGATTTTTATTGGGTCAGATTTTTTACCACTAGTCGAATTTTGTAAAATCAAACCAGCTGTTATTCGGTCTACTGACCACCAAAGCTTATTTCTAAAATTTAAGCCAGGGGTATCAGAAAGGGGCAATGGGTATTGGAAAATTAACAATTCAGTATTGCAAGATAAAGCTTACCAAGAACTGATTTATACTTTGATAGATAAATATAATTTCGAAAAGGAAACATTAGATTGTAGATTATTATGGGATGGGTTTAAAATTGCTGTAAGGGAAGTAACCACAAATTATTGTAAAAATAAAGCAAAGTTAACAAAGGGACGAAGATATACTCTGGAAAAAGAATTAGAAGAAAAAATAAAATTAAGAGACGAGACAAATATAGATGACGATGAAATAGAAAAAGAAATCAATGGTATTGAAGAAGAGCTAAATAAGATATATGATGAAAAAGCGAAGGGAGCTCAAATGAGATCTAGAGAAAAATGGTTAGAGTTTGGTGAAAAAAATAATTCTTACTTCCTTGGGTTAGAAAAAAAATGACAAGTTAAAAAATCTATAAGTAAGCTTATGGGAGATAATGGGGAAATAATTTCGGATCAAGAGAAACTTTTAAATAAAATAAAAGATTATTATGAAAACTTGTATAACAAAAAAAGTTTAAATAAAGATTTAACAGAAGAATATATCAGCGATACAAAATTAGAAAATACCGTTGATGAAAATGACAAACTTATAAATAAAGGCAACAGTAGTACACCGCTGTTCAAACTCATAATTGGTAATTAAATGAGTTTGAAATGAATATAACAGATATACATAATAAAACTGAAGTATTAACTCATTACATAAAACAAACACGAATACATAAGGAATGACCAACACAGAATAGACACGCCCGACTCAGTTCAGGCCTCAACGCAGTAAATTATGAAAAGGACGTCACATACGACGGTGAAAAGGCATTAAAAATTACGTCACATACGATGGTGAAAAGGCATTAAAAATTTTGAACATATGAAATTTCTGAAACAGCAGAAAAATTACGTCACATATATAAAACTATATCTCAAAAGTGAGATAGAATTAGGATTGATTAAAGATTAAAATAGAACTAAATACTGATATTACATTTAAACACAATGCATATTGCAATACTTATTAATAGCAATTAACTATAATATGTATATGTGCAGTTTGTTATGAATCCAACTTCAAACTTAAATTATCGTACAGATTATGTTGACCAAAATTAAATCTAATAAATGACGGCGGTGATTAATTTTTGTTTCCATAACACATAAATATAATAGAAAAAACGTCAACACATTTGACAAAATCCGATGAGAATTACAAATATAACATTAAACATTTAAAACTAAATACATGAGTTTGGGATAGACAAGTACAGTAACACGTCTTACAGTAATGCAAATTCACACTCAGCAAAACAGTCACAATCGGGAATAAGTCACGTTTGGTAATTAAAAGATTAGACGACATAATGACAAACCACAATCTACCATGTGGTAAAAATGTCCTTAGCTAGTTTGGTTAAACACACATCGTATGGATCCACCAATTCGTGATGGTGTCCATAAAATTTACGGAGTGTCAATTTTAATCTGTCCTCCTCATAACTTTGTTGGAGAAGTTTCTGCGTAAGTAGCACACTCCTGTATATAAAGTCCGTATAGTGTGAACAAGCACGTGAATAACGTATCAATTGTGATATGTAAACACCATACGAAGGGGCAGATGGTATGTTACTGCTGAGAAATGGGAAATTGATAATTGGGAAGTTGAAATCGTCCCGTTTGTCATAGATTTTCGTGTGAAGTCGTCCATCTACGTCAATATTGAGGAAAAAAACAAGTTATGAAGCAGTCCTTCTAGTATCAGTAGTATCCTTAATTTCAAGTTCACTGGGATATATGAGATGTAAGT
The DNA here is from genome assembly GCF_963676685.1 of Mytilus edulis. Lineage (NCBI taxonomy): Eukaryota > Metazoa > Mollusca > Bivalvia > Mytilida > Mytilidae > Mytilus > Mytilus edulis. The sequence continues at coordinate 59,832,214 of NC_092349.1, read as the reverse complement.
ATTGGCTGAAGTATGGGTTATTCAATGATAGAACATCATCAATATATCGGAAAGTAAAATTAAAGGTGCTTTTTCGTTTTGTCTTTTAGAAGGTTTTGAATGAACTCTGCTTCATACGAGTACAAAAACAAATCAGCCAGCAGGGGTGCACAATTAGTACACATTGGAATACCGATTGTCTGTTGAAATATAAATCCTCCAAACTCAACAAATATATTGTCGATCAAAAAGTCCAGCATTTTGATAATATCCTCTTCAGTATATTTTCTGGAAGATTCAGTGTGATTCTTCACAAAATATGAATTATTGTAACCCAAAACAAGAAATTTGTATCTACGATTCCCATTTTTATAGAAAAAGCTCTGTTTTATGAGATGGTGAAGTTGATCTTTCAACTGAGCATGGGGAATAGTAGTATATAGCGTAGAAAAATCAAAAGTTTTTATGTTGCTGCAAAATTGCAAAGATTGTGATCGAAGGTTAAGCAGTAGATCTTTGGAATTTTTGAGAATCCACATCTGGTTAACACCACTGGTAGAATATATCTCCTCACAATATTTTTGAAGCCCATCTTTAACTGTAGAAAGAATAGTAGTCAGTACTTTAGAAAGATGTTTAGTCGAATATTTTGAAGAACCAGCTATGTATCGTTCTTTATATGGAGTTTTGTGTAATTTAGGTATCCAGTGTAATGAGGGCAAGTTTTCTTCGTTTTCTTTGATGTTGATACCAAAAGAAAGAAGGACAGATTTATGATTTTGTAAAATTTCGTCCTTGGTAAATGATGTTAAAGAATATGTAGGATTACCAGTATTTTATCAATTCCAAGCTCTGTAGTGAGACATTGCAAATAATGTTTTTTTACATATGAAGACAATATTATTGGAGGCTTTCTCTGCTGGAACAACGACATATTTGTCATGCAAAGAGGATAAAGCATCCACAACCTCCGGATTCTTGAAAGGGTTAGAAACTCTAGTACTCATATTACATCGTAGTTTATGTATGCGCCTCTGAATGCATGATCGAATAGCTTTGATCCATTCAGACAAAGTGTCCAGTTCTGGTTCGTCTGGTTCGCGCTTTACCCATTTTCTTGCATAGTCCTCAACTGCATCCATCAGTAACTTGAAATTCTTTTTCCAGTTGATGGGCTGGGGAATTCTATATTTTGGTCCCTTGGCTAACAACTCTCTTAGTTGTTCATTGGTAACAATGCCAAGGTCACCAGTAATGATATGACCAGCTGGACTGTAATTGTATTGTGACGATGTACATGAGCAATCCGGAGGCTTGGATTTTGTATCTTTGAGGTTAAAAGCCTCTAAAACTCTCTTGTGGTTGAAAATCTTGGATGCAATAGACTTGGTGTAAGTATAAGAAATAACAGGTGTAGCTCTATTTTTGAAGTAATCAGGTATAGTTTTTTGTACAGATTTTTGATGGAAAATATTGCTAATATTTACAGCATCTAAACCTTTATTGGCGAATTCTACCTTAAAAAAAACAACGTTTTTCCTCACTGTTGGATGTAGTGGATACGGGTTTGAATAGTCTATGGTTAGCAATGTCCATGATAATTGAAACTAATCTATACAAAACAGAACGAGAATCAGTAACGGAAGTATTTTTGGCATCTTGAAATAGTAAAGAAAGTTTTGACAATGGAATGGAGTATAATTTAGTTCTAATGTGATGAATTCCTAAAGGTTTTTGAACAGACGTTAATAGACTATCAATTGTCACGGTGTGTACAGCAGGTGGTATATATTTTCTGTGACCATGAATTCTATTTCGTCGAGCAGAAGTATTAAATAATTGTAATGTATTGACGGTACTACACCTGGGACTAGACAACATACCTACACCATCAATTTTGTCATTGCATCCATAGGGAATGGCTGTTCCCAACTCTCTTATCCAAAAGTCTTCTCTTTGTAAACGATATGGTGTACTCAATATGGGGTCATTTGTTGGATGATATATTTTCTCTATAATCCGGACTTTCATTGAAACAATAGAATGGTCAGGCTGATTGAAATGTTTATAGAGAAATTTGTTGTTATTAGGATCATTTACATTAGACCGATGATCATTCATTCTAAAATTGAGTCTTTGTCGAGTTTCCCCGACGTAGATCAATCCACAAAGAGTACATTCAATACCATATACAATATTGGAAGCAGTGCAATTCAAATCCTCATGACTATGTGTATTGTAATTTTTGGTGGTTAAATTACTTTGAAAGTGGGTATCAGTTATTAGCATATCACAGGTTTTACAATTTTTACGGTTACATTTGGAAATAGAGCAATATTGATGGTTGTCATTGAAATCTAAAATATCTGAAAGTTGAACAGTACACGGCCGAATATATTCAAACTTGTCTGAATTTTTATAGTACAATGAGGATTCAGAAGACTGCACATGTGTCATTTTCATAACATCATTTAAGATGATCCTGGGGACACCTGATAAAATCGGTGTTGTTGTGTCCTTGACAACAGCCGATTGACACCTTTTTATCCTGGGCGTCGTATCATCCAGTATAATATTTTTTGTTCTACTAGTTTTCATGCTGTTAGGCTACCGGACTGGTAGAATCCTCGGGGACAGATTGTCTACAGCAGAGATTCCGGTCCGGTGGTGATAAATAAAGGCAACAGTAGTATACCGCTGTTCAAACTCATAAATCCATGGACAAAAAACAAAATCGGGGTAACAAACTAAAACTGACGGAAACGCATAAATATAAGAGGAGAACAACGACACAACACTACAATGTAACTAACACACACAGAAACGGACCAAGCATCAGACAAAATCCCACGAAAATAACAAATATAACATCAAAACCAAATACATGAATTTGGGATAGACAAGTACCGTGACACGTCTTATCGCAATGTCAATTTACACTCAAAAATAAGAGAAAACAAACGACGCAACGTTAAACTGTAACACACACAGAAACGAACTATAATATAACAATGGCCATATTCCTGACTTGGTACAGGACATTTTTAAAGGAAAAAATGGTGGGTTGAACCTGGTTTTGTGGCATGCCAAACCTCGCACTTAAATGGCAATGTTAAATATAACATAGAAATGACAACATAATATTACAGGACTACAATACAAATAAATAGGAAAACGTATTAGACAAGGAAACACATGATTAATGAATAACAAAAAGGTTTAAAATTTAATACGCCAAAAACGCGCCTCGTCCACACAAGACTCACCAGTGACGCCCAGATATAAAAGATCGAAAGCGATGGGAAAATTACAGTGGAGGAATGCACATATGGTATCTTTAAAATGAAATTAAATAAATCTCCATGTCTTGATGGACTTACGGTAGAATTTTATAGATTTTTTTGGAATAAACTTAAATCACTACTAGTAAATGTCTTAAATACAGGATACGATAGAAACAGTCTTTCATATTCACAACGTACTAGTATATTAACTTTGATATTTAAAAAGGGGGATCCATTACTTTTAGAAAACTATCGTCCAATATCACTTCTTAATATAGATTTTAAAATTTTGTCATATGTTCTTGCGCAACGTTTAAAAAAGGTACTTCCAAAAATAATAAATGAGGATCAAACCGGTTATGTTAAAAATAGATTTATTGGGTTTAATCTGAGACAAATCCAAGATGTCATAGACTACTCAGAAACATACAAAATAGAGGGAGCAATTGTTTTTGTGGATTTCACAAAAGCATTTGATTCTTTAGTGTTATTGTTTGTTTTGGCTGTTGAAATTATGGCTCTTAAGTTGAGGAACAGCAACGAAGTAAAAGGAATCACTATTAAGTTAGATGGGAAAAGTCACAGCATTAAAATTTCACAACTAGCAGATGATACAACATCATTTTGTAAAGATAAAAACGATGTAATATCTGCAATGAATATAATCGAAATTGTTGGCTCATTTTCAGGACTTTTGGTAAATAGAAATAAAACAGAAGGATTGTGGATCGGGAAATTAAAATCATGTAAAGATAAAATTGCGGGAATTAATTGGGGAGATAAACCCATTAAAGCATTAGGGGTGTTTTTTGGACATGATAAAGATGAATGCAAAAAATTAAATTGGAATTGTAAAATAGAGAAAATGATGAAATTGGTCAAGACATGGGAAAAAAGGAATCTATCAATTTTAGCGAGAATACTTATTATTAAAGCATTAATTTTGCCGTTATTTACGTTTTTGGGAAGTGTCTGCTTAACTCCTGAAAATTATATTAAAGAAATAGAAACAAGAAGCTTTAAATATATTTGGGATGGGAAACCAGACAAAGTAAAACGAAACCTGATAACACTTCCTTACGAAAAAGGAGGACTACAAATGGTCGATTTTAAAGTTACTTTATATCGCTTAAAGCATCATGGGTATATAGACTACTTAATGGTAAATTTGCCAACTGGAAGCTTTTAAATATTTAAAAGTGTCTAATAATATTTTAGTTATATTTAATATGAATTTAAATGATAGAATATTTTAAATATGTTCCAGAATTTTATAGAGAAGTAATAAAGTCCTGGATTTTGACTGGGGGTGGGCAAACAAAACAAGCAGTGACATATGCTAATATAAGAAAACAAACAATTTGGGGGAATAAATTTATTGCATTTCATAAGAAACCAATTATCTTTGAAAACTGGATTAAAAGTGATATAATATACTTGAATGACATTCTAGATGACACTATGTCACTATCAGAAAATTATATTTTGAACAAATTAAAGTGTAAAGTAAACTGGATTGCTGAATTTCATAAATTGAAACAATCCATTCCACAAAATTGGATTGACATAGTTAAACAAGAAAATTCTGTCCAAAGTAAAGTAAATATCCAGAGAAATAAGATCACATGGAAAGATCGTTATTTTGAGACTACATTTTTTTTTAAAATAAAATGTTATATGACTCTCTAGTGAATAGTAAAAAAGAAACGTCAGTAAGAATACTTAACTGAAAATAAATTTAAAATATACAGATGGAAACTACTACAGGTAATTGTACCAACCAAAAAGCATTTATTACAATGGAAAATAACTAATAACAGTTTGTGTAATTTTTGTAACATAGAAGAAGACTATGCTCATTATTTTTTCAATTGCTCTTATTTAACAAGATTTTGGCAACAAATAAACGATCTCTTAGAAAAGAGTAATTTAGATTTTTCAATAAAATTACAACACATGATATTTGGATACAAAATTGCAGACAGCAAGTATTTCCCAATAAATTTTTTGGTTACAATTATTAGTTTTTCAATATATAAGTCGTACTATGTATCTGAGCAGAAAACAAAAAACATAGACGTATTCAGAATTTTTATTAATGAATACTCCAAGAGAGTAGATACCAATATTAATGGACATAAGACATTAAGTCCAATGTTGCTTTCAATTAAAAGAAACATAATCAATGAATAATTTTTTAATATAGAGTTTTGTAAACAAAATGTATGTCAATTAATTTAATCAGCTGCATTATTCCCTGGGTAGTCAGTGGATTGTAACAGGGTACGTCAAGAGAAGCTTGGAATCTTGATGGTTTATGTAACAAGCAATATTTGATGAATAAAATTATTATGTAGTTAAAAAAAAAATTATGAAAAGTAATTGTCGTCTTTTCTTTGAATTCATACACAAATATGAAATGTAATTGTCGTCTTTTCTTTGAATTCATACACAAATATGAAATGTAATTGTCGTCTTTTCTTTGAATTCATACACAAATATGAAATGTAATTGTCGTCTTTTCTTTGAACTCATTTACTCAAATATGAAATGTAATTGTCGTCTTTTCTTTGAACTCATTTACTCAAATATGAAATGTAATTGTCGTCTTTTCTTTGAACTCATTTACTCAAATATGAAATGTAATTGTCGTCTTTTCTTTAAACTCATTTACTCAAATATGAAAAGTAATTGTCGTCTTTTTTTTTAATTAATATTCAAATATGAAAAGTAATTGTTATCTTTTCTTCGAACTAATACTAAAATGTAAAAAGTAATTGTCGAGATGTAAAATGTGTCACCAGTGTATCTGTTAACTATAAAACAAAGATAAAACAGGAACCATCTTAAATTTATGTCACGTTCCTAAATCCGTTTTTGAAATTAAAATGGACAAGGGGAGTGGAGTTAAATTTTCTTTTAATATACTTGGTACTTTATTATATTAAGCTAAACTTATATATAAATAAATAAAAGAAAACAATATGGAATTGATAATAGATTTCACTTGTGAATAAGAGAATGTGTTGTACATACATTTATAATCTGAAAAAGAAGAATTAACAAATATAACACAAGTGAACCCAACCTACGCTTAAATCTATAGAATAAAACTGAACTGCGTCCAGTAATTTCTAATATTAAAGGAATAAGGTCAGTTTCAAATACAGTAAATCTACACTGACACTATAACAAACCAAATTTAAATACTGCTTATACAACATAACCTTTTTAAAAAGAAACTATTGTAACTAATTTGTTTGTTATTTTGCATCAAAATGAGGCGTATTTGTCAACTGAACTAAAACAATCTGTTAAAAAAAATGAAAATGAAACAGAGAGTCATTAATGCTCTTAAAATACAGTATCGCGTTTCGATAACAGGATTATCATCTGATTAAATTGTATTAGTATGGAAATATACAAAGAGGTGTTAAAGTTCACAAACGATGTATTTATGCAAATTTTATACGCCTAGTATTCAAAAGTTATATGTGAGCAGTTGCAAAGAATGCCAGAAACAATAATTTAGAATACTTGGAATAGCTACTATCCCCTTCCCTGCAATATTTTCGGTAAGAGTAACGACATAAAAAGTAAAGTTATATATTTAGACTAATACAAATTAGGGAATATTCTGAAATTATAAAAAAACAGAAATATTATTGTCTAAATGTTTTTGTTTTTGTTTTTGTTAAACATGTTTTATTATAACATATCGTACAGAACAAAAAAATAGAAGATTGGAGGTTAATACACAATGGTAAAGTAAATATCATGTCCATACGACTGCATAATAAAGGTGTTATATAATGTAAGCAAATGCCCTCCAAAGATAAAAAAATAATTTTGGTTTATAATACACACCAATAGATAAGCCGATAAACAGACTCTTCATACCTGTATATACGCATGAAACTTTTTTTTCGGAGGAACGTCTATTTCTTTCCGTTCATTGATACAAAAATAACATAGGTTTCGAACTTCAAAATTGCAAGATTACTGACCGAAATATTACATTTCGGTTTCATTTACAAATGTATCTATAGAAACTAATTATATATTGGTTGATGTAATCTTTGATGTGCATTTTATTGTTGAAATATGAACAATGCATTTTCTTTCTATAATAACTATTGAATGATAAACTAGTTTAATAATACTCATTAAAAGCTGTGCATTCGATATTTTTATATATGTATTTGTGAATTGTAAAAAGAGTAATAGGTTTGGAAGTCACCCTGTACACTAATTACAAAATATTTTAATGAATTCTCCCTTTACAAATATGGATTATGTTAATATTTATGTATTTTATTACAACTACCTACTACAACTTATCCGAAAATATCTATTAAATCCCACTAAATTATATCATTAGACTTACTATAAAACATTTGGCTATGTTGAAAAATATTTTAGGACACTTTTGTTTTTTGTTTTTTGGTTGATCGTTATGGGATAAATGTAAATTTCTGGGTTACGGGTAAGTTATAAATAAGTGGTTACCAAACGTGTCAAGTTTTCATATATCAGATGTATATTAACTGCAAAGCTGCTCTATTCTAACATTTTATTGATTGAGACTGCTATTCTTATGAACTCCTGAAAATCATTATTCTTTCTTTACTAACTGCCTGAATAATTGACAGTTTTTCCCGTTATTTAATATATATTTTAATACAGCCAAAATCATCAGACTCTAGCTGGCACCCTATTTTAACTGATAATCTGTAAATAACAAAAATGATTGTCGTTCTATGAGAATCGCGACAAAACGCGAATATTTCGAATTCCTCTGTCAAAAGAACCCTTCTACACTCGAAATAATGAATGTGTTTTTATAATTTGATAGATGCTTTCTGGTTTTTTTTGTAAATGTGTGTTTGTTTTGAGATTGTAACACAGTGATGACTGTGTGTAACCATATTTTGACTATTTTACCGATAAGTCTGTTTTGTCCACGCATTGTTGTAAAAAAAAAAACGGAATTTGACGCGACTGCCATACAAGTGAGAGAGAGGTTTTGCGCTTTAAAACAAGTTTCAATCCACCATTTCTAAATTTGAAAATGCTGGTACCAAGTCAGGAATATGACAGTTAATGTCCATTCGTTTGATGTGTTTTATCATTTGATTTTGCAATTGGATTAGGGACTTTCCGTTTTGAAATTTCCTTGGACTTCAGTTTTTTATGATTTTACTTTTTAATATATACAATAAGTTTTTAAGATTTTTAGTATGATTAAATTTTTAGAATTGGTTTTCGATATGTCATAAAAATTGGCTGCTGTAAAAAAAAAAAGCGGTTGCTATCTTGATTGGTTGCTTAAAGTGACTGCCGGTTCGAGTCTTGAGCAACAACCCAAATTTGTGATAGCGAACCCTAAGGATATTTGCCTAAAGATGAAAATAGGTTTAAATGGACGAGCAATGTCGAATGATAAAATGAAGCATTGTTCATACACATATCGATTGCAAATCAGAAACGCAGTTGTATCACTTAAAATAATATTGACTTTTTAAACTTTTATAGAATGTTTCTAGGAGAAGCTTTGTTAAAGATTTCCTCGATTGCGTCATTGACAAACTTTCTGAGTTTAGTTCTTCATCCCAGACCTGTGGACCCACCAGGAATATTCGAAACTCCAATCAGTAACATATATGACTACATCGTGGGTAAGTTTGTCATTAGAGATTTCCTTTATATTCGTTTTGTATGACAGCTTCTCTTATTATTATCAAGTTTTATTATAAAAAGGCTATTCCATTCGAGAATAATTCTAAAACATAATATTAAATTATCAAAATGTGATATGATTGCCAATGACACAACACTTGATCAGAAACAAAATGACAAAGACTTTTACAACTGAAGGCATAGACAGCTATGAAGAGACCCAAAATGACAAATGGGGAACAAATCAAACTTGAAAACTAACGTCAAAATTGTATAGAATACAATGGACGAAACACAGCTTTACTGCCAGTGACATGGTAAGACTTTGAATTGAATGTTATTTATTATCAAATACGAATGAATGTATTAAAAGTGAGGTAGTAACTAAGAAAGGTAAATTCCATTGTTTTTACCAACTTTTTTTTTATAAATATAGAGGGAGAAGATATCATGACAATTCAAAACCATAAGTTAAAAACAACAAAGTAGAAAACGGAGAAAAAAGAAAACAATATATCTCGATAAACAAGAGCCCATTACACGAACCACAACATCGACCATACACTCGGGTTCTCCTGCAGAATGGTCAGCAATACCTGCTTCACTCGCAGTCTTATTCTTGTTGTCTTTCATTGCATATTTTTGGTTGCAACTTATATTGTATGTGTTGTGTGATTCGGAATCCAACATTTATATTTCTGTCCTGTCAATGTTAAATCAATTGGTTTAAGTCCTTCTGAGAAGACCAACTTAGTGACTTGTATCAATTATATATAACTTGCAGTGTTGTTGCAAAGTTGTTTAAAAAAAAACACCAAAAAACTTCAACCAATCTTTCTCTCATTATAAAAAAAGTGCCAGATAATAAGCTGAAACATCGAAGATCAACTATGTTTGATAAACATTACAGTCTTACGTTGAAGCCAAGATGTTCATCAATCGACTTTTCATTATCTATTGCCATATCGATCAAATTTAACTTCTTCAATATTAATCCTTATTAATGCTTGAATATTTTATACCAAGTAAAACCATTTCCACTGTAGTGGTTTAAGAATATTTCTATATGTACACCTAATAGTTTTGCTCATGCCGTAGTTTTTATAAAGACTGAGGTATGAAACATTGATAACAATATAACCAAAAGGGATTTGATGTTGTTTACTAGTCACAGATAATAACGAATGAAAAAACACAATGTTCACTCCGTAGTATTGTTAAGATCGTAGTTTGATAAAATCTGAGATACTCAAATATTTATAAAAATATAGCCAAAGGGAATTTGATATTTCTCACTTTGATGATGATATAACCAAAGGGAAACCTGATGTTTTCAATAGTCCCAGATAGGAAAACACAATTACGAGCACGTTATCAAACCTTTTGTTTAAAACTAATTTTCTATTGAAGTTGGAGCAGGGTCAGCAGGCAGTATTGTTGCTACACGTTTATCTGAAGATGGTGCTAATGTATTACTATTAGAAGCGGGAGGAACAGATCTTGATGATGAAAGAACACAAATACCTTTAATGTGGTTTTTCCTTAAAGGCACTGCAACGGATTGGGGATATTGGACAGTGCCTCAAAAGTTTTCACATCGGGCAATGAAAAATGAGGTAGCAATGTGAAGTTAATGGTTTTATGTTCCTATGTACTGCATACGTTTTCTTGTGGCTGATTTGCATACTTCTGTTAAGTCGAGACTGACTTGATTTCCATAGATATGTAATTTTCGTTATCATTTGTGACTTATTTCGTAAAAAAAAACAAATAAAATGCGCCAGTGAATCAAAAGTGATTTTTACCGTAAGAAATGTTTTGGTTTATGTTGGAGATTTAAATAGAAAAAATGGTATCGTTTTAAAAATACGATCGATAGTGATTCATCTAAGATAATAAATCTAACTAAAGAATACCTGTAATGTTCAATTAGAGCCCTATGCATGTTTTTAACAGTAGCTTCTATCTTTATAAGGTCGTGCGTAGGAAGGATTGTAAAAAAAACTACAACAAAGAACTCGTGCCTTCTCTACAACTACATCATTTCCGGCGAATGAATTGAAATAAATAAAGGATGAAACCAATATAAAAGAACCATCATTTTCAAAAAATAATGCTCCAATATTGGTTAATGTCATTCAAACTCAAGGTAGGAAAACTTAAGTACGTCTAATGATTTTAAGATTTGACGAACAGTAAAGCTATGAAGCTATGAAAACAAAAGTACAAAAAAATCCTAAATCCAGTTTTGTTCGTCTGCTTGAATCTAAACTGTTGGAGATTTATTCAACATATATGAAATAATCATAGATATGTATTTAAAACTGATACCCACTCTTTATTATATATAATTATCATATAGTTATGCACGTGCCTGTAAGCCAAGAAAGAAGGACTCTATAGTAAGTTTTATTCCACTGAAAGTACAGATAAATGTTCATTAGATATAGCACCATTAAATTGAGGAAAGACACGGGGCATGTGTCAAAGAGACAACAACTCGACCAATGGATAGAAAAGAGCAGAAGGGCACTCATAGAACTTCAATACAACAAGAAAATCCCGCACTCAAAGGCGTGCTTCAGCTGACCCCTTAACACAAATATGTACTAGTTAGGTGATAATGGATGCCATACTAAACTACGAAATATATGAAAGAAACTTAAATTAAAAATTAAAATCTTACAAGACTACCATGCTCATGCCCATCTATTTTGCATATACCTTCCTCGTATTTAATTAAATAACTGCAGTTTAATCTTAGGGAGTCACCATTGACTTAAAAAAACATTTCACATCTTAGAATATCACAATATTCCAATGGCAGGTTTTACAATCTATAGAAATAAGATACTCTGGAGTGTTACTAAAGCAACGTGTACTTATGTATCCCCTTTGATAAATCATTCCTCGTTTAATTGCTGAAATGTATCTAGTAAGCCCAAATTCCTTAACCATGCACACGTGATTTTTTTTTCTTAAACTTATATGATTTCGAAACTTTCTTTATTTAGAAATGGTTCTACATGTAGTACATATAATGTAACAGTTTAACATATTTGTTTCTTTTTTTGCACAGAGTAGTTATTGGGCACGAGGAAAGATGATTGGGGGTTCATCGGCAATGAATGCTATGGGATTTGTTCGAGGGAGTCGGTTCGACTTTGACCAATGGGAACGTGAAGGGGCCACTGGCTGGGGATACGATGAAGTTTTGCCGTATTTCAAGAAGCTGGAAAACGCAAAATTAACGGATTTTGGAAATAGCGGTTATTACTTTTAACAATATATTTTGTCAATAATTGAAAAAAAGAATATGTTTTAGAAACAGATTAAACACTACTAAAAAGAGAAAAAAATGGAAAGTATCCAGCATCAAAGTTGATCGCCAAACCTGGCAAATAATTTTGTTGAAAGTTCCACCGCGAACTTGTGCTACAATGTTCCTGGTGAAAGAAAACCATGAAATTCACTACAGACGCACGAATTTTATACATTTGTTTTATTATTCAAAGGTTGTTGTACACAAAGCTATGTTTAACATTTGTGTGTTGTTGGGTATAATTTTAAAAAAAATCGTAAAAAGACAAAAAGCTTAAAACGCAAAAAAAAAGAATAAACGACATTTAAATTCTTAAATCATTTAAAGTATTGAAATCATTACAGGAATATTTATTTCTAATATAAATTTTAACCCATTTGTTTCGTCTTTGTATATTATCATACTAAGTGTGAGGGTTATTTCAGGGCCTGAAGCTAATGTTTGTCCTTCACATTTGAAATTTAACCAATATTTTATTTTTTATGTGGTTAGCAATACACATTCTTGTAGTCATTTTTTTAAATTGTTATCATATAATGGATATATACAATAGACAACTTTATTGATATATAGAAACTCGAGGAAAATTTGGACCCATAGTAGTGAATCAAGGAAGCGCAACACCTCTAAGCTTTTTCCACCAAAAAGCGGCTGCAGAAATGAATCTTCCTGTTATTGACTGCAGCGATCAAAACCCAAGAGGTAAGTTTAAAAATGTGAAAGCATGCATAAAACGTGGAATATTTCCATTTTCAGCAACTGAATTTGCATTTGCTGTTCTACATTCAGTAATAACAAAAAATAACAAAACTTTAAATTTTTTTATTTTTTTCGACATGGTGGTGATCTCATTTTTGTAAATAAGCGCAACTGTATGCAAATGAGGCTAGTCACAAATAACATGAATATGGAAAGCCAAAATTGTTAGATATTCTAATTGAATGCACAGAGTCAGACTATTAATAAAGGTACATGCAAAAACAGTTTGACGTCATAATAAATTAACATAACAGACATATTTGTGGCATAGTAAAGTGCGGTTATATTCTTTTTGTCATTTCAACAATCCTGCTTTATTTACCTTGAGATACCGAAAAAAACACAACAAAATAGTTTCCTAGATGCGTCTAAATGCTTGGTTTGAACCTCTACCACATTCAGGAACAATAATCTGCTGTAATATTGAGACAAGGTTACCTTAAATACATCATAACTAATTTAACGTAACCTCCTAATTTCAGATTGTATGACGGTTGAACGAGTCACATCACAGATAACAAATAAACTTTCGTAACATATATGTATAGGATATTGAATGATATATTTTATTCACTCTTATTGAGTACACTACTGTTTTTCATATTGCAGGTATTTGTGTCACTCAATCCAATATAAAAAATGGAACTCGTTGTAACTCCGGAAATTGCTACTTGAGGCCTGCCTTGGAAAGACAAAATTTGCAAGTTAGTCTGAGATCTCATGTTACAAAGGTAATTACTAAATAGTTTGTAAAGATAAAAAAAAACAATTTGGAGGACCGTGATCATAAACTAGTTTTTGTTCATTTAACATAAAATAGTAAATGTAAAAAAATGACATGCATAACATTTTTCCTTTGTTTGCGTCATTTGTATTTCTACAAACAACTACATGTATTGTTTTTTTCATTTTTAAATGCAACTTCCATATCCTTGCCTTTTTTTTTCTTCATTTTTCTTTGTTTTATGCCACCTATATTTAATCAGTTACAGTCCTTATTCCCTAGCCTTGATCTGTGTCTTGTGAATGATCTTTATTCTCATAAACCAAATACATAGTTACAAAGAAGAACAACCAATTACATTAATTATTATGTCGTCCTGAATATATATGATATATTTGCCCCTGAGAATTAAGGGATTAACAATTAACCAACCAGTCTAAAATAATTGATTGTTGATTTTTAACCTGCAAGTTTCTATAGATATAAGAAGATGTGGTATGCGTGCCAATGAGACAGCACAGTCTTCAACACATTGGCTCGCACCAAACAGCAACCTATACATGCTATAAATGGCAAAAAAAAATTTACTTGTTTAAAACCATTCAAACGGGAAAAACCAACGGTCTAATCTATATAATCTCTCTCTCTCTCTCTACATGTATATAATTATTTTCGAAATCAATAAACGTTGTATAATGGTTTTATGTCAGACAAAGTATTGACAATCCAATAAAAAAAGGTAAAGGTAATTCAAATCATATGTCCTTCGCATTTAAATTGTTTTACGTTCATAGTTGGAAAAAATAAAACAGATTTTTTTAAAGATTTTGTTAATGAAGTTTTTGATGAACGTTTTAGATTTTGTACACCAGTAAACTGTCATTGCCTTTTGTGACATTTATATTACATTTAATAAAATGATAAATATACGCCAATTAACAAACAAAAAGAAGGTTTTTCAAGGTTTAAAAAAGTAAAGGTAAACTTGTATTTAATTTTGAATATTGCATATATTAGTGTGACAATAAGAGAATGATAGCATGATTCCAATTTTTCCTGTAACTTCATGAAAATATTACAGATTATATTCCGCAAAAACAAAGCAGTAGGAGTAGAATTTGTGAAGGATGAAAAAACCATGAGAGTGTTTGCCAAAAAAGAAGTAATACTGTCGGCAGGGGTAATTGGTTCAGCTCAGATTCTTCTTTTATCAGGCATTGGACCAAACGAGCATCTTCGACATATGAATGTAAGTTGATTTAGTCTAAGGTTTATTTTTGTTGAAAAGTGTTTAAAAAAAATTAGGACGCATCAGGTAAACATTTTTCATGAATTTTGTGTAGGTCCAAGAAAATCCTTTAGTATTATCATATGCGTATGCCAACGGATGGAGCGATTGGAAATATTGAATAAACACGATAAAGGCAATAGTAGTATGTGACTGTTAAAAGTCATAAATAGTTTTAACTGTAACAAATAATCGAATGATGGTTCTTATTATATTTATTATTGATATCGAATCGCCAGGACACGCAAATATATCTTCCTATTCGTAGTGAAGAGGTCAACAATTAGGAAAACTCTGTACATGCAGCGTGCAAATAAAATGCAAGTTCTGTTTATACTCGACCTTTTGCAGGTTCCTTTCTGGTCGATTTCGAACTTTAAATGACATATATATTTTTGTAAATCCATATTTTCATAGGACTCTGATTGCGGGTCTCGTAATAACAAAAGAGCATGCCGATGAGAGCGGACGTGAAAATTTTTGCAGAGACAATCCTTCAACATCATTGAAATTGCTTTGTCAAATTGATTTCATGGATAAATATTATTATCCTTACATCGTATATTTTATGATTTGGATTATATTTTTTTGTTGAGAAAGGTTTCTGCAGATATTTTCAGGTTTATTTGAGACATGTAGTCAGATGGGATCCATTAGTAGATTCCATGTGGGAAACTATCAGACCAATCTATTTGATGTCTGAGGGTTTTAGCTGTTCCCCTAATGGATCGGTAGTTTCTTTCCGAGATCCTTTATCATAGGATTTTCGGCTTTCCTCTACCAGGAATACAGCTGGGCATTTAGCGGTATCGGTTTGGATTCCAAGTATGTCCTCTCCGGTTTCCCGTTCGTTGTCTAGGCATTTGTGCGGCATCCGGGTTGACCTTATCCTTTATTTTGTATATAATTTTTTTTTATAATATGCATTTTTTATATTTTTGAGGATGAGCGAGTCAGGTGAGTGGATGTGTTCGTATGCTTTATTACATTGTACTTATTGTTTTGGGGAAGGTTAACTTTCTGGTAGTAAGACCCGTCACGACCAGGCTGGGAAACTGGATAGGCAAATGCTCACATTAAATCTGTATCGATACAGTGTGTTAAATGTCTTCCTTTTTACACCATAACCCATGGTGGTGCTCCTACTAAAGGAGGGAGATACGGAACATACATACATACATACAATAACGACAACCATTTCCATTGTCAGCACTTCGGTGTTGACATGAATATCAATTATGTGATAATTTTTATAAATTTCCTGATACAAAACTTTAAATTTTTCGAAAAACTAAGGATTTTCTTGTCCCAGGAATAGATTACCTTAGGCGTATTTGGCACAACTTTTTGGAATTTTGGATCCTCTATGCTCTTCAACTTTGTATTTTTTGGCTTTATAACTATTTTGATATGAGCGTCACTGATGAGTCTTATGTAGACGAAACGCGCGTCTGGCGTACTAAATTATAATCCTGGTACTTTTGATAACTATTTACACCACTGGGTCGATGCCACTGCTGGTGGACGTTTCGTCCCCGAGGGTATCACCAGCCCAGTAGTCAGCACTTCGGTGTTGACATGAATATCAATTATGTGATAATTTTTATAAATTTCCTGATACAAAACTTTGAATTTTTTCGAAAAACTAAGGATTTTCTTCTCCCAGGAATAGATTACCTTAGGCGTATTTGGAACAACTTTTTGGAATTTAAGATCCTCTATGCTCTTCAACTTTGTATTGTTTGGCTTTATAACTATTTTGATATGAGCGTCACTGATGAGTCTTATGTAGACGAAACGCGCGTCTGGCGTACTAAATTATAATCCTGGTACTTTTGATAACTATTTAATGTGTTAAAGTGGTTGAAATTGAAATAGAAAAGTTATGAGAAAGGAAATGTAACAAGACTTCCTTAGACCAAGGATACAGGCAAATGTAATGCAAATAAAAGTAATGCTGGTAACTTAAATTTTTCGAACATTCTTAATGATAAAACAAAATGTCTTTTCATTTGTTACGAATAAAAGTTCTGATTTGAGTGCCCAGATACTGGAAGCTATTACAAAGCCCATAAAAATAATTAATTTATCAATTTCTGAAGATAAAATAATCAATTTAGACACTCACAGATTCAGTGTACAGACTTTATAAACAGTTAGCACAAAACAAGACATGTGTAATTTCATGGATCAATAAATCGTAGATCGCATTTACATTTACGGCAAATAAAAGCGATATCACCTTACAATTGAGGATGTTAAAACCTGTTTGGAATACAAATGCTAGAAACTTGCTCGTTTGTGTGATTTTAATTTCTATCTTATTGACTCAAATGTATCCGTTTATCCGTGTATCCTTTTTTTTAACTTCATTAATATGTTTACAGTTTCAGGTTAAGTGTCATGTGTGCTTTTCCCTTTAAAGTTTACGTAATGATGACACTGTAAGCCGTTGAATCTTTTATAATATAATTAACCTATATTTTCATGTTACAGATTAAAGTCAAAAAAATCTTACCAGTTGGAAAAAATATGCAGGACCATCTTGAGTTTTTTCTCCAGTATAACATAAATATGAGCTTGAATACCAACAGTGAAAATTTTGCAACACCTAGGCGAATACTTAACTACGTTTTTAACAAGAAAGGTATTTCAATAAAGTTGTATTTGAAAGAAAACGATATCTTTAAAGAACATATCACTTAGAGATCATTCATAAAAAGGACTATTTATACATTGAGAAAATTAAAATAGTTCATACAGGGCAACTCAGTTTTCTTAAATGCGTATATTTTCAATTTAGACTCGTTTATATTTTTTCGTTTGGGCTTGTATCATATTTTCCCTCCGGTTTATATGATCCGTTCATCCTATACAGACTCTTAAAATTCAAGAGTCTATCTAAAAATGAGGGTACTTTTTATATGGCCTTCCAAATACCGTTTCGATCCCTAACATCACTGAAGAGACATTTATTGTCGAAATCCGGATCTGGTGTACTAAAAAATATTGAAACCGTATGTTTGTGGCATAACAACGTGGCCACCAGTTAAATTTTTTTTTCTGTTCAGTATTAAATTTATATTAAGATCCATTTTGTGACATCTTGTGATCAATTTTATTTGGCAATCGCCATGCAATGGCAGTCAGCAGGGTTAAAGAACATCAGTTGTTCGACCTGTTAGTCAAATGCGTTTTGTTTGAATATACTTTTTCACTTTTTTGGTCTTTTGGAAAATGTTGTTTGTGCTGTTTTTAGACCCTTCTACAACGAAATTTGTTTTACATGCACACGTATAAAAATTGCAGTTTTTATCCAACGCAATCATAGGTTTGAACGTAGTTTTCAATTTAGACTCGTTTATATTTTTTCGTTTGGGCTTGTATCATATTTTCCCTCCGGTTTATATGATCCGTTCATCCTATACTGACTCTTTAAATTCAAGAGTCTATCTAAAAATGAGGGTACTTTTTATATGGCCTTCCAAATACGTTTCGATCCCTAACATCACTGAAGAGACATTTATTGTCAAAATCCGGATCTGGTGTACTAAAAAAATATTGACACCGTATGTTTGTGGCATAACATCGTGGCCACAAGTTAATTTTTTTTTTCTGTTTAGTATAAAATTGATATTAAGATCCATTTTGTTACATCTTGTGATCAATTTTATTTGGCAATCGCCAATGGCAGTCAGTAGGGTTAAAGAACATCAGTTGTTCGACCTGTTAGTCAAATGCGTTTTGTTTGAATATACTTTTTCACTTTTTTGGTCTTTTGGAAAATGTTGTTTGTGCTGTTTTCAGACCCTTCTACAACGAAATTTGTTTTACATGCACACGTATAAAAATTGCGGTTTTTTCCAACGCAATCATAGGTTTGAACGTGGTTTTCAATTTTAGACTCGTTTATATTTTTTCGTTTGGGCTTGTATCATATTTTCCCTCCGGTTAATATTATCCGTTCATCCTATACTGACTCTTAAAATTCAAAAGTCTATCTAAATATGAGGGGACTTTTTCTAAAAATGAGGGTACTTTTTATATGGCCTTCCAAATACGTTTCGATCCCTAACATCACTGAAGAGACATTTATTGTCGAAATCCGGATCTGGTGTACTAAAAAAATATTGACACCGTATGTTTGTGGCATAACATCGTGGCCACAAGTTAAATTTCTTTTCTTCTGTTTAGTATTAAATTGATATTAAGATCCATTTTGTTACATCTTGTGATCAATTTTATTTGGCAATCGCCAATGGCAGTCAGCAGGGTTAAAGAACATCAGTTGTTCGACCTGTTAGTCAAATGCGTTTTGTTTGAATATACTTTTTCACTTTTTTGGTCTTTTGGAAAATGTTGTTTGTGCTGTTTTCAGACCCTTCTACAACGAAATTTGTTTTACATGCACACGTATAAAAATTGCGGTTTTTTCCAACGCAATCATAGGTTTGAACGTGGTTTTCAATTTAGACTCGTTTATATTTTTTCGTTTGGGCTTGTATCATATTTTCCCTCCGGTTTATATTATCCGTTCATCCTATACTGACTCTTAAAATTCAAGAGTCTATCTAAATATGAGGGTACTTTTTCTAAAAATGAGGGTACTTTTTATATGGCCTTCCAAATACGTTTCGATCCCTAACATCACCGAAGAGACATTTATTGTCGAAATCCGGATCTGGAGTACTAAAAAAATATTGACACCGTATGTTTGTGGCATAACATCGTGGCCACAAGTTAAAATTCTTTTTTCTGTTTAGAATTAAATTTATATTAAGATCCATTTTGTTACATCTTGTGATCAATTTTATTTGGCAATCGCCAATGGCAGTCAGCAGGGTTAAAGAACATCAGTTGTTCGACCTGTTAGTCAAATGCGTTTTGTTTGAATATACTTTTTCACTTTTTTGGTCTTTTGGAAAATGTTGTTTGTGCTGTTTTTAGACCCATCTACAACGAAATTTGTTTTACATGCACACGTATAAAAATTGCGGTTTTTATCCAACGCAATCAAAGGTATGAACGTAGTTTTCAATTTAGACTCGTTTATATTTTTTCGTTTGGGCTTGTATCATATTTTCCCTCCGGTTTATATGATCCGTTCATCCTATACTGACTCTTAAAATTCAAGAGTCTATCTAAAAATGAGGGTACTTTTTATATGGCCTTCCAAATACCGTTTCGATCCCTAACATCACTGAAGAGACATTTATTGTCGAAATCCGGATCTGGTGTACAAAAAAAATATTGACACCGTATGTTTGTGGCATAACATCGTGGCCACAAGTTAACAATTTTTTCCTGTTTAGTATTAAATTTATATTAAGATCTATTTTGTTACATCTTGTGATCAATTTTATTTGGCAATCGCCAATGGCAGTCAGCAGGGTTAAAGAACATCAGTTGTTCGACCTGTTAGTCAAATGCGTTTTGTTTGAATATACTTTTTCACTTTTTTGGTCTTTTGGAAAATGTTGTTTGTGCTGTTTTTAGACCCTTCTACAACGAAATGTGTTTTACATGCACACGTATAAAAATTGCGGTTTTTATCCAACGCAATCAAAGGTATGAACGTAGTTTTCAATTTAGACTCGTTTATATTTTTTCGTTTGGGCTTGTATCATATTTTTCCTCCGGTTTATATGATCCGTTCATCCTATACTGACTCTTAAAATTCAAGAGTCTATCTAAAAATGAGGGTACTTTTTATATGGCCTTCCAAATACCGTTTCGATCCCTATCATCACTGAAGAGACATTAATTGTCGAAATCCGGATCTGGTGTACTAAAAAAATATTGACACCGTATATTTGTGGCATAACATCGTGGCCACAAGTTAAATTTTTTTTTCTGTTTAGTATTAAATTTATATTAAGATCTATTTTGTTACATCTTGTGGTCAATTTTATTTGGCAATCGCCAATGGAAGTCAGCAGGGTTAAAGAACATTAGTTGTTCGACCTGTTAGTCAAATGCGTTTTGTTTAAATATACTTTTTCACTTTTTTGGTCTTTTGGAAAATGTTGTTTGTGCTGTTTTTAGACCCTTCTACAACGAAATTTGTTTTACATGCACACGTTTAAAAATTGCGGTTTTTATCCAACGCAATCAAAGGTTTGAACGTAGTTTTCAATTTAGACTCGTTTATATATATATATATGACTGTATACAACTATATATATATATATATAACTGGTCTAAACATCAACCCAACAATGTTAGATCTGTAAATTTGCTTTCGCAAATTTTTGGTTCTTCCCTCGCCGGGATTCGAACCATGCTACTGTGATATCGTGACACCAAATCGCCACTGCAGCCGTCCCGCTAGACCACACGACCACCTGGGCTCTAAAAAAAAGAGCTTTCGCTGGCCGTATGTTACCTTTCCTCGTCAGTTTTAATCTAGCGGCGTACTACAGTACATGATATATAAGGCATGAAGATGTTATTGTTACAGATCCGCTAAATTATCTATAGTAAAGGATCCTACAAATTAATGTAATATACAGTCACAGAAAATAATTATATTTATAAGTACGTCTGAGTCAGTGACAACTCTACAACAGATGTATCCATCGGATCGCCATCAATGATGGTGATACATGGCTGTGTACATAATGTATATACAACTCGTCTAAACATCAACCCCACAATGTTAGATCTGTAAATTTGCTTTCGCAAATTTTTGGTTCTTCCCTCGCCGGGATTCGAACCCATGCTACTGAGATATCGTGACACCAAATCGCCTGCACTGCAGCCGTCCCGCTAGACCACACGACCACCTGGGCTCTCAAAAAAAGAGCTTTCGCTGGCCGTGTGTTACCTTTCCTCGTCAGTTTTAATCTAGCGGCGTACTACAGTACATGATATATAAGGCATGAAGATGTTATTGTTACAGATCAGCTAAATTATCTATAGTAAAGGATCCTACAAATTAATGTAATATACAGTCACAGAAAATAATTATATTTATAAGTACGTCTGAGTCAGTGACAACTCTACAACAGATGTATCCATCGGATCGCCATCAATGATGGTGATACATGGCTGTGTACATAATGTATATACAACTCGTCTAAACATCAACCCCACAATGTTAGATCTGTAAATTTGCTTTCGCAAATTTTTGGTTCTTCCCTCGCCGGGATTCGAACCCATGCTACTGTGATATCGTGACACCAAATCGCCTGCACTGCAGCCGTCCCGCTAGATCACACGACCACCTGGGCTCTCAAAAAAAGAGCTTTCGCTGGCCGTGTGTTACCTTTCCTCGTCAGTTTTAATCTAGCGGCGTACTACAGTACATGATATATAAGGCATGAAGATGTTATTGTTACAGATCAGCTAAATTATCTATAGTAAAGGATCCTACAAATTAATGTAATATACAGTCACAGAAAATAATTATATTTATAAGTACGTCTGAGTCAGTGACAACTCTACAACAGATGTATCCATCGGATCGCCATCAATGATGGTGATACATGGCTGTGTACATAATGTATATACAACTCGTCTAAACATCAACCCCACAATGTTAGATCTGTAAATTTGCTTTCGCAAATTTTTGGTTCTTCCCTCGCCGGGATTCGAACCCATGCTACTGTGATATCGTGACACCAAATCGCCTGCACTGCAGCCGTCCCGCTAGACCACACGACCACCTGGGCTCTCAAAAAAGAGCTTTCGCTGGCCGTGTGTTACATTACCTCGTCAGTTTTAATCTAGCGGCGTACTACAGTACATGATATATAAGGCATGAAGATGTTATTGTTACAGATCAGCTAAATTATCCATAGTAAAGGATCCTACAAATTAATGTAATATACAGTCACAGAAAATAATTATATATACAACTCGTCTTAACATCAACCCAACCATGTTGGATCTGTAAATTTGCCTTCGCAAATCTTTTGTTCTTCCCTCGCCGGAATTCGAATCCATGCTACTGAGATATCCTGACACCAAATCGCCTGCACTGTAGCCGTCCCGCTAGACCACACCACCACCTGTGTTTCATAAAAATGAAGCTTTCGGTGGCCTGGTGTTACCTTTCCACGTCAGTTTTAATCTAGCGCCGTACTACAGTACATGATATATAAGGCATGGAGTTGTTATTTTTACAAATCAGCTAAACTATCTATAGTAAAGGATTCTACAAATTAATGTAAGATACAGTCACAGACAATAATTATATTTATAAGAACGTCTGAGCCAGTGACAACTCTTCAACAGAATTATCCATTGGATCACCAGCAGTGATGGTGATACATATATATTTATACAATACTTTAACTATTTAATAATTTCGTCAAAAATACATGAGTTACTCTGTTTTAAAATTCTGTAAAAAATTGGAAAGTGATACCAACTCCTACTGTGTTAAATCATTTGAATTAGAGATCAATAATTGAAATAAGAAAAAAGAATAGTTATATTTGAAGAGTTTCTGTATAATCATGTAATTTCAAGGTTGCTATTACCTAGATTTCTGAATTCAAACTATTGATAGAGTTAAAGGAATTTTAAATGGGGTACTGATCATTTTAAATATCACCATACCATATGTTTGAAACGTGTATATTTGCTGCAAACAAACAGAAATTTAACATTGCTTTTGGTATTGTTTTGCAAAAATGGATTTTTTTTAACAGTTTCAAACAATAGACGAGGGCATTTCACTATTTGTATATGGTATTGTACATCGTGATTACTGCTATATCTAAGAATTAAAAATCAACTGTTGTGCTGATTCAAAAAGACGTTTTAATTCTCAAGTGAAAATATTCTTTTCGCAAATAAACGTATGTGCAAAAACATAGCAAATAAGATCTGTAGTAAAAAATCTTACGTCTTTTATGAAAATTTTAATCGAAAACTTTCTACTTTTCTGAATTGAATGACAGGTATATTTTCTGGAAGCGGAGGGGATGTCGATGTTTTTACACATACATGTAGGAAAATGAACGAAGGTCCAAATATTCAACTTACAATTATTCCAACTGCTTACGAAAAAGGCGCAGTTGAAGATCCCTTTCTAGGTCTAAAGGAAGAGGTAAGCTCTATGTATATTAATACCACTAAACTATAGTATGTCACATCTGGTTTCGTGCTAAAATAAATATTTGTTTGTAGAAAATAACGTCTTAGTCATAAACACATGTCTTAGATGTTTCAAAGCACCATTATTGGTTTCTTTTGTTTGTGTTAAATATTTTTGACACTGTTACTTCAGCCAAAAAAAAAAACCCATAAAAACATGAAATGACCCTTTCGTTGGATTAGAAAAGTATATGAATTAGCACACACAATTGGTTGATAAATTTGTTGTTGTAACTCTACAATGTTGGCTGCTTAATCCCTGTTTGACATTTTTTAATTTTTATTTCTTTTGTGGAATTTTATTTTTGAATTACATAATCCAAGTATGGCATTAGTGTCTAAATTATGAGTCCTAATAACTTTTTTTTTTAAATTTTACTATCAATGAACATTAAATTAAAATAAATTAAAAATTTTGTTTTAATTCTAAAAGAAGTTTGATCATGGTTTTATCAGGAAAATTCTTGTCAATTTACATCATATATCTTGATAACACAGAACATTAAAATCATATCACAATATTTATCGCCTTTAGATAAAGGTTTTAATCACCGGGCTCACGTAAAAAACATCCGTTATGCTTCATGATTAAAAAAAGAACACGAACTAGCACACACAATTGGTTGGTTGGTTTGTTGATGTTACTCTTAAATGTTATAAAACTTTACAATCAAACACAATAGTGCAAAAATAGAACACATCAGTTTTGAAATTTTACCTGTATTGTTATTTTCATTACAGGTAGTTAAGGAACATCTGAAACGTGTTAACTCAAACAGTTTTCAAGTTATTCTATACATCCTGAAACCAAAGAGTAAAGGATATATGGAACTAGTATCTACAAATCCAATGGATCATCCTTTACTGGATCCTAAGTATTTATCACACAAAGATGACGTGAAAACATTTATAAAAGGTAATGCTGTGAAACGTTTCGAAACACGAATAATTGTTTAAGTTTCTTTGTAGCAGAATACAAAAACGTTTTTTTTCTAATTTTAGGTCCAACACTATACAAGTCATGAGAATTATATTTGAATGTATAGATTCTAATCATATAACAAAACATAAGTCTTATATACTAGAAACTAACATTGTACGTATGCATGTTCGGATCACAATAAATAAAAAAACCACACTGACATCTTACACTCATTTTTGTTATGTCTTTAATGCCCTTGTGACTCAATGAATCGAGAAAGGAATTGTAGGTTTAAAAAATGAGCTATTATTGACTAATTATGATCATAGATAGTTTAAGGCACTTAACGTGTTGATTTGGTTGATTGTAGAATATAATGAATAATTAATCAACGATAAACCTTAACTCAGTTCTTGTAGCAGCAAACGTATTTTGACCATGGTGTTCATCGTGTTTATATCAGATACCTTTCTATTAATTGTATGCTCATGTTAGTGGTCATTCTGATTATATATCTGCATTGCAAAGGCACATAGTCTCGTCCCGTTCGGGATTTATGACATATCAATAACTACTAGTAAGTCTATTTTTTCAAAATGGATTTCTGAGTTTTGAACATAAATACCCATATCTAATTTTATCAACACGGAGAATGATGGGTTAAAAAGTTGGCGCCTCATTTTATATTTTCATCATCTGTAATTTTAATATTTCAGTATATACCGATGCTAATGCTATTCGTGTACTTTGAACTTCTATACGCGTCACGTTAAATTACGTTAAGCAGACGGCATGCGATTATGCAGAATACATGTCAATGATAGAAGAGAAAAACTAAAATCATCATGTTTTTCATTAGATATAAGTTTTAAATCGACCATTTATGTCAATTTCAAGAAAGAAATCCATACAAGTGTAAGAAAGAAAAGTTACATTTATATTTTAGGTATCCGTTTTACTCGTCGTCTAGAGAAAACTAGTGCTTGGAAAAGTATAAATGCAACTTACATAAGACACGATACACCAAATCACTGCAGTGAAATAGAGTATGACTGTGATGATTATTGGGAGTGCATGCTGCGCCATTTTACAAGAAGGGGAGATCATCAAATGGGAACATGTAGAATGGGATCAGTAAATGATCCCTCGTCGGTCGTGGATCCTAGATTGAGGTTAGTACATTATTTAGGGCAAATAAAAAAGGATTCAAAAATAGAGAGATACTGGTTATCAAAAGATTCAAATAGATTCGCTCATGAGGAATCACATTAATTTTGAGGAAGAATTATGCATGACAGCAAACACACTACATAAATAACCAAATGACTTCCACCATGGGAAAACACAAACAGGTGTCTGAAAATTACGTCAAGTCCTTAAGTGTCCCAAAAAATTAAATGATTGTGCATGTGAATGAGTTAAGCACTACTCAGTTTAGATATACTGTTATTTAAATATGTTCTAAATCAACAAAATAATTAAATAAGACAGAAAAAACGTTGAAAACAACAATTACCTCGGGAGTCATGTATACATGTTACCAGTTAAAGCTGGTCTGTTGAGTTATCAGCCCTCACATGTAAAAACTGAATATGGTTAATAACAAAATACAATGAAACATCAGTACACTGAAAAAAATAATTTTACAGTTAGGGCATAAACATAACAATAATTAATAGGAAGTATCAAAACACATATAACATAAAGAGACATGATATGATTGCCAATAACACTACTATCCATCAAAGCGCAAGTGAAGCGGATTTAAACGACTATAGGTAGAAATGGGCACATCAATACCATGATAATAACTATAAAAATTCATAAGGGTTCCGCGGAACCTAGTGTCTCGCCTACATTTGCTATAAATCACAGTCTCAACAAAAATGAGGGAAAAAAACAATACAAATATTCCTCTGGATACTAGCTTTTGTTCAAAAATAAGCTTCTGTCTAAGTTTGGTACAAATTCAAAATAGTATGAGAAAGTTATTAAAATTTTAAAAACTTTAACCACAGAGTGAACGTGTTGTTTCCTGGCAGAAAATCTAAGTCCATTTAAAAGTAAAATACGGAAAAAAATGGATTTATTTTTATTACAAAATTTACTACTGGATACTAGCTTTTGATCATAAACAAGCTTCTATTTAAGTTTGGTACAAATCCAAGATAGTTTAAGAAAGTTATTAAAATTTAAAAACTTTAACCACATAGTGAATGTAATGTTTCCCGGCAGAAAAACTAAGTCCATTTATAAGTAAAATACGGAAAAAATGGAATTTTATTTTTACAAAATTTACTTCTGGATACTATCTTATGATCATAAACAAGCTTTAGTCCCAGTTTGGAAGAAATCAAGTATAGTTTAAGAAAGTTATTAAAATTTCAAAAACTTTAACCACAGAGTGAATATGTGTGGACGCCACCGACGACGACGACGCCGACGCCGATGGAATGTAGGATCGCTTAGTCTCGCTTTTTCGACTAAAGTCTAAGGTTCGACAAAAATGTGTAAAAAACTAACGACGTGATATTTTACATCATAACAATCAATGAAAAGAATGCTTTCAACTATATAAATATAGCTATACGCATTATTCCTGCTGATAAGCTGTCATGAAGTCTTCCATTTTTATACTTGTGGCCTTATTTGATGAAAGAATTCTTTCAATTATATAAATTTAGCTATACGCATTATTCCTACTGATAAGCTGTCATGAAGTCTTCCATTTTTATACTTGTGGCCTTATTTAATAGAAGATGGTATTCACCAACGTCAAAAACAATGCAAGAAGACAATATATTCTGCAATTCCAAGAATATACTTTCGGAACAGAATTTAAACACTGTAATTTCACATTTCTTCAACTTATTTGTCAGTCAAAAAGGGTGTTTAACCAAAAAATAAACCAAGAAGCAGTTATTGAAAGATTAATTTATAAAACCGTAATCAAGATCTACAAGACAAGATCTAACCTTCTTAGACTTATATATAGTTTTGTACACAAATGTTGAAAACCTCTTTTAATCTAAGTAAAATAAACACGCTTTGCAATTTAATTCATTTAAAGGTACTCCACTAAAAATCTCTATATTGTGATAAAACTCATTGCGAATAATGTAAGATAAATCCAGAATACATTTTTTGTCCTAATGCACATTATGTTTCCATTAATATTAATCAATTGAAAATTTACACTTTCTGAGAAAGCTGATGGAAAATCACCAGAAAGGAGGGACAAAATAAAACAACAAAAATAACCGAACTACGTGCAAAATTTGAAACGAAAAGTCCATACATTTCAGAATGGCAAAATATCCTGTTTGTTATACATTTATGAATGAATTACCAGTAAAATAATGTTAAAACACACAACCGAAAACCAAAACGTGATAGAAATTTGAAGCAGCTATTTGTAGAGGTTCAAAGTTTCATTCAAGCAGAAAAACAGGTCAATTACGATAAAAGGACCTTGTATACGATAGGTGATAATATTACAAATAAATAGCTGTACATCGATCTATTTTAGGGTCAAAGGAATATCTAGCCTTCGAGTAGTTGATGCATCAGTTATGAGAACTTTAACCTCAGGGAATATCAATGCACCTGTAATGATGATCGCCGAAAAGGCGTCGGATATGATTAAGGAAGATAACAACAGAGTACACTATCAGTACAAATAGTTTTTTTTAGAAATACGATGTAAACTAAATTTGGAACTATAGTCTAAGCAATGATGTAAATAAATACGAGATAAGGAAACTAGAGATATTATCATGACATGAATTATATTAGTTACTATCATACCCACATGACCCATGAAAGAATATTGTTACGAATGTTTCTGCTTTAAATAAATTCATTTATGTGCTTATTTATGCGCCAATAGTATCTTTGTTAGTTTTGTAGTATTAGAGGAGATCTTTGATTGATGTGCATCGAGTTTGTAGTATTAAAAGTAATTGCACTACAATTAAATTTCTTTAAAATTGGAATGCAAAATGCATGTATTACTTCATATCTCCCCATTCATTAACAAGATCTTCTTTTTCGAAGTGAGTTTTAGCCTAACGGACTAAAGAAACTAAAATGAAGACTTGGTGGTCGAAAAGTCTACCAGTCAAACAACTATATAACTATCCTATCAACACTGACGTTGTGTGTTCGAATCTCAAGCGTGGCAATTGCGCTGGTATCTTATTTTAATTAATTACAGTTTTCTGTTTTCTTACCGATTGTAGTTGATTCTCTCCGAACCTCCACCAATAAAAACTGACCATCACAAAATACATGTAGCACATAAGTGCAGAAAGTGGCATTAAAGACCGACAATTTTGCCAAGAAATAATAAGAAGGAAAATTATCAGTACACATATATAAAAAATAGATTTGTCAGAAAGACACTGTGAACTAGACGGTGAACGAATCGTCGACGCAAATAAATACATTTATGCGCCATTATTTTATTAGTTATATTTGTAGTATTATACGTGATTTTTTGTTTGTTATTTCAATTCTAGTTGCAAAACATTGTTATTTCTACATTCATTAACTTCATGATTTTTTCCAAGGTGAGTTTTAACTCATTAGCTAAAAAGCAGTCCTGTCAACACAACTGATCTTGGTCAGTTTGCCTTCACTGGTGGTAAGCGAATGGTCGTAACGTAAATTTACGGTTAGCCGAAAATAGGAGTCAACTCTGGAAGTCATTTTTTTCTCCTTCATATTTTTTCATTTGATTCATTTGAGTCAAACTGCTTGTCTCATACATACTTATCGTCAGTGCGTTGATATTGATGAAATAAAATTTGATACTTAAAATAATTTGAACTTTAAAAAAAATAGTCTTTCAAAAATTCGAGTATGCTGGTCGTAACTAAAACAACAATAATGTTGAGGATGGTCGTAACTCTTATTAAATAGGTCCGAAAAAGGCAAGTCAAGAGTTTTTAAGCATGTCTTTTATGATATGAATATATTGTATGATATGTATGTAAATTTTTACAACGTATCATAAAGCAATTTTGGTCCGTGTATTTCTTATCAATTTATAATTTTTAAAAAGTTTTTTGGAATTTTGATCAAAGTTTTGATATATTAAAATTCAAAATTTTACAATTTTCACATAATAATAAAAAATAAAAGGGGTAAAAATATAGGATTTAACAATGTCCCCCATGAAATTATATCCACCGGCCATTATTTCATAGTAAATACTGTCAATGGACAATTTTTACTAATTTGAATGTGCCAAGGACACAGTTTCCTGAGGTATGAAAAAGTGTCCATGAACATGGACATTATTTAATAGGTGGACATTTTTTCACATGACATTATTTCCGCTAGGAATTTTTTTGATATGATTAGGTATCAATTGATATCCATTGCCTTGCTATTACTGGACGTATTTTAAAATATACATTGTTACATTGACAGAGTTGTCTCATTGACACTCTTCTTATTTATGTTTTTCAGTTTATATATATGTATAATGATTTAAATTCAAACAAGTAACAGATGTTGTTCAGTATTATTTTCCTGAGAGGACACAATCAAATAACAATTACTACGAAAAATTGTCATTTGGATGGACCATATTTCATAACAGTTGCTGTAAAATGCTGTCCACTTGAACAGTTACTGTTACTTGAAAGATAACGCATAAAAAAACCCAGAGTCAATAGTTGTAAGAGGTTATATTCATTACAAAATAAATATTTCTCAAAAGTGGAGACTTCATTTAAAAACAAGAGACACAGCTCTGGTTACGATCATTCTTAGTTAGGAAAAAAAAGCACGAAATGTATCAAATCATTTGTAATTACAAAATAAATGATTTTTAAAAAAACCAACAAACAAAACTATTTGAGGATGTAATTTAACAAAAAATCTACATTTGAAAATTGATACTATTAGTCAGAAAAGCATTAGTTAGGAATAAAAAAAGTAAATAATATTGATCGGTTATGTAGGTTGTTATCGAGACTAGATCAAATGTCGCGGGTTCGTACCTGAATTAAGGAACGTACGCCTCATTTTCAGCCTGGATTTTTAGAATTTGTATTGTCATTTAGTAAAGTTAAGCTGACCCTAAGATGCACAGTTATTCCCTGTGCAATAAAGAAGTTCAGGTATGGTTATTTCACGTGGTTTTAGCAAATCCTGAATACACCTATTGGCACCATGCCAATTTGTCTATGTTGAAATTATGCAAACATCCTATATAGAAAATTACACGGATTATTTATATCATAGCCGTGTTCTAAGTGACACGTACATGCAGGTCATAAATTAATTTGTTGAATGAAATTAAATCGTTAACTACTGATGGGTGCCGTAGGAGGTCCATTGGAGTTTCGAGCGAGGATTTATTGGCATGGGTTGGAATACCAAATTGCGACAATGAACGATGTGGTAGTTTCTAACGTAGGAGGCTGTTGATATATATCCGCTATACACACTGAATTGAAGAATTAAATTAAATACGATTGAATGAGTGTATGAGTAGTTAGGAGCCAGGATAATATTTAAAGGTTGAACTTTATGCTTCAACTCAGCGTTCTGTTATTGTAAAAGCTGAATACATTCATACAATTAAAACATTTATCGTCTACATTATTTTCAACCTGCATAAGTTTGCAGTATACCGTAAATAACATCTGAGTTTATTAACATGGTTATGTGCACATTAATTTTTAAAATACTTTGATAAAAGTTACCACCATCGTGTGTTAGTTACAACCAGCATCTAAAATGCTATAGTTGACGTTACGACCATCACACATTTAAGTAGCAACCATCATGCTCGAATTTTTGAATGAATATTTTACGAATATGTTCCTTATGCCGTAACTACGTATACAATACCTTTTCCTTTTCACGATTGTGACCCCTTTGAATTAGACTTTTTACCGGATTTGTAATAACATAAGCAACACGACGGGTGCCAAATCCTTAGATTGAAATGATTTAGTTGAAAGTTTCCCGATAAATATGAATCCAGACTTGATAAAGTGTTTATCAAAATACCGAATTCCAAGGAAAATTAAAAAGAGTAAGTCATTCATCAAATGGCAAAATCGACAGTTCAAACACATCAAAAGAATAGGGAAAGATGTCATATTCCTGCCTCGGTACAGACATTTCTTTATGTAGAAAATGGTGTATTAAATTTAATCTTATAGTTAGCTAACCAATCACATGTTTAAGTGTTGCATAAGTATCCATTATATTTACAACATTGTGTGAGCAAATCAAACAGACACAATACATTTTGTATGTTTAAACATTAAAAATTTGGGCAGAGCAGTCAAAATTGTGGTATAATCTAAATCATTAGGTAACTATTTCATGAAAGAAAATAAAAAATGTTATTTAGACAATGTATACTCAAAAATGAAAGACACGAATGCGATATTGACCATATCGCATTTACAAACAGTAGATTACTTTTATCTACGAATTTAAATGTCCAATGAAATATAACAACTATTGTCTAAACTAAGACATAGATGGACAGATCCCCATGTATGTTCGACTACATGGATACGGGAATTGTTACTTTTATCTAGAAAATACATAGAATAAAAGGAAGAACATTATGAACTTCATTTTAAACTCCAGAGAGGATTTACCCATTTAATCCTTTTATGATATTAACTTTGCAATATTCTTCAACCGAGACAATTTGTAAACATCGCTAATATCGAAAAGCAATTATCTTCATACATATTTGATCAATATTGTCATTTATAAAAGACAAAAAACCATTAAATTTGCAATGTCTCATAAATCATATAGAACAACAGTCAATTCTTTTCAAGAACTTTTTTTCGCAATAATTGTTTTCTTTAGAAAACTAAATTATCAATGCTATTCAACTTCGTACTTTATTTTGCCTTCGAATAAGAGCACTTTCATAGTATCAAACTTGATGTAAACAGTAAAGGTAAAAGATACATAGAGATTCTTACATTGATACGAGTGAATTATCGGATTTGTCCAATCGAGATAGTTAAATTATCAATTTTAAAGTCCGAGCCTCGAGTGCCTTACACATTGCACGAAGTTGTCAATTTCATTAACACCTGTTAAAGCATATTTTGATTCATCCAGCTAGCTAAAAAGGTCATGACCCGTAAAATCATCCTATGATCTTTTGAGATCACCGACAACCGCACGTTGATTAATTTTTTTTATACAATGGGTTCGGAAAGGGATAAATTTCCATAGAATTAGAGAAAAGTATTTATCAACAAGGTTTCGGTATGTTCCGATGAACTTCTTTTAAAAAATGACGAGACGTTTGTTGTTAAACGGTTTACATATTAGAAATATAAAGACAACAATTACTATAAAGTTGTCATCATCAATTCAAATGATGAACATAGAGAGCATTGTAACTGTTTACCAAAACTACATGTAAAAAATGAATTGGCATAAGTTAAGCTTTTACTACAAGATGAAAACAACTTTGAAACCAAATTTATGTAGTCATGGTTTTGCATTTTGATTTATGGTAAACGTGCTTCCCCATATATGCATTAATTGTTTTCAGAAAACCAGAGTATATTTAGTTGCATGTTGCACCTGTCAATCATTAAATGAACATCAGGGTTGATCCTGATACTGATTCGACGATGCGACCGCCAGATAACTGCCAAATTAAATCAAAATGTTCAAACGAAAACAAATACACTGACCGGACGATGACCAACCACTGGACAACAAATAGACGAATGCGTTCAAATATGGTAAATTGCTATACACAATTTTGGATCAAAATTAAATTATTAAGGAGGGAGAAAAATGTTGTAGCATACTTCCGAAAAATTATTATTTCCAATTAAACTGCACCTGAATTAGGAATTCTATTTCCATTCCTCAGTCTTTAGTTTTCTATATAGTGTTGGTGTTGTTTTTGTTTATCGTTTTAAGCTCTCCTTGTCAAAAACTTTTCTTTTCATATGACGTCTGTTGTCCGTCGTCGTCTATCGTAAGTCGTCGCCAATCGTCCGTCATCATATGTCGTCCTTATCCATTAAGCCATGGTCACAACGAACCCACGACACATCTATTCAGCGCAACAACATGAAATTTGGTCAAATCGTGGGTCATCTGTGGTCATCGTACGACAGTTGCACGACAGTCGCACGATATTTTCAGCATCGTGGCACTGTCGTGTGTCGTGGCACAAAAATTGAACATGCACTTTTTTTGCTCTACGATTTGTTTGTCGTGTCACTGTCTTGTGGCTGTCTTGAGAGTGTCTTACCACTGTCGTGCGATAAACACATTGTCGTGGGTGCCAAAATAAACCATTTTAATAAAAAAAAAAAACAATCGTACGATTGTCGCACGCCTGTCGCAAGACACTCGTTATACAGTCGCACGATTGTCTCAAGATCACCAAATTTCGTACGATGCTATCACAACATTGATTGTATATCGTACGACAGTGGTACGTTCGTCGTGCAACATATTTTCGTTTTGTTTAGAAAAATACAATTCGGCGGGAATGTTTCCGTCCCCCGTCACAGTGACGACATTATCAGCAGGGTCGTCTACAGAAGTTTCCAAATAGTTTAAGCTTGTGGTAGGGATCTGGTCACCATCAACTACGTTTACTGATACCACCTTTCTTATGATAACTTTTCTTTTCGTGTGCATCCTGGTTTAAATTCGCTGAACAATTATAATATAAACTAATACGAAAAACGTCGTTTATTTGGACCGAACTTATAATGACACTGAACAACATTGTAAGCAAATGGCACGCAATAAATCGGGCCTTCTTTACAGAATAATAGTTCTGAGTCAAACGCGCGATTGACCCACGACTATTGTGCGACAGTCTTGCGACAGTCGTTCGACAGTGACACGCACATCCCATGACAGGAAAACCTGAAAAATAGCACCAAACAATTCACGATTGTCGTACTGCTGTCGCACCACTCACTTGCGACAAACCCAAGACAGTACAATTACCATTCTTTTTTTTTCTGTATTGTACCCATCGTGGAACCATCGTGGACATGTCGTATATGATATGACCACTCGAAATATTTTTTTGACACTTTGCACGACAGTGCCACGACAACTATTTATAGATCTTCCACGACAAAAAATCGTACGATCTGTTGTGACCGGGGCTTAACACACATCTTCTCTTCTGAAACAACTTGGACTAATCTAACCAACTTAGTTTCAATCATCATTGAGGTATCTTCTTTAGAAATATATGTCCGACGACACTACCGGTCAACCAAGTTGGTTGGGTTGGCTAAAAATTACAACAAAGGGGTAAATCAAGTTTTGTCTATCTAGTATTTTGACGAAGAGCCAAAATCTGACATGACAGAACTGTTCATACGTAATGTTAAGCACTACATGTTATTAATCTACGTCAAACTGTCAGACGATTTCTTCTAGTAGTTCAGTCCTATAAAAAGTCGAATTTAACCGGATTTGTTTTAAATATTTGCCTATTAACATGAAACCTATAATTGATTTTCTCTTTCGCTTCGATTTTTTTCTCATTTTAGTTGCTAAACAAAATCTGTATCTTACCGTCAATTCATAAGAATGCAATAATTAGCAAAGGTTAAATTCTTCGTTATACTGACAAGTAACAGACATAAGTGCGATACCATCTGAAATTTCTTTAGGCTAGACGTGCATCATAAATGTTGAATCCAATTAGCCACAATAATTGATTTTAATTCTCCATGTTCTCGTTTTTACTTCTTTTTTTTAACTTTTTTTTTCAGATTGTATTTTAAAAATGTATTATTTCGTTAAGTTGTGATATTATTTAAATGTACAAATATTCAAAATGCCAACTGTTTTATATTCGATTGCATTTGATGAGGTTATGTATTGTTTCATTTATAAGCCTGATATCTTTAATAAATTTTAACAACTTAGTTTTTTTTGCACTCCCAGGCAACGATTGCCTTTTCTACACTCAGTTTGGAAATTTTTAGTTTTAATGCTCTTTAACATTGTTATGTTAGCAGTGACCTCGAATATGTTATAATGCTGTCTAATTTCGTACTGTAGAATAGTGTTTTTATCAAGAAATTGTTTTTCATCTATATGTACAATGTATAATAATTCGTCTATATTTATATCCGTTGACATATCCGAAAGGGATTAAAATGAGTAATTATATAACACAATGGAAACAAAATCTCGTTTAAATCGGATGTTAAATAAAATTGGCAGTACGTTGACTGAGCATGCACGAAAGCGTATAAGACACGGATCGTTAACGGTCTCCGAATTTGGATATTTTCTCAAAAATTGAGGCTTTCTGTGAATTTTTTTTTTTCAAAGACAAATTAAGGCAATACAAAACACTTCATTCATACGTCATATCACAAATATTTCCGACTCTGTATGGTTTCAGAGGCTCAATGAAATGTCATTTTTTAATAGTATAGATGGATGTGTTTAAAATGATATTTCAATTTTAATTAATGTTATATTTTCAATACATTTACAGAGTCAAAATAAAAACAAAATGCTGTACAATTTCACGATAATCTATATTTATCGCTGTTGTAAGAAATTTTTCTTTGATCTTGCTCAGAGGAGTCAAGTGATATGAAAAATTATCGCTAAAAATTAAAGGGGCACGTTGCGTTGCTAATGAAATTGACATGAACTTGACAACATCGTCATAGGTAAAATAGCGATAAACAGATTATCATTGGTCATCTCCACTCGATTTTTTGCTTTTCTCACTTTCGCCGTACCGGCTCACGCGAGAAAATCAATCTCGTTGAGACGATAAACGATAATCTATAAATACGTTAAATACTATAAAGTATATAATATAATACAATATAGTTTTGGGTCAAAATGTTTTGTTTGTATTTGTATGTTTTATTAACTTTCAGATTACTAGCGTTTTGCCATGCAAGTAACGTGTTTTTCTTTTACTAATTGTCCTCTTACATGTACATACACTTTGTAAGTCATTTGGTCGAGATTTAGAAGAAGTAGATATCTAGAATCTACTAAATATTTTAAAAACATATGCATTGTAAATATCTTTTGTGTGAATAACTTATCCTGTTATATGAACATCTTGTATTCTCTATAGAATATGCCTTTCACCCAGGTCGAACCATTTAAAATTTTTGGAATTATTTATTATGTAAATTGTTCTGTGTGTTTGCATTTTATAGATGTTTGTCCCGTTGCTCCTAGCAAATAGAAATAAATCAGTGGTTTATAATTTGGTGTCCAATTAAGCATTCTCTTCGCATAATAAAAGCATCCATTTAAAATGCAACCAATCGAGTAGTTATGTAATTCTAAAAGCTCATTAATTAATCATAATTATTTCAATATAACCGTATTTGACATCAATTTAACAAACCTAAACGCTTCAGCAGTAAACCAAGATAATATCTTCAGCAAGGAAAAAAAAAACCATAGCTTGAAATATTTCAAAAGTGGAAACAGACCAATCAACACATACATGACATAATGCGCATCACCTGATCATATAATGTCAGCGCAAAGAAAAACAACTTACTGATAATTTTGTAAGAGCAAGCTATTGAAGTTGATCTTCTTGGAATGTCATTCGACATGACAAAAATTATCATATCTATCATATTTCTATACATGCAAACTATGTTCATTGCTGTTATAAGTGAATCAAGAACTAGATTGATCTCAGCGCACCTTAAACCTGAATATGACAACATGTACGAAGTAGAGAACGCCATTGGAAGCTATTTTGATATATTTGTAAGTGAATGCGGTGTGATGTGTTTGTCAAATAAGCGTTGTGTATCATTCTTCTACAACAATCTTACAGGAATGTGTATTTTACACTCAAATTCGTTCACCTATACTGTGATGTCAATCTCAGAGAAAGGGTGGAAATTTTACCTTTCACAGGAACGTAAGTTTTATAAATTTATGCACAAGTAACGTCGTTTTTTCCCCCGGTTAAAACATTTAATCCTAGGACATACGATACGTTGTTTTACAAACACTGGGTCGGTGTCACTGCTGATGGTAGTTTCCTTCCCAATTGTATCACCAGACCAGTAGTCTGCAGTTCTGTGTTGATATGAATTATTGTTGATTATGTTAAATTTGATTTTTTCCACATGTTGATGATTTTCTACTCCAGTGTTGGCCCTCAATGTTTTTTCAATCTTTTACATTATATGGCCTTTTAAACGTTTTTGGTTCGAGCGTCACTGATGAGTCTTGTTTTCAGAAAAAAACCCGTTATAAAGTTATTCTTTACAATCTATTGTTATCGCCTTCAATAAGATTGTACTTGTTTAATGTCAAATTAATCATAGTAATCAGCTGGTGCCCCGTTGACTTCAG
Source organism: Mytilus edulis (assembly GCF_963676685.1). Taxonomy (NCBI): domain Eukaryota; kingdom Metazoa; phylum Mollusca; class Bivalvia; order Mytilida; family Mytilidae; genus Mytilus; species Mytilus edulis. Next base: position 59,793,790 of record NC_092349.1, on the reverse strand, counting down.
CTCCGGTTGGGGTTGCTAAGTGTTTTGTTTTTTATGTTGTTTTTTGCATAATGTTAGCCTTTTTGGTAAGTTTTCAGTTTTTGTGTTGCCATGACAAATAAGTTTGAATACTCTTTGGTATCTTTCACCACTCTTTTTAAATCACATGAAATTAGGGTAAAATTTTATTATAATTCATTAGGATTTTAAATCAACATATTCTCAGGTGGTGTTTCAGGGAAAAGACATTAAATTTCTTCTGGATGTTTTTTTGTGTGTGTACATAACCCTATCTTTATTATGTGGACAAGTAGAAAACAAGTATCGTTACTTATTCAGAAAGGTTTAATTTTTACGAACTAAAGATAATGCACAAGTATATTGAATGCATAATTTTCGTTCTTTTGAAGCATGTTTGGTACATGTCCTTAACCTTGATTATATAAATAAATACGGAAAATCTGTAAGGTTGAAAATGAAAAGCAAATAGTGAAGCAGAGTAGTGAAATAATAGTGTTGAAACCTTTATCTTGTTGTTTTTTTGCATAACACTGATCAAGTATTTCACTTAATTTATAGACGTAAGGTCCTGCAACCCACTCACTTACTTGAAATTTGCATTGGAACCGCTGGACATAAATACCAAATCAACAGCTTTGTTTGAAATTCTGAAATACAAATGTATTTAAGGAACATGCCATTACAAAAAATTCCATGCCAAGACAGAAAACTATAATTACAACTCGGGTCTCTCTCACAGTGTAAGTGGTATAAAATTTGATATCTTCCAACGTTAACTTTCAGGATGATATTTTTTTGATTTACTTTGTTAGATAACAATGTCATCTTTGTTTTTAATATGGACACTGTGTAAAGAAATAATTGTTTAAAATGTCCGTCAACAATAGTTGATGAAAATCCCACATATTTCTCTATTCTTAGATAAAAAAAATGACTATTGATGGATATATTAAACAATAAATTTCTTGATCTTAAAATAAACATTTTTAGTTTACTTACTATTTCATCTATCAATATTTTTTTCCATACTATAATAACTACAGTTAATAACCATCTTACCAGGTGCCGGTCGCTGTTTGGTCAACTTCTTCTACTACAGAGAACTGGACTTGTGTTATGAATTTAAACCGCCAATTCCAAGATCTGTTATTGATACAGGTTTCGTGTGTACAGGAACTGAGCTCATGCGTATTGATTCCATTGAAAGACAAGAGTATATCAAGCTTGTTACAGGTAATTAAGGAGGTAGACCTAGGTTAAGGGAAATAACTTTTAAAATCATCAGTACGTTTGTGTCAACCATTTTCAAAAACATATTCTAAGCTTCTAGGTTACATAGATTATTTTCAATCTGTTTCAGGTAAATGCTTAAAATACATAGGTGAACTTGACTTTTACAAACGCTTGTCTGATTTAAAGAGTTATCTCCCTTAACCTAGGTCTACATCCTTAAGTAATACAATAAAATAGAAAACAACACGTTATAAATTGTCTGAACCAGTTTTATGGATTTGCCTCCATCAGAAACGCTTAGAGCCGAACATTTTAAAGCCAAGGATTTACAATACCGAAAAGTTACTTAATATGTGTAAGTAATAAATCATTTTATCTGACCTCCTATACATTTCTAGGAATATGATTGGTTAAAAGCGTCCTCGTGAAAACCGTGTATATTCAATGTTAGGTTAGTTGGGAGGCGGGGCTTATTCCATACACGGTTAGTAGTGGAGTTACGTCCCTTTATATTCCATATAAGGTAATAAGGAGGCAGGGCTTATTTCATACACGGTTAATAGTGGTGTTACGTCCCTTTAGAAAAACAAAACAGTACTGAGAAAAAATCTTAAAGATTTCAACAGACGAAGAAAGTGATGATCAAGTGAAATAAATTCAGAAAACACATTTAAATCTAACAAGTTGTCATCATGTTAATGCTAACTGTATTGAAGACTTGCTCGTTTTGAAAGGTCACTAGTCTAAATTTTTCACGTTAAGATAGTCGGTAAGATAAATTCGTTACATAGTGTGCTAGTGACGTAATACGGTATATATGGGGTCAGTAAATTCCATATGGGGATTCGAGCTTCGCTCTCACCCCATATGGAATTTACTAACCCCATATATACCGTATTAGGTCACTAGCACACTATGTAACTAATAATATTATATTTTTACTTTAGGAAATGTTATAATTATAGAAAGAATGCAATAAGCATGATAAGATTACGGAAAAAAAGGAAAACATATTTCTTTATAACAAAAAATCTTACGATTTCCAAAATGAATGGGTATCAATCATTTGCAATCAAACGTTAAAAATAATATAATTTCCTTCACTACCTTAAGGAAAGATAATATTTCGAGAGTTCCTTACCCACAACGTTTAAACCAATGCCACATATATGTACTTGATTCAAGTTTTCCAGAATATTCCTAAGTATTTAGAAATATCCTTAGTACTCTCATATCATCAATTAAGTATAAATACTTTAGAACATATGCAATAAGAAGACATTATTGAATTATTGGATTATTAACCCAATTCTTTAAGTCATTGGTTCAAAGGTCACGGTGACAGCGGCTATATGTTATGGTATTTATCAGACATCTTTAGCAATATGTGTTAGATTAATAACCCATGAATGAAAAAGGCCCCCAATGAAGTCAATGGGTCAATAGTCAAAGATAAAGTTTCAGCAGCATAAAATGTTTTCGAATTATATCTTTTGAACCAATCGTCTTAAACTTTGGTACAATTCCTTTGGAAACCTCTATTGATTATTTATACTTCAGAGAACAAACTTCTTCCAGACAATATCGTTAATATATAAAGGATGTATCAATTACGAAAGGGTAATGAGCTTTTGTTTAAGATACTTAAATTCATTTTGAGGCAGCTGTGTGAAAGGTCAAGTTCACAACAGCAAATATTTATAGCCCTAATTGATAATAATTACAGACATGCATTTATTTCAGCTGACATCGGAAAAGTGTACCCTGATGAAATCTGTATACAAGGTGAAAAGACACAAGGTAAATGGACGTACAACGATGGATCTACGATGGAGTATTTCAGGTGGCTACCAAATGAACCTAGTGAAAAATCTAACGTTATCCGTATGGTTCGGTTGAAAAACTACGAGTGGGGGGTTATTAATCTTCGAGGAAATTGTACCTATATGTGTGAATATCGATTACAGAGTTAAAGCTGGTGACGCTATTCAATATAACGAAAAAGTTTTTTTCTTCTTTAATGTTAACTTTTCAACTTTTCTGTTTCGTATACTAATCACCAGAATTAATTTACAAATTTCCTATTCATATGCTAAAACAATTTATCGTTGGTAAATCTTATACTTGTACGAGTGCACATGTCACCACAATATTACCGAGACGTTTATATCTGATTAATACTACTACTCAGTTATTCATGCAAGCCATAAATTTGTTTGGGATTTTCACACTGGTCCAAGCCATTTTTTATTTTACCCCCTGAGGAAAAAAATAATTTAAAACTAAAAAAATCAAAAGTATATATAAAAGTCTATGGTTTGCATGAATTATATATTAAAAAACCTTCCGAAAAAAATGTGTTAAATTCGTATAATTTCTACAATTATTGCAATTTATTTTTAATGGTTTATTTATGCTGGATCCAATTTACTGTCTAATCAACAGTTAACGAAATGTAACTTATGAGTGAGATCACATATTTACTTGTACATATCCGTTATCATATTATGCGATAAATGCAATAGAACAAAATGAAAATAAAAACTATATAAGAAATTCATTTTAAAGATAGATTTTTAAAATTTGCAGCGTACACATGTTTGGCCAACCTTCAGCTTGGGAGATTTTATTCGTATGATATCATGATTTGCAATGACGTCAATACATACCAAACTATGTTAGACATCACGTGACTTAGCTGACGTAGCACTCCGCCATCTTTAGTAAATTTGTCTCATAAACTGGCCCTTCAATAAACTCTAATGTTACCGTTTGCTAGCTTTTGCTAATCTTTCCTTTCTTACATATATATCTCTTCACATATTGAACCTGATAGTTTTAATTCAGACGACATTACGTCCCTGATCAATTGTAAATAATCCTCTTTTTTCCAGATGTGCCCATAGTCTGTATTGTAAAAACTAACAAACTTTAGCCTTCTTATGCATCAATTTCACAAATTCCTTACACAAAAGTATAAATTTGATGCTATATTGTAATATCTGAAACATATGTTTAGCACTGCATTCTATTTTTAACAGTTTAGTTCGTTGGCTAATTATGTCTCTTATCAATTTGAAACTATGAATTTTTCGACCATGTTGGAATTTTCAAAATGGCGGCTTTGTCATTTATTGTGTTCATACTTCAAATAAATTTGCCTTTCTCATTATGTTTTTCCATATAGTTTTAATTGTAGTTTTTTGAAAAAAATAAATTTGTTGTAATCCATGTATATTATGAAATCTGCATTAAGATACACAAAGGCACATACCTAAATAAGAACACACGTCTATTTATTTCTCTAAGGAAGGCAAAACACCAGGGAAGCCTGACAATATACATCAAGACTACATCACACAATTATTCAGGTATTACATAGGAAACATATCAAAAACCAAATGTCCATGTTATAATCCTCTATTAAACAAACTAAGTTTAAAAAAAATGTACGATATCAATACAAGATATAATATCAGATCAATAATAATGAAATAAAATCAATATCTTTAAAGTATTTTTTTCTGTTGTTTTTTGTTGTTGACAAAATTAATATTGAAATTTGACCTATTGGAAATTTAAGATAAAATACACATAATTAGATAAAATTATTTATCATATAATGTTATGTAATGTTGTCATTTTAATGTTATATTTAACATTGTCATAAAAGCGGAAGGTTTGGCTAGCCACAACACCAGGTTCAACCCACTATTTTCCTGTACCAAGTCAGGAAAATTGCCATTGTTATATTATAGCTCGTTTCTGTGTGCGTTGCACTTTAATGTTGTGTTTCTGTTGTGTCGTAGTTCCTTCTTATATTTGATGTGTTTCCCTCAGTTTTAGTTTGTAACCCAGATTTGTTTTCTTCTCAATCGATTTAGGAATTTCGAACAGCGGTATACTAGTACTGCTACCTTTATGTATCAGCCATTTACCAGCCGAGCTGTGCCGACAGAGTTATCGACCCTTATATTGACTTGTCTAGCTGCGTATGCCGTTAATACTTTTCATCAAATTTCGCAGTATATCATTTTATTTTGTTATACATTTTTCAAAACTATACCGCACTTTTTCGTTTCGGTTTGTTATGCAATAGAATAGAAAAATTTCCTGTTCAATAGGTTGTTTTAAATTTTCAATTTCAACACAGCGAAATCGAAAAAAGTGTTTGCCCAAAAGTTTACAAAAATAATATATTAAATTATATGGGTGGTAATTTGCAACCGCAAAACATACAGTACATTTGGCGACATATGCCTGACAGTCATAACTCAATTATTTGTCAGGTACAGCTACCTACATGATCCCCTTTCATCCTTAATTTTATACAACTCATATATAAACATGGTAAAATATAATCAATTTCTTGTCATTAAGTAACAGTTCATATTTTAAGTATTCTTTAACAAGTTGGTGAATTACGGTATATCAGGTGCAAATCAAAAAATTAATCATGCATTACAATCTACTGTTAGATTGTCGGAAACGTACATTTTTTGACACAAAGCAAACAAATTCGTAATTATATAATTAAATTTATCCGTAATATCAATTAAACACATTATTAATTCATAAAATGAACTTGACCTCACTCATTTTATAAAGGATGTTTTCTAGCTGACAACAATTTACAAAATCCTGCCGACAGTACGAGCTAATATTGGCGGTAAAATACTTAACGGTGAACACGAGTTATATCAATAGGTCAGATTGCCAGGGTCAAATAAGTGTATTGACTGATGAAAAACTAAAATGATAAGGCTCTTACGGGTATGGAGATGTGGGAATTAATTTTGTTACAACTTATTTATTTCCCCGATTTTGAAAAATGATTCAGTTAGAAGGATTGAACAATTTGGATGTGTATGTATAATTGGAACTTTTGGATTATAGCTCTACATCTTTTATATAAGCTTTGGATTTTACATATTTTGGCCACGAGCATCACTGAAGAGACATTATTTGTCGAAATGCGCATCTGGTGCAGAAAAATTGGTACCGTTAATGTTATTAAATGATTCTTTTTAGAAATTTTTTATGCATTCACCAAAAATAATTATCCTTTTCTGTTTATTCAGCCGTAAATTCTTTCATAAATTGGTTCGGCTGATCTAGGTCAAATTCCAGCAGTGATCGACATGAGAAAATAAATGCAGAGGCTCTTACGGGGAATGTGAAATCGGAAGAAAAATAAGTTTATAGTTTAAAACTGATTAATTTCCAAAGTTTTAAGTGAATAACAATTGTTTTGTACATGACTTATATCTAGCATGATGAAATATCTAACTAAGCTGAAATAAACAATTTTAATGTTCATATTTTAGCTAATAAATAAAAACTGAAATATTTTTTTATCCGTAATTTCATCTATGAAAACGGTGAAATAGGTTACAGGATGCTATCATTCATTAATCTATCAAATGAATAGGTAAGATTACAAATTTATCAATCACAGCTACAGATTAATTTACGACCTTCCAACAAGGTATTACACAGGTATATCACTGCAGGGGTAATTACAGTCAGGCGGATGTCCGACTAGTTTGTCTTCTTGTCCCATTGGCACATATATAGGAGCAAGACTTAAAATGTACTGTATGTACATGTCTGAGTTTGAGCTTAATATTCATATTTCGATGATTCTATTACTCTGTTTATATAAAGAATTGTTATAATGAATGGCTGTGAAGGAAGTTCTTTGTTGTACGACTCAATGGCATTGACGAGAAGTTTGTATTTACATATAAAACTGTTTACATGCCATTAGAGTACCAAAAGTGTTTTTCCCTTATACCAAACTCCATTGCGCTTTATATACACTCTATAATTTTGATTTCGCTTTAATGATCGGAAGTTACTATTAAAGTATTAAAATTTACACACTGAATAAAATGTCTTAAGGAGGTTCGCTACTCAGTTTCAAAATGTCAAGCTTTTCATAACACTAGTATATATTGTTAAGGGATTAATAAAGGAACCAAAGAATAAAAAAAAATATTTAGATCAATGTGCTTGTTTTCGAGTTATAAGCAATTGAATTTTTGGCGGGAAAATGTTCTCTCTTGACTTTTCATAGCTTTATCATTGACAAGTTTTAGTTCTCAAAAGCTTTTGAAAAATAACAAAGATGTTATAAGACCTTTACAGATGGCTTATAATTATACAAGTAAAAGATTTATAAAAAGAAAAATGGGTATCAAAGGGCAAAAATTGTTAAGGCATTCAAATGGACCAGAGGATTCCGAAAATCTGACAAAAATCACAAAACATGACAAACGAACATCCTAAAGATGTAACAACTATACAGATGGCATACGATAGAATATTGAATAAGCAGAAAGTTTTGAAATTAACAATCAGTTTAATAGATATTTCAATCGTACAGGAGCATATAGGTTTGTTATAAACTTCAGTCTGATAACGCAAACATATGTGTTTCTTTTGAAATTGGAATTTGTACAAATTCTTTTTTTGTACAAATTATAATTTGAACAAAGTCAAAATACAAATATAATTTATACGATTTGTTTTGTACTAATTACAGTTTTAACAAAATGATAACTTGTAAACAACATATGTTTATCAAAACGTCAACTAATCATTTAACATGATTTTATCAAGGAGCGTGAGTGTTGATTTTCAAACCTTGATTTTATTTTTAAATAATTGTATTATTCTATTACTTTTAATGGCTCATATATAAAAAAGTATCTATCTGAATAATGTGTTCACAATCTACAACTTAAATGAAGATATACATGATATATGTAAAACATATCTCATAGACTTTTGACTTTTTTTATGTTCTCAAAAAAAGGTATTTTTCACTATAAGAAAAGAATGTACTGTCTTTCTTTTGATTATTATTTTATTTGTAAGTTTTGTCGGTCCAGCGTTAACAGTCCGAAACCTAAACGGCTTGTTATCATTCAAACACCGTAACTGTAATAGGTAGACTAATCTCTAATACCTCACCTTTGGTTGATATACTAATTAGCAGGATATATTCATTGTCATTGTAATTTTTTATTTTATCGTTTTTTATACCAGTTAGATGCATGACAAAAAAAAAAATTTGTAGCTTCATCTCTAAAAGAGTTGTATAGGTGTATATTTTTAGACGAGTTGTATATACATTATGTACACAGCCATGTATCACCATCATTGATGGCGATCCGATGGATACATCTGTTGTAGAGTTGTCACTGACTCAGACGTACTTATAAATATAATTATTTTCTGTGACTGTATATTACATTAATTTGTAGGATCCTTTACTATAGATAATTTAGCTGATCTGTAACAATAACATCTTCATGCCTTATATATCATGTACTGTAGTACGCCGCTAGATTAAAACTGACGAGGAAAGGTAACACACGGCCAGCGAAAGCTCTTTTATTGAGAGCCCAGGTGGTCGTGTGGTCTAGCGGGACGGCTGCAGTGCAGGCGATTTGGTGTCACGATATCACATTAGCATGGGTTCGAATCCCGGCGAGGGAAGAACCAAAAATTTGCGAAAGCAAATTTACAGATCTAACATTGTTGGGTTGATGTTTAGACGAGTTGTATATACATTATGTACACAGCCATGTATCACCATCATTGATGGCGATCCGATGGATACATCTGTTGTAGAGTTGTCACTGACTCAGACGTACTTATAAATATAATTATTTTCTGTGACTGTATATTACATTAATTTGTAGGATCCTTTACTATAGATAATTTAGCTGATCTGTAACAATAACATCTTCATGCCTTATATATCATGTACTGTAGTACGCCGCTAGATTAAAACTGACGAGGAAAGGTAACACACGGCCAGCGAAAGCTCTTTTATTGAGAGCCCAGGTGGTCGTGTGGTCTAGCGGGACGGCTGCAGTGCAGGCGATTTGGTGTCACGATATCACATTAGCATGGGTTCGAATCCCGGCGAGGGAAGAACCAAAAATTTGCGAAAGCAAATTTACAGATCTAACATTGTTGGGTTGATGTTTAGACGAGTTGTATATACATTATGTACACAGCCATGTATCACCATCATTGATGGCGATCCGATGGATACATCTGTTGTAGAGTTGTCACTGACTCAGACGTACTTATAAATATAATTATTTTCTGTGACTGTATATTACATTAATTTGTAGGATCCTTTACTATAGATAATTTAGCTGATCTGTAACAATAACATCTTCATGCCTTATATATCATGTACTGTAGTACGCCGCTAGATTAAAACTGACGAGGAAAGGTAACACACGGCCAGCGAAAGCTCTTTTATTGATAGCCCAGGTGGTCGTGTGGTCTAGCGGGACGGCTGCAGTGCAGGCGATTTGGTGTCACGATATCACAGTAGCATGGGTTCGAATCCCGGCGAGGGAAGAACCAAAAATTTGCGAAAGCAAATTTACAGATCTAACATTGTTGGGTTGATGTTTAGACGAGTTGTATATACATTATGTACACAGCCATGTATCACCATCATTGATGGCGATCCGATGGATACATCTGTTGTAGAGTTGTCACTGACTCAGACGTACTTATAAATATAATTATTTTCTGTGACTGTATATTACATTAATTTGTAGGATCCTTTACTATAGATAATTTAGCTGATCTGTAACAATAACATCTTCATGCCTTATATATCATGTACTGTAGTACGCCGCTAGATTAAAACTGACGAGGAAAGGTAACACACGGCCAGCGAAAGCTCTTTTATTGATAGCCCAGGTGGTCGTGTGGTCTAGCGGGACGGCTGCAGTGCAGGCGATTTGGTGTCACGATATCACAGTAGCAAGGGTTCGAATCCCGGCGAGGGAAGAACCAAAAATTTGCGAAAGCAAATTTACAGATCTAACATTGTTGGGTTGATGCTTAGACGAGTTGTATATATATATATATATATATATATATATATATAAATATATATCAAAATTTACAGGGATGAAATAATAAATAGAGAATAATACATGGCAAAATCCGTATCATATGTCGTATCATCCCGAGACATCACTATCAGCCCAAGGGCCTTTAGGCCCGTTGGATGATATTGGGCGAGGGTGATACGGCATGTGATACGGATTTTGCCATGTATTATACACTTTATCATATATTTCAACAGAAGAGTATTAATATGAACTGTTTTCTGATCCATAGCACTGGGTTACCTTCAGTTCTACTTTTGTCTTGTTTCAAAGGCCTTAAAAGAACTGCCCAATTACTTATCCGAAGCACCTGGGTTACCTTACAATTTGAGTGCTGTTGTTTTAAAAATATTTTGTTTATTATTGTATTAATTTGTGTGTTTTGTATATTCTAATTGTTGCATTTAGTGTGCAAAAAAATATGAAAACTTGACGTTCGTGACGTCACATACAATATGAAAACTCGACGTTCGTGACGTCACATACCAAACAATGACGTCATTCAAAAAAATTACCTATTTTGAGGAAAATCTTTCTTAAGCCAAAAAAAACACCAAAACTGACTTTATGTAAAAAAAAAAAATAAAAAAAAAAATAGGGGTGTGATAAAGGGTAGGGGTGTGATAAAGGGTATTTGATAAAGGGTGCGCATCACAGTTGCGCGATATGGATATAACAACAGGCTATGTATCACATATGCAAAACTACTGTATTTACTACTAAACATATGATAAAGGGTTTTAGTAAACGGTACATTAACATACTTAATTTCTTGATTGACAACATATTACGTTTGAAGGATGTGGTTTTCAACAAGCAATCAAAATTCCTATGAAAACTATGCTCCTCTTGTTGCCGTTTTTAAATTATTCATACGAGGATGACCCCAAATAGGTGTTTCGTATAAAGAATAGAACGATAAACGCATTATCCATAAATTTTCTGCTATAAAGATGATGTCCGTTCTCTAAATAGTTCAAAGATTGGTGACTTTGCATATATCCTGTCAAACTTAAAATGGAGGATCAAACAAATTCAGTTAAGACCGTCTCATACCTAAACAGTGTTTATGAGGGTCAGTTGCGAACACAGCATACCTTTCTATGTAGCAATTTTCAAGCAGCACCAACAAATGGAGTATGTATCTGCCAAATAACACGATATTCCAGAGATTGCATTGTCTATCATGATTCCCTTGATAGGGAGTTGTTGTGTACAATGATGCTTTTGAACCAACAGTTCGAAGTGGTAAAGTTGAAAGCCTCCCATCCAAACATACGAAAGTTTATCAACGTGATCACGAATTGGTTAACCTGTATTGAATATATGACGACGGATATGTTCCAATTTACGTATCAAGAATCCCTTACTAGAACATAACATACTGTTTGCTTACTTTTGATACATTGTGACTCAGGTAGAGAGTTGTCTCATTGGCACTGATAAATGTTCTTATTCATATTGTACTAGCAAGAGCAACATGACGGGTACCAAATGTGAAGCAGAATCTGCCTACCCTCTCAGGAAATTTAAGATCATCCCCGGTGTTTGATGGGCATGATGAGGTTCATGTTGCTCAGTATTTAGTTTTGTTACGGATTTTTTTTCATCTCATCATCCACGTATACCATGGCCTTGTTAGTATTTTTTCTACTAATGATAACCTTTGGTATCTTTCTTCACTCTTCTGCAACATGAATCCAACTATCATAATGTTTAAGAGGTAGAATATACCAAAACGACAATCCAAATGGATTAGTTGATCAGTATGAGCTGTGCATATTCGGTGATAGGTACTAGCTGGTGTCGTCACAAACGAAGAATATGATTTTACTACGACAATATAAATATATCTGTTGCTTTGGTTTGAACAGTCAACAAACAAATGTGGCGAACGGAAAATTTCCAATAGAATGCAATCTGGTACCGGAGTCCAACAAATACACAAGCTTTGTCTCGATAGGTTAATCTGAGAAATACGTACTCCATATGCAGTCGCAAATGTGATATTGGTTTTTTAATTAGGAGTAGTGCCCAACCGACTTCTAACCTCCATTTCCAAATTTAGTAAAAAATATCACGCAGGCTTGACTGTGTCCGTAGCATTCTTTATTCTACTGTCATCGAAAAGATGAGTAAAAAAAAGTCACTACACTTTGAATTATTTAGTAGCTCTACATTACATTTTGTTCTAATCAGAAAGGATGTCATGATAAACTCAAAACAACTTTCAAATTGCCAAAGTAAACAAAAATAAACAACATTTCATTTAGCTATACCCGTGTCTGTTGTGACGTATTTGATTTTAACGAACGCAAATTATTTTACCAGGTATATCGTTACCATAAATTACTTGAAACCTTTACTGATTTTTTCCATATATATAAAGATTTGGTTTTGAAGTTTGGTCGTACCTGTAGAAAACTTATTTCAAACGGGATAGCACATCCTCGTGTTTACGGAAATGTTGTTAACCGTGCCCCGAAATTTAGAAATGATCCTGGTAAACTTATCGCTCCTTTAAATAAACTTATTGTAAAAGGTTACCAATTCAACACTGTAATTACATCATTGAATATTGTTTTTATTGGTATAAATATTGATTTTGTTATCAGTAAATTAAAAGCAAAATAAATATCACTAGTATGTTATATACATATACACATTCATGGATCTACAATCTGTCGATACCTGTATCTTGGCATTGCACAAGGTCATGTTTTTCTATGACTGTTTATGACGTCTTTAAAATAAATCTATTGGGGGTTGGATGTGTACGGATTGATAATTTAGTCTTAGATGCATAATTTTTTTATAAGTTGTTAGTGGCTTTGAAATAGCTGTCAGTTAACTGCGAGTACTCTAAGATCTGTATCAAGTGTCTTTTTGTTGTTGGGATTTACAAGTACCCGGCCACGTCCACTGGTATTTTTGTCCATCCGATGAGTTAAGCCTTTTCCAACTGATTTTTATAGTTCATTCTTATGTTGTATTGTTATACCACTGTCCCAGGTTAGGGGAGGGTTGGGATCCCGCTAACATGTTTAACCCGGCCCCATTATGTATGTATGTGCCTGTCCCAAGTCAGTAGCCTGTAATCAGTGGTTGTCGTTTGTTTATGTGTTACATATTTGTTTTTCGTTCATTTTTTTTTATATAATTGGCCGTTTGTTTTCTCGTTTGATTTGTTTAACATTGTCATTTCGGAGCCTTTTATATCTGACTTTGCGGTATGGGCTTTGCTCATTGTTGAAGGCCGTACGGTGACCTATAGTTGTTAAGCTCTGTGTCATTTGTGTCTCTTGTTGAGAGTTGTCTCATTGGCAATCATACCACATCTTCTTTTTCATATAAGTTATGTATTCTATTACAAGATTTATAGTAAAAGCTATTCAGATGGTATGGTTTGTGTACATAACATTCTGTAACTCAAACAGTATTTTTTTCTTAGAATGCACAGTAAAATGAATAAAACAAACACACAAATTATTTAGTAAATTATAAATTAAAAAAAAGAAGTTTTTGTGTTACCGTTTATAGTATATACACTTTTCGATAACGTGAAAAATAAGTAAATATAAATACATGCCTGGGCTAACAAAACAGAAGTATCACTGTAAAAAGCTTATGTATTCGAATTGCCACCCAGGGCCTTTTCCACTCGCATGTATAAATACCAAATCATGTCAAAAGTACTGCGGCAAATAAAAATTCCAAAATGATAGCACGAAAACAAATAAAAAGAAATTTAAGTAAAATAAAAAGATTATTAACGTTAGCAACTTTAATATATAGCAAAAGAACATCCTGTTTTATTTGTAAAGTATACGCTGAATATTAATCCATTTAATTTACGTACTTTTCGAAAAAAAAAAGGACTAAATGTTGTTTAGAAAACCCTGACTCAAACTTATATAAAATATAAGATCAAAATTAAAAGGACTTTCCACCTTTTAAAAAAAAAATGAAAGAATCAGTAAGAAAAAAAAACCAAACATAGCAAATAAATGCACGAACTTCAAAAGGAGCAAGAAAAGGAGCAAGAACAAGAATGTCGATTAGAAGAGCGATTTATGCTATGTATATGTTACAGTGAATTTGTATAATCAGTGATTATGTAGAATCCCTGAAATTTTCAGGGATTATGTAGAATCACTGGCCAGTTTAGGGATTATGTATAATCACTAGAAAAAAAAGTCAGGGATTATACATAATAACTGAAATGAAGAAATAGTTTTAATTTATAAAGAAAATGAATAAAAGTCAAATAATTTAGGCTATAAATGATCATAATAAAACAGCATTACACTGTATAAACATAAACTGTAAAATGTTAGGCACAAAATATCCAAATGATTACCCATTTTTTTTTAAATATTAGGCACAATATATTAAAATGTTAAACACAATATATTAAAACAAATGCCTCTCATCTGTTATTACCACAATATCCTAATTTTAGAAACCATTTTCATTCACATATCGATTCAGATTTTATGACCCGCTTAAGAGAAATAAAGTGTTCAGTAAAAACATCTGTAGGTACCCCCCAAAAAGGAAATTAGCAACACCGATGTGGTTCGAGCAAGACACCATGTTTTTGGCCAGGCGATATCCTTTTTCAGACTTTTGGTGAACAATTATCATTAATATTTTTGGTATCCCCTTTTCTTTTTTACCCTATGGAATCATGCTAATAAGATTTAATCATTCAGCATTAAATCAATTTAATAAATTGAGAGTATCGTCTGCTAAACTAGAGTTAACTTTTCTTTAATTTTGACGGACTTAAGCGTCTTTTGTTAACCTACATTTTTCATAAGCGGTTTTCCCGCTTTTATTTGGTATAAAATTGCATGCTTTTCGTGATTTGTTCATTGCGTGATTTGAACTCTGAAGGAACACAAACAGGACAGGTAGATTCGGACATAAGATAAGTACATAATGTTTTATTGATAGTTAGATTAGTTACTGCAATTGTATTTTCCGGATTATTTTTATTTCTGTAATTTGTAAAAGAAATTATTTGATTTTAAATGAAAGTTATTTCTTGCAAATAGTTCGATTCATTAATTCAATTTTCTCTCTCACTTGAATAGCATATTACACGGAACAAACTATATTCTAATAATAATAGTTATGTTATATTGTGCACACTTATATTTCATTGACTAGCATTAAAATTAAATGCTTTACTACAGGTGATATATTTTGTTTTAAATGTATTAGCGATACACTTTGAACAGGTAATTACAATGTATGTTGTGTATGCCGTGTTATCATTAACATGACCGGAAACGTTTAATTTGCGGAAACATAGTTTAATTAAGTTAAGCGTGGTAATAGAAGCTATCAAACGTTTTTAAAACGATGTGTATTTTGTTAAGAAAGCACACATCGTAGCTGTTTTGAGTTATGTTTTTATAATCAATTTCATTTGTTTTGATGCATAAAAATATATCAAAAGTTTAGTTAAGACTACGCAGTGTAAACATTTTGGTATTTCAATTTATTTAAATTTGAGTAATTTATCTCATGTTAAATTCATACATGTTTAAATATGATCTGGACTTTTAAGACTTGATGTATGTATCTAATCTGTATTTATGATTATAATAGTTATAACAATGCCAAGAGGTAGAGGTAGACATCGCCGACAGGACCAGGTCAGAGGTCCGGAGCTTCGGGTTAGGAGGGCTCCCATTGAAGTACAACAGCCACAACCAGTTGTGAGAAACGTGGGAAGGCGTCCGCCAGCTGATATAGAGCAAGATGTATATATAGAAAGAAGACGGCGGGTTGATGAACCCGAATTAGTTGCCATGCGACCTGTTGACATTCGAGTTAATGAGCCTCAATTAGCTGCATTAGGTGAGGTAAATGAAGTTTATGATGAACCTCTAATGTTACCTGGCTTTAATGAAGTCGACATATTTATAAGCCAAAAATTTAAGGAAAAAATTTGGAATTTTGAATACATTGATTTGTCTCTTATGCACCGTAAGAATTTTAACAGCCAAACAAATAATGAAAACACAATTGGCATCAATGAGGGTATGCTTGTTATTCAAAACAAAGTTAAAAAACCTCATACTGTTAGTTCTGTTGAAGATTGGACTGATTCATTTATTGCCTATGCCCAGGTCCTTATCGAAAGGTATCCTGGAAAGGCAACTGAACTTTTTTCGTATATGTCCATAATAAGGGGTGCAGCAGCTGATCATTCTTTTGAAAAATGCTATTCTTATGACCAACAATTCCGTTTAAGGGTATCAAGGGATCATACAAAGAAATGGTCATCCATAGATGGTTTTTTGTGGTTACGTATTTTAACTGCCAGTACTCCAAAACAACAACACGCTGATGTTAGTAATAAATGCTACGATTTTAATTTTAAAGGTTTTTGCAACAAAAGCAATTGCCAATACAGACATGCATGTCTCAAATGTGGTTTAGATCACTCTTCCTTAAGATGTCGTCGATTTATGGACAATGAAATTGATACTGATCCATCTAGGTATAATAGGAATGACATTGCACCTTTCCAAAACAACTCTGCTAATAGACAAAACCCAAAAGGAAGTTTTAACAAAAGATAATTTACATATAATGTAAATGAACTCTTTTCTAATGCTGATTTACATTTGTATGCTGACAGTGCAGGTGGTTTTTTCTTGGGTTGTGCAGTTTATTTAAATGGGTCATGATCATTTTCAAAATAGCCATATAATTGGGAAAAGTTTTATTAGTTGACATCACTTATTTAAAAATAATACCTATGCTTTAGTCATCTTTTTATTCATTCAAATGAATTTCGTTGTGGTAATTTGGCTATTGTTGTAATTTGAAATATAAAAATTATAAGCTTCAAATAGCATGTAACTTCGCATTTGCTGCATTTTTACGTGCGAGTGAACTTGCCACTCCATCACATGTTGAACATAGGCGAGATATATATATTGATCATGTAAAGTCAGCTTTTTATTACTATAGGTTTTTCTGAACTGATAAAAAAGGGAGATCCATTACTTTAAAAGTTTGTTGATAAAAATAAACAAATGAGAATTGTCCTCTACATTTACGTAGTTTGATAACTTTTTTCCAAATAAGACCTGGAAATAATGGTCCGCTTTTATACATATTAAAGGGAAATCCTTTATAAGAGTTCAGTTTCAAATTTGTTTGAACATAGGACTCCGGTCAAGTGAATAAATGTTGAGTTGTACACGTTGCTTATATTTGTATTGTTGTATAGTATGGTTGTTATACTACTTTGAACTGTTGTATAGTATGGTTGATATACTACTTTGAACTGTTGTATAGTATGGTTGATATACTACGTTGAACTGTTGTATAGTATGGTTGATATACTACGTTGAACTGTTGTATAGTATGGTTGATATACTACGTTGAACTTTGTATAGTATGGTTGATATACTACGTTGAACTGTTGTATAGTATGGTTGATATACTACGTTGAACTTTGTATAGTATGGTTGATATACTACGTTGAACTGTTGTATAGTATGGTTGATATACTACGTTGAACTGTTGTATAGTATGGTTGATATACTACGTTGAACTGTTGTATAGTATGGTTGATATACTACGTTGAACTGTGGTATAGTTAAGTTCATAAACATGTACTACGTTGAACTGTTGTAAGTATGGTTGATCTACTACGTTCAATTGATATGGTTGAATTTAAAAACCTATGTAATTTCAGAATTTGTTTAAGTGTGAATTTTTTGTCATGGATTGATAAATTTTGTTTGGCGATGCTCACAAACGGAGTTTGCTAGCATTTGGCTGAATTTATCACAGTTGGCGTCTGGTAGCCCAGTTGCCATTTGGAGAAAACATATGATGGTTGCCCTTCAATGTTTTTATCTTGGACATTAATGAGAAATTGTCGATGAATGCAAATTCGTTGGCCGGTTGATACATAGTTGAACTGTCCTAATAAATCCATGACAAAAAATTGCCAAAATTCAAACTTACTATTTGTTGTTTTTTATTATGATCATATATTAGTTTGTCTTACAATTTGTTCACATTTGTATAACGAAGGTAATCTGGAGTCGTTGGAAATATTACGAGGGATTTCAACGAATTTGGGTTATCTTTTATCTGGTATATCTTATCCTAAATTGACTTCTGTTGGTTTCTTTCGAATATTTAATAATAAGATTTAATCATTCAGCATTAAATCAATTTAATAAATTGAGAGTATCGTCTGCTAAACTAGAGTTAACTTTTCTTTAATTTTGACGGACTTAAGCGTCTTTTGTTAACCTACATTTTTCATAAGCGGTTTTCCCGCTTTTATTTGGTATAAAATTGCATGCTTTTCGTGATTTGTTCATTGCGTGATTTGAACTCTGAAGGAACACAAAAACCCACCCTATCCCACCCTTTAGAATATTTTTTCTGCTGTTTGTTGTATATTTTCAGATATTGCCAAAAGAAGCGTCATGGATTGGACAGAATTTTTACTGAATACATAGTTTTACTGAAGGGCTGAATTTATCACAGTTGGCGTCTGGTAGCCCAGTTGCCATTTGGAGAAAACATATGATGGTTGCCCTTCAATGTTTTTATCTTGGACATTAATGAGAAATTGTCGATGAATGCAAATTCGTTGGCCGGTTGATACATAGTTGAACTGTCCTAATAAATCCATGACAAAAAATTGCCAAAATTCAAACTTACTATTTGTTGTTTTTTATTATGATCATATATTAGTTTGTCTTACAATTTGTTCACATTTGTATAACGAAGGTAATCTGGAGTCGTTGGAAATATTACGAGGGATTTCAACGAATTTGGGTTATCTTTTATCTGGTATATCTTATCCTAAATTGACTTCTGTTGGTTTCTTTCGAATATTTAATAAGAGAATATTACACCAAATGCCAGCTTCCTCTAAACTTTTGTTCTAATTGTCAATCCTTAGTTTTTCTATACATTTAGATACGTAAGTTCTCTCTGTTTAAATTTCTTGTTCAATTGAAAAAAAAAAAAAAAAAAAAAAAAACAAATGTTCCATAATCGTCTTCACCATTTGTTTTCCATGTACCACAAATAACATGGTCTGTGGATTTACAAATAGAACATAAATATCCATTGGACTCTGGCTTTAAATAAACAAACAATACATGTAAAGTTATCGCTTTAAAGTGAATCTTGATAATATTAATTTTGAAAGTGTTCAACTATATCTCTAAACCTTCAGTTGGTTGTATCTTTAAGATCATCCTCTGTGTTAAAAAGCAAAATTATTTCATCTACAAGGAATATGAAAGTATGCTTTACTTGTGTCTAATCCATTTTGCTTTAATTTAGCAAATAAAATATGTTTAAACTAAACTATGAAAGTAAAAAATGATGATTAGTCTATATGTATTATTCTTTTTTTATCAAACAAAGGATCCTTAAATTATTCATAATCCCTGAAAAAAATATTAGGGAATTTGTAGAATAATTATTAAAATGTTCAGTGATTATGTAAAATCACTGGTCATTTTCAGGGATTATATATAATTACTAATGATTTTAGTGATTCTACATGTTCCCTGAAAAATCAGGGATTCTACATAATCCCTGATTATACAAATTCACTGTAACATATACATCCGATGTTATGTAAATCCAGTCTCATTCTAAATGAAAGGGAAATGAACTAGCTTTCCAAGTATCGTGAGAGATCCAAGACCATAGGTAATGTTCCTCATATGTAGAGATGCAGGTACATCTTATCGTTAAAAAAAACCTGTTGAATACAAACATTGTGTGTTATCGATTTCAATTGCTCTTCCTAAACACAAAGTTTAATCAGTTTTTTTGTTGGAATATGATTTTTTCATTTTGATGGTTTAATTGTAATATGATGACGAACACGCATCAAATATCAATAAAGTTATGACAAAGCCATACGATTGGACAAACTTTATAGTTCTTTTCAAGAATGCGAGGTTGACGATTAGAAAACAACAATCATATTTGTTTATAAATCGAGTTTCGTGCGTACGAATAACTTTTCTCGAAAAACTTTGCCAGGAACTATAAAAAGTGCATTCAACGGAAATCCTCAATTTGAATTGTTATATATTTAATTCCTACAAGTTCACTCATCTGTAAACACCGAACGATTATTGTATTTGGTTTTGTGCATAGCACAATCTTTTCATAAGATTGTTAAATATTTTTAGATCTTGTCGAATTTAAAATGATTTGAATTGAATTTTGTTACTTTTTGAAGTGTCTATCCTTGAATATAACGTACAAGTTAATCCGATTACATGCATCTTGCACTTAACTCCAAAAGAAGCAATTAATAAGTTTAGTCGGAATTAGATTATCACTTTCAAGAGGTTAACTTGTTACAATATACGGGCTTACGTTAAAAAGCAGCCACAGTGTCAATTATAGACCAATAAATTTTAGATCTAGAGGCATTTAAAATGACTGCCAACAGATAACATTGCATTATGTAGCTAAACAAAGAAAAACCAATTGGTATTTTTACACAATGCAAACAAAATATTGCTATGATCCTATCTCTTAAATGCATTATATTTGACTTGAAACAACTAATTATGATGTACATCAAAAAACTAATTATGATGTACATAAAAAAACTAATTATGATTCACAATTTCTATTGAAATTCAGAAATAATCGCATTTCGTATTATTCAATAATCAAAGGAATACATACATTATGTTTCATCAAAAGAAGACGGATAAGTTTTTAATGAAAATGATACACCGGATTCATACCGCTCACATGATTTATAATATACTAGTATATGTTTGTAAGTAACCAAAAAACAAAACAAATCATGTAGTGAAGGCCGTTGACTAGTTTATAAGTACGAGTGTATTCTTGCCTTAGAAACTCAAATCTATGCTACAGAATTGTGACATGTTTATGGGTCGTGATTCGCAAGACAGGAGATGCATCGATTGGAAAGGGGAAGATAAAAAAAGCTGTGTCGACTAACCAGGACTCGCTTCTTTTGAGGTCATGTTATTTCCGCTGTGTGTGTCTGTTTTCTTTTTTGCAATTTAAATTTATAAATGAATTATGAATTATTAATGAATAATTTATAATTGACTTTCATACGTTTAGGCTTTAGCGTACCTGATACATGTTTATCATTAATGTCATATACATTGCAAACAAATTATATTCATTTGCTTTATTTTTTACTCTTGTCTGTGTAAACCTGGACAAAAGACACTATTTCCTAAGCATCAGAAATGAATCATAAAACGTACTTTTTCAACTGAATTTCATAGTTCGTTTTTATTTTGTACGGTTACAATACTGTCCAAGGTTAGAGGAGATTTGGGATCCCACTACCATGTACAACCCCAACACTTTTTGTATGTATGTGCATGTCCAAAATCAGGAAGCTGTAATTCTGTAGTTGACGTTTGTTGCTGTAATCTATGCCTGTGATAAGGAAATCATTAGTTTATCGAAAATCATACTTTTGTCAACAGGAGATTTTGAACAGATATATCATGTTAAGGAGGGGTATTTGCGAAAAATACCAGTCGAGAGAATGTTAAATTTCATGAGCCGTAAGGGAAATTCATTCTCAAGACTGGTATTTTTCGCAAATACCCCTCAATAACATGATATATCTGTTTAATTACACCGAATGTTAATGTACTAAAACGCATTTATGATCGTGACGTTACAAGCGTCCAGTCGGATAGAGTATTTTTTGGCAAATACCACGGCAGAGAGGGTAAAAAAGGCATATCCTTTTAGCAAATACCCCGGCGGCGTTAAAAATGAACGATATTAATTTGATCAAGGAAAATTGGTGAAAAATACACTGGCTATTAACCAATCAAAACCCCGGATTCTTACATAAGGTGTTATTAATAAAAATGACCATATAATTAAATTAATGTCAACACCGAAGTGCTGACAACTGGGTTGGTGATACAATATGCAAGAGAATGTTTTTTTTAATTACATTTTTTAATTTTTAAGTTATAATTGGTTTTGAACTATTTCCTTTTTAATCCGAAACCAATATATCATTGGCTTATTGTTAATAAAAATGAATTACACTTACTTTATCAAAAGCAACACAGCAATCCGACAAATGGTAACATTGATGTTTTACTATTCAATTCGTCCACATGTACAACAAATGTATAGATCTTACAAGTTTTGTTAACTATATTTTAAAACTATAACTGTTTATTAAAAATGAAGTGCGTTTACGTAAGAAATACCTTTAAAACCATTTAAAAGGTACTTTTTACATGTAAATTTGACATTATATAACTGAACAAATCTATAATAATACTAGTCTTCAGTTTATTTAAAACCTGTAAAAAAAACCTTTGTTCGATTACTTATCATGTATCTGTATCTCTATCAAATATAACAACTTATATTTCAACCGATCAAGTGCAACAAAATGGCTACAATTTCAGATACTACTGTCAATAGATTAAAATCACTGTCACATACAATAATCAGAAGAGGAGTTGTATTCTGTTTAACTTTATGCCGTCATTTCCGAAAACAAACTATCCTTTTTAAAGAGGGTTATAAATGCCATGTTAAACTTTGTTTTTTACTAACAGAAAAATCCATTTATAAAATGTAGACGTAGTATATGACGTAATGTTACTTAGTTTTTATCTATCACTGGCTTCTAAATGTTTTTTTTTCAGCATTTTTTGGTGACAGCTACAAATGCATTGCATTAATCAAGTCTTATTACTGACACCTGATTCATACCGCTCACATGATTTATAAAATACTAGTATATGTTTGTATGTAACCAAAAAACAAAAAGCGGTTGAAGAACTAACAGGGTTTTTTTAAATGCCAAAAATTTCATGTAGTGAAGGCCGTCGACTAGTTCATAAATACGAGTGTATTCTTGCCTTAGAAACTCAAATCTATGCTACAGAATTGTGACATGTTTACGGAGTGTTGATTCGCAAGACAGGAGATGCATCGATTGGTCAGGGGAAGATAAAAAAAGATGTGTCGACTAACCAGAACTCGCTTCTTTTGAGGTCATGTTATTTCCGCTGTGTGTGTCTGTTTTCTTTTTTGCAATTTAAATTTATAAATGAATTATGAATTATTAATAAATAATTTATAAATGACTTTCATACGTTTAGGCTTTAGCGTACCTTATACATGTTAATCATTATTGTCATATACATTGCAAACAAATTATATTCATTTGCTTTATTTTTTACTCTTGTCTGTGTAAACCTGGACAAAAGACTCTACTTCCTAAGCATCAGAAATGAATCATAAAACGTACTTTTAAACTGAATTTCATAGTTCGTTTTTATTTTGTACGGTTACAATACTGTCCAAGGTTAGAGGAGATTTGGGATCCCGCTACCATGTACAACCCCAACACATTTTGTATGTATGTGCATGTCCAAAATCAGGAAGCTGTAATTCTGTGGTTGACGTTTGTTGCTGTAATCTATGCCTGTGATAAGGAAATCATTAGTATTTCGAAAAAAATCATACTTTTGTCAACAGGAAATTTATAAAAATGACCATATAATTAAATTCATGTCAACACCGAAGTGCTGACAACTGGGTTGGTGATACAATATGCAAGAGAATGTGTTTTTTAATTAGTTTTTTTAATTTTTAAGTTATAATTGATTTTGAACTATTTCCTTTTTAATCCTAAACCAATATATCATTGGCTTATTGTTAATGAAAATGAATTACACTTACTTTATCAAAAGCAACACAGCAATCCGACAAATGGTAACATTGATGTTTTACTATTCAATTCGTTCACATGTACAACAAATGTATAGATCTTACAAGTTTTGTTAACTATACTTTAAAACTATAACTGTTTATTAAATATTAAGTGCGTTTACGTAAGAAATACATTTAAAACCATTTAAAATGTACTTTTTACATGTAAATTTGACATTATATAACTGAACAAATCTATAATAATACTAGTCTT
This sequence comes from Mytilus edulis, assembly GCF_963676685.1. Lineage (NCBI taxonomy): Eukaryota > Metazoa > Mollusca > Bivalvia > Mytilida > Mytilidae > Mytilus > Mytilus edulis. Next base: position 59,769,631 of record NC_092349.1, on the reverse strand, counting down.
CACTTTATGTAAAACATGTAAAAAAACCTTTGTTCGATTACTTATCATGTATCTGTATTTCTATCAAATATTGCAACTTATATTTCAACCGATCAAGTGCAACAAAATGGCTACAATTTCAGATACTACTGTCAATAGATTAAAATCACTGTCACATACAATAATCAGAAGAGGAGTTGTATTCTGTTTAACTTTATGCCGTCATTGCCAAAAACCAACTATCCTCTTTAAAGAAGGTTAGATATGCCAGGTTGAACTTTGTTGTTCACTAACAGAAAAATCCATTTATAAAATATAGACGTGGTATAGGACGTAATGTTACTTAGCATTTATCTATCACTGGCTTCTAAATGTTTCTTTTCAACATTCTTTGGTGACAGCTACACATACATTGCATTATTCAAGTCTTATTTGTTTTGTTCTTTTTACTTACACCTGATTCATACCGCTCACATGATTTATAAAATACTAGTATATGTTTGTAAGTAACCAAAAAACAAAAAAAAAAACGGTTGAAGAACTAACAGGTTTTTTTTTTAAATGCCAAAAATTTCATGTAGTGAAGGCCGTTGACTAGTTCATAAGTACGAGTGTATTCTTGCCTTAGAAACTCAAATCTATGCTACAGATTTGTGACATGTCTACGGAGTGTTGATTCGCAAGACAGGAGATGCATCGATTGGTCAGGGGAAGATAAAAAAAGCTGTGTCGACTAACCAAAACTCGCTTCTTTTGAGGTCATGTTATTTCCGCTGTGTGTGTCTGTTTTCTTTTTTCCAATTTAAATTTATAAATGAATTATGAATTATTAATAAATAATTTATAAATGACTTTCATACTTTTAGTCTTTAGCGTACCTGATACATGTTTATCATTATTGTCATATACATTGCAAACAAATTATATTCATTTGCTTTATTTTTTTACTCTTGTCTGTGTAAACCTGAACAAAAGACACTATTTCCTAAGCATCAGAAATGAATCATAAAACGTACTTTTTCAACTGAATTTCATAGTTCGTTTTTATTTTGTACGGTTACAATACTGTTTAAGGTTAGAGGAGATTTGGGATCCCGCTACCAGGTACAACCCCAACACATCTTGTATGTATGTGCATGTCCAAAATCAGGAAGCTGTAATTCTGTGGTTGACGTTTGTTGCTGTGTTACATATTTGTTTTTCTGTCATTTTTTATACATTAGTTAGGCCGTTAGTTTTTTCTTGTTTAAATAGTTTTACATTTGTCATTTCGGGGCTTTTTACAGCTGTGTATGTGCTTTGCTCATTATTGAAGTCCATATGATGACTTGTAGTTGTTAATTTCTGTGTCATTTTGTCATGAGTGACTCATTGGCAATCATACCACGTCTTCGTTTTATATTAAATATAGTATTAAAAAACCTAACATGTTTCTTGAAACTGAAAGAAACAAACTCGTAATTGCTTTTTGTTATTCAAAAGATAAGTTTTGGTCAATTATGACTTTGCAATTAAAAGAACAGTTTTGAAATAATTTATTCTATCATTGAATTTAAAAAAAAAACTTACTGAGGGTCAACTTACAAATCACTGCATCACAACATAACGCGATACTGATTAATAAAGTAGTTTGCATAACCCTTATTTAGTAAAAGATTTCTTTTAGATTAAACATTTAAATACGAACGAAGTCAATAGAGATTGTAGACTGATGAGGCAAATACAATAAAAACACATCATCCTGATCATAATCAAACATTTTGCTAATCGTAAATTACATCAATTTGCAACTGTGGAACGATTCGGTATTAAAGTTATCCATGCACATATATATTGTTATGTTTCACTATCATTATCTCGTCTTGATTTTAGTACATAAATGTGTAGTATTGAAGATGAATGATTTATTTACGAACATTTCAAACCATGTAATTAAAATAGCGTGTATGGTGTTTTATAAATAAGACATGAAGACAATCATTAGATCACGATTTGTGTATACTTTGAAAGTTTTATAGCTAGTTTTAGTAGAGGAAAACATAATTCCCAAAACCTAGTAAAGCTTGGGCTCGAAAGATCGCTTTTGTATGTTTCCTTATGATTTGGAATAAGAAAATATCGGTTCCTATGGTTAACAAGAGAGATTTGAGATATATGTGTTACTATATATTCAAGATAAAAAATAATGGCATATTGGAATCATTCAAAGGAGATTGTTCGTTTGCCTTAAATGACCGTCTTACTACAGCTCAACTAATCAAATTATCAGAAAAATGTGCAAAATGTATCTTACATATTGTATATTGACAATTCACTTGGAAACTCAACATATACCCTCACGACACTTACCAAAGAGGAAATCTTGGATAATCATAGGTCTGTTCTGTGTTCCTTTGGAATTTCAACCAAAGATGAAGAACTGGATCTGCCATCTCTGTATTGAATACCTAAACTACATAAGTGTCCTTACAAACAACGGTATATTGCTGGGTCCTCCAAGTGCTCCACGAAACCTCTTTCTAAATTATTAACATCTATTCTACCAGCAATCAAAGACGGGCTTCAGAGTTATTGTGAAACTGCCTATTCTAGAGGGGGCGTGAATCAGATGTGGATACTTAAAAATTCCAAAGATCTTTTAGAGTACATACAATCTAACTCTCTTTCATCTTGTAACAGTATTAAAACATTTGACTTTTCTACTCTGTACACTAGTAATTGAAAGAGTTGGTATTGCTTTGCTTCGTAAAAAGCAACTGATACTTTCCGCATAATTTTTGCATACAATAAACAATTCTATATTTAATCATAATAACTTCGTTCCTCTTCCAAAACATGAGAGAGAATATGATGTGAAAATTCATGGCGCACTTCATGGAATAAAGAAAAAGTGAAGGCGGATATACTACAATAAAAGAACAAAATAACAATAGATTAATTTAAATAACTTTAATTCACGTTTCAGTATCAAATACATATTAAGTAACTGTTCTCATAACGATACATCAAGTGTTCAAGTAAGAACTATTATACAGTCCTGTATTATAATATCCGGAATTTAACATAATCTTTTTAACCACATGTTCCTGAAAAAAACAAAAAAAAACGACAACTTATTAAGAGTTCAGAAATGTCAAACAATGATAATATTATTAACTCAATTCTCTTGTTATGATTAATTAATGAAAATTCCTTAAAAAGCATCAATTGAAAAAAACGTGACTGCTTCCATCATGTTATGTATAATAGTGACTTTGTATGAATGTTTGATTTTCCAAAAATGGAAGAAGGACGAAGGACGAGGAGAAAAATGTATTCTTTAATTTTAAAAGATAAAACATAAATAGATAAAGGAGAAAACAGAAGAAAACCAAATGAAATTTAAGTGAAATAAATGTACATATGAATAATCTAAAGTACTTATACATCCCCGTTATTCTGTTATTGTGCTATGGTTATTTTATGTAGACTTGTCTTTAATTTTTGCTTATATGCTTGGTCAACATGGTCTATATGCCATTTTGTGCTTCTTTGTTACATATTTGTTAGTTTCTATGTCATTAAGATTATAAATTAATGTTGAGTGCTGTTCCCCTATTTTTGACATGTTTACTTAATATGTCTGTTTGTTCACACAACATTTTCAATAGAATTGAGTTTGATGTGACTGTCATACAAGTGAGAGGTTTAGCTAGCTTTAAAACCAGGTTTAATCCACTATTTTCCAAATAAGAAAAAAGCCTGTCCAAGTTAGGAATATGACAATTTGTTTGATTTGTTTGAGCTTTTGATTTTGTCATTTGATTAAGGAGTTTTCTTTTTGAATTTTCCTCTGAGTTCAGTATTTTTGTGATTTTACTTTTTATAATTATTTACCACTTAAGATCACCAGAGACTTTTGAATTAGTTTTTATTTAAAATACTTTAGATTTATATGTTTTAGTTTCGCATTTTAATTCATTGTTTTTCAGACTTGTTTTACAACTGTTTAGCTTTAAATATTTTGAAATTTTCGACTTGGTGGTCTGTTCATATCGTAATTTTTGGATTAATTCTAAAAGAACAAATTTACCAATTTCACCGAGTGGAACCTCAATCAATTGTTTACCAATACATTTTAGCGGACTTTGACATGGACATGCATAGGTAACCGCATCAGGAGGAGTAGAGGCTGATCCGTATCCTACATAACATGCTGAAAAAGGAACATTTAGGACTCATTCAGATCATCGTCCTAGTGACAATAGCAATATTACACATATACAGCCATGTTCAGTTCTCCTTAAAGACATTTTGGTGTTTGATGACACAGTACAACACTGTCGCATTTCAAAATGTGAGACCAAAGGCTGCAAAACTTGTGCTATTTTAATTACAGATGCTGAATTCACTAGCAATTTGACCAAGAAGTCATATTTTACCAGAAGTTACGATGATCTGAATTGTAAATCGATAAATGTCGTCTACGGATTAGAGTGCAACCTTTGCGGATTGGTATACGTCGGTGAAACGAAAGGAAGGCTTAACAAACGTATGTGCGGTCATAGATCAGACATTAACCTTAATGCTAACGACATTCTATACCAGCATTTCAATCAGCCCGATCATTCCATCGTTTCTATGACAGTTCGCATTATCGAAAAGATATACCATAGCTCTAACAATCCTAATCTTTCAACGACTCTCCGTAGACAAAAAGAAGACTACTGGATTAGACAATTGGGAACTGCAACACCTTATGGCTGCAATGACAAAATTGATGGTATATGTATAGGTATTCTATCTAGTCCTTCGTGTAACTCGGTGAATGTGATGAATATTTTCAACTCGACTCCTCGACGTAGACGCAGTCATGGTCATCGTCATTATACATCACCTTCTCTGCATGATGTCTCTATTAATGACTTGCTGCCATTCATACAAAAGCCGTTAGGTATTCATCACATTCGCACGAAACTTTATTCATTACCCCTTTCGAAACTTCATTCTCTGTTCAATTTATGTTTGGAATCCACTGTTACAAACCCTCATTCAAACCAATACAAACTTGAATCTATAATTTCGGATATTGCAAGTCACAGACTTTTCAAGCCAGTTCGCATTGGAAAAGATGAAAAAGAGAAAAGATCTTTTCTTAATCTTTCCTTTGCCAACAAAGGTCTCGATGGCGTCAACCTAGGCAATATCCTTCATCATAAATTAGTGCAATCGAAAATACCTCCTTATTTCAAAGACCAGTCTGTACCAATAATTTCTTATACCTATACCAAACCTATTGCAACTAAAATTTTCAATTACAAACGCGTTTTGCAGGATCTCGATATTGACGACTTCAAGTCTAAACCTCCTGATTGCACTTGTGCTAGTTCCAAATTCACATATAATCCTGCTGGCCACGTTATTACCGGTGACCTTAACATTGTTAATAACACTTCTCTACGAAATGTGTTATCGAAAGGTCCCAAATATCGTGAGCCTAAATCCATCAATTGGAAATACAACTTTAAAATTTTGATGGATTCAGTCGAGGATTATGCCAGGCAATGGGCTAAGCGCGAGAAGGAAGACGTAGACACTCTTTCCGAATGGATTAAGGCAGTGAGGTCGTTGATACAAATCAGAATTAAGAAACTGAATGGGTCCATCAATGCCCATGCTACGTCAATCTTTAAGGACCCAAATGTTGCAAAACACCTATCCGACCTCCATGACAAATATGTTGTTGTCCCTGCAGATAAAGCCCCAAATAACATCGTTTTTGTGTGTAAAAGTCACTACATCAACTGCTTGATAAACGAATTAGGTATTGACAATTCACTTGGTAACTCAACATATACCCTCACGACACTTACCAAAGAGGAAATCCTGGATAATCATAGGTCTGTTCTATGTTCCTTTGGAATTTCAACCAAAGATGAAGAACTGGATCTTCCATCACTGTATTGGATACCTAAACTACATAAGTGTCCTTACAAACAACGGTATATTGCTGGGTCTTCCAAGTGCTCCACGAAACCTCTTTCTAAATTATTAACATCTATTTTATTAGCAATCAAAGACGGGCTTCAAAGTTATTGTGAAACTGCCTATTCTAGAGGTGGCGTGAATCAGATGTGGATACTTAAAAATTCAAAAGATCTTTTAGAGTACATACAATCTAACTCTCTTTCATCTTGTAACAGTATTAAAACATTTGACTTTTCTACCCTGTACACAAGTATTCCACATTCCAAACTAAAAGACAAATTGAAAGAGTTGATATTACTTTGCTTCATAAAAAAGAATGGCCAACGTAGATACAAGTATCTTGTCTTAGGGAGGGATAAATCCTACTTTGTAAAGAATCACTCTGATTCAAACAAAAAATTCTCTGAAACTGATATTATCAAGATGCTTGATTTCTTGATTGACAACATATTTGTTACGTTCGGAGGACGTGTTTTTCAACAGACTGTCGGCATTCCAATGGGAACAAACTGTGCCCCTCTACTCGCCGACTTGTTTCTTTATTATTATGAGGCTGACTTCATGCAGGAACTTCTTAGGAAGAAAGATAAGAAGTTAGCAATATCCTTTAACTCTACTTTCCGCTATATAGATGATGTTCTTTCACTAAACAATTCAAAATTTGGTGACTATGTGGAACGCATCTATCCAATCGAACTAGAGATAAAGGATACTACAGATACAGTTAAGTCGGCTTCATATCTTGACTTTCATCTAGAAATTGACAATGAGGGTCGGTTGAAAACAAAACTTTACGACAAAAGAGATGATTTCAGCTTTCCAATTGTGAACTTTCCATTTCTAAGTAGCAACATTCCAGCAGCACCTGCATACGGGGTATATATCTCCCAATTGATACGATATTCCCGTGCTTGCATTTCCTATCATGATTTTCTTGATAGAGGTTTGCTGCTCACAAGGAAGCTATTAAACCAAGAGTTCCAAATGGTGAAGTTGAAATCATCCCTTCGTAAATTTTACGGACGCCATCACGAGTTGGTTGACCGTTATGGAATAACCGTTTCACAAATGATATCGGATATGTTCCTTACGTCGTAACTACAATCCCCTTCCCTTTCATGAATATGACCTACCGAATTAGACTATTTACCGGATTTGTAATCACTTAAGCAACACGACGGGAGCCACATGTGGAGCAGGATCTGCTTACCCTTCCGGAGCACCTGAGATCACCCCTAGTTTTTGGTGGGGTTCGTGTTGTTTATTCTTTAGTTTTCTATGTTGTGTCATGTGTACTATTGTTTTTCTGTTTGTCTTTTTTATTTTTAGCCATGGCGTTGTCAGTTTGTTTTAGATTTATGAGTTTGACTGTCCCTTTGGTATCTTTCGTCCCTCTTTTAGTTTCATATTGCTATCTTTGGAACATGTGCAGTTTATAAACTGAATCATACATAAATTAATGGTACTAATTCTCATCATCCAACATGCTGAGCAATAATACAAATATTTACCACAATATGTTCAATTAACTAATCTTCAATAAAATATAAGAGAAAAAACAACATAAAGGCAACAACAAAAGAACACTTTACTTAAAAGATATATTAAGATACATCTTATACAGCACGACATAAAAGTTTGGAATAACAAATGGTGGTAAGTGTGTTGCTCAGTCGTTAGTTTTGAATGTTGATGTGTGTACACTGTTGTTCATCTTTTGGACTTTTCTTGCTGTTTTGCCATGCTGTTGTCAGTTTGTTGTCGACTTATGAGAGTGAATGCCCCTTCGTATATTAGGCCTCTTTCATCGTTCATATATATTTAGCGTATTACATAATGTACAAAATATATTTCAAAACCCTTCTCTATTCGGAGGCCACTTTAACAGTGTTAGCGTGTTTACTTCCACAATATTACAATAACTATAAAAGGAAAACAAATACTTTAAGTATATCTTACAGGCACCGTGATGTCCCAATGGTACACAGTGTCCATAGCTGTTTTGTCTTTTTCCTCGTGGAGGGTTATTGCTCAAACAGCATTCATTGTGATGACAGTCTTTTTGTAAATTACAGTTTCTTGGTGCGGCCGTGCCCAAGATAAACTGAAACAAATATGTTACATGTTATTTATTTGTCGACAAATACATAAAGCAATAACCCTTATCCTTATTGTATCGAATAATCCGAATATCGAACGCTTAATGTGATTAAATACTTTTACAATGTATCATTTCATTTAATGAAGTATACATTATTCAAATGACGTGCTCCAGAATAGAAGTACAGAACAAGATATAACTCAAGTCTTATTAAAGTTGAAACGTTTGACATACATATATATTCCTTGCATAAATTTGTTATTAGCCCATTTATAATCTCTTTTCTTTTTATCGCTCTTTACAATAGTTGATGGCCACTTTACTGACACGTCAAAGGGTTATCGCTATCTTTGGTAACCTAGCAGTTTTCATAAACATATCAGACACAGTCTGTCTAAAGAAGTACAAGAACAGTCTAACCTTGAATCTGCATTTTAAGAAACATCCCAATTACTTACCCCTAAACACAATACAAGAACGCACAACTGTAAAACGAACTGCATTGTATTATTCTAAAAGGAAAAACGTGTCCTATTCAAATGATAAGATAAACATGCATACCGTTACTATATTTATCAATTAAGTACAACCACCAGCTGTCGTTGAAGGTCAAAGGTGGGTATAGCATTTCGTTTGGCAGACCTGCGCATGCTCCTTCCTTACTTTTCTTTGTTTTGAAACTTCTTGCATGTAAAAGGACATTTACGGTACATATATACTCAATTCAATGACAAGATCAGGAAGCAGTAGAAAAGGTTTATAGGTACATAATGCTTACGTAGTAGTCAATTACAAGATAAGGTTTATATCGTGTAAGTTCCGTTAATCTTCATATCTGGCGTGCAAACTGTCATTATGAAGTTATTTGTTTTCACATTTCTGTTGGGAATTAGTTTTATTTTGTGGTATGTTTTTTTATTCTTCTTAAACAATAAACATTTCCTAAAAAGACGTATTTTATGAAGCACAATGTATATATTTGCAGTTTGATGAAATTGTCATGATAGTAGTTTCAGGAAATGAATTTTGTTTCTTTATTTTGATACAAAATGTAAATTAGATGTTTTTAACTTTCAAACTCAATGAAAAATGTAAACCGCATTTTTTTTATTCATAAAGACCAATCTTATCACATTGTAAAACAAGCATTAGCCTTTCAAAAAGGGCTAGTCGACTCTTAGCTGATGAAAATGGAAAGTGCTCTCGCTTTGTAGCTTAATTCATTTACTAGAATAGCCACGTGCATCAATCAACAAATTTTACCACACACTTGAAGTCACACGTTATGAAGTATTATATATCGTTTAACGTTGTTGTTTACGAAACTCCAGAAGATTCGACTATTTATAGATAAAAGTTACCTGTGAACCAATATCATGAATATGCATGATTAATGACCAGGCAAAATCTAATTGCTAAAATAGAGAGGACAAATCCGATACTCTACGGGATTGAAGGACATTTACTAGGTTTGGATTGTCCTAATCAATCAATAAACTTTGCTTATTTACGTCTCGTAATATCTTCCAATCAGGTAGCAAGAAAAATTCACGCACTGATTGTCCATCGTTCAATTCTAATATCGACTCCTAGGAGTCGATAACAAATGTTTCATATGTTAAATGTGAATGGGATAAATGTTAAAAACGTCTTTTATATCAATACAGCGCCCATCCACATGGTGGGTTAACTATTCCGGAAGTTATTGAGAAACTATGGCTACTAGCAGATTTAGACAACAGCAACTGTTTGTCACTGACAGAATTTCAGGCAGAATTTATTACTTCATTCGACCATGACCGTGAGTAAATATTAATGACGTCGATTCAACATAAAACAAATGTGGTCTTTCATATGAAAAAGAAGATGTTGTATGATTGCCAATGGGACAAGTCTTCATAAGTAACGATTTAGTCAATCATCGAACAATTCGCCGTTTCAGAATCTAATGCATCCTGGGGAATATTTTCAAAAGTGTACACCAAAACGTCGTGATTGGTTAAAAATGTCATAAACCATGGAAATTCAACCATTGACGTGACGTTATTTTCATTTTGGGGTACGAACAATGAAAGAGGGACGAAAGATACCAAAGGGACAGTCATTACCCATAATTCTTTAGATTCTTAAACGGCCAATTATAATCATTACTGTTACTACTCTTATTGTTACTGCTTCCTTTTTGATAACCAAAGTATTGATGTTCATGTTAAATATAGATAAGAACTGACCTGTAGCCTTTCAATCAAAACCATGTTTAGCATTTGCGTATTCCCCCCTCCCCTTTCAATTACTATTAATATTTGGCTTATGTGTTACTTGTACAATGTTTATCTTAATTCTGTAGTAAATATGAAAATATGAAGATGTGCTATAATTGCCAGTGAGACAACTCTCCACCAGAGACCAAATGACATAGAAGTTTACAACTATAGGTCATCGTACAGCCTTTAACAATGAGCAAAACCCATACCACACAGTCAGATATAAACGACAAATGTAAACATTCAAATGAGAAAACTAACGACCTGATTTATTTGAAAAACAGTGAACGAAACACAAACGACAACAACTGAATTACAGGTTCCTGAAATGGTACCTCTCTTTTTATGTCATTCTCGACTTATTTAAGTTTTAAAAAATCTGATCTTTTTATGGTTATTTCAAATAATTTCAAACTGATTGGTGCACATCAACTGTATATTTCTATAGTTGTATCATTGTTTGAATTTATTCTTATTGATTCAACTAAAATCGATAATATCTTATGTGCAGTTGTAATGTTTTTGCTCATGTCAGTTTTATTCAAATTTTTACCTGTATGAAGGCCATCGAACTTCATGGAAGATGCATGTGTTTTAATTTACAGCCGATTGCATTAGGTTTTAAACTACCCTCCTTTAAGGGTAGACTAGTCCGACAAATAATCAATCTATCTGTCTGTAGGACTAGGCTACTTCGAAAGGAGAGTAGTATACTAGCTTTACCTAATAATGACTTCACGGTTCAGCTAGAAAGCAAGCTAACCAAATATATTAACTTTACCTACACACTCAATGCAATCGGCTGTATGGTTCAGTCTTGTTTGAATTGCTGTAAAAACATCGTCTTTCTTTCAATAATAAATGACGTCAACACACGACATATCAGCTAAGCACGTACATGATAAAAATGCATTAAAACTGTTCATATTTTTTGCAAATAAGCCTTTTATGTATTTTATTAGATTCTGGGTCTGTAGCAGAGCACGAATTTGTTCACCAATGGCAGCATAACTATAAGGAGCACCACCAGATTGTTGTCCACATTTTCCAACATTTTGACATGGATAAAGACGGCGCATTGTCCAGTACTGACCTAAATAACCTTTTCCAGCGCCTGGACAATAATGGTAATATAAAAATAGTACACGGGATTTTTTTTCATAAAAAAATCTTACGACAAAAATAGATCGTACATACATGTAGTACTGAAATGTTCATGATTAAGAGAGTTTCTTATCATAAGATTTTTTTTTGTGAAATTGAAAGCAGCTTAAGAACCTGTTTCAGTTACACGACTCAATTAAAATATCAATGACTGTTTTATTTGGAATAGTTTGATCCACCAAAATGCGGCAATATAACTATAGAACCTTGTGTCAACTGCCATGATAATCTACTCAGTCATAAATCACTTCGCGGGTTTATTTTCTACAACTTTTAAAATCATTCAGATAAGAGAGGCGAAAGATGCAAAATGAATATTCAAATTTATCAATCGAAAAAAAAACTCACAACAAAGAAAAACAGAAAGAAAAAGAACAAATTTGAAAACACAAAACTCAAAACACAACGTAGTAAACTTAATACCTAGAGCAATACGAACTCAACCAAAAAATGATGGTGATCTCAGGTGCTCCGGAATGGTAAGCAATTCCTGCTCCTCACCATGGGGCACCGTCATGTTACTGAAGTAAGTATTTAACCTTTTGCGATATTAAGAACATATCCACTATCATCTGTGAAACGGATATTTCTCAACGGCCAAATAATTCATAATTGCGCCGTAATTAACGACGGGAAGAAATAAAAGACAAAGTATTTTAATTCCAATTTTGTATAATCCTATTTACTGTTTTTGTTTTTGTTTTCAGTCAATCACTGTTTGGAACACAACGAGTATGCTGCATTGATGTCATATGTAAGTAAACGTTATCATTGTTTTAACTTCCTTTCATCATTCTTGTTTCACTTTTTGATACATGTTTCTATCTGACAACATTAATGATCAATTCATCAACAATTTATCGCTGATGTTATGTTTTAAAAGGACATATAAACTGGAACTATTTCATGAATTTTTTTTAATGAGTTTAACAAATGAGGATTTAAAATTTCTGAAATGAAGTGTTTCAATACAAAGGATACAAGTCATTCATGGTTTACTTTTATAAATTGTTATTTGGATGGAGAGTTGTCTCATTGGCACTCACACCACATCTTCCTATATCTATTTGACTTATTTTGTAATTTATATTTTTCAGTTGTACGGTACTGCACCATTGCCAGAATTACAACCCTAGAGAATGCATAAAAGAAAATACGTCATAAATCACTGTAAGCCCAGATGAAAAAAAAAAAAAAACAATTACAAGCAACTAGCATTAAAATACTTGATATACTGTAGTAGATGTATAATATTTTTTTGAATAGTTTATCTATTGAATATAACTATCCATCAAACATCAAACGAAAAAGAACTGTTTAACCACATGTCCTCGTTTGGTCTTCAAGAATGAGCAAAACCCACCAAATAAGTGCGGCATTGCAATGTACAATGTAAAAAAAAAGACGTTAGAGAACAACAATGGCCTTATTTATAGTAAAAACAAAAAACGAAAAAAAAAAAAAATTTGCTGAAATCAGCTTATTGCCTGTTATTAATTGGTAGTATATAAAAACAGAACTTCAAAATAAGAAAAAAAAGTGACAGTTTCGTGTCCTTGGTTTCGAGATATCACCATTTCCAAATTTGGCTGGAAATGATCTCTCTTGATTTTTCCCTACATTTCAGATTGCCACTTTTCTTTCATTCAAAATATATGACAAAATAAATAGATGTAAAGAAATGTGAAAAAGCAATAACGGGTAAAGGGGCACATTTCTCTACATGGATAACAAGTAAAACTGCGAGCTACTGCTCACTGATGATACCCCCGTCAAAATATTTCGGTAAACAGGAAGTTGTTGAGTGATGGATCTAAAAAAACCATCACACGGTATAGCTGACTTATATTAACCATGAAAACAAATTTCAGAAATCCGTGTATAGAAGTTCCTGAGAAAATGTGAGGAAAGTTTTCAATTTGGCTATCATGTGTAAAATGATACAAGTGTTCGGTCAACAGAAAGTTGTTGAGTGATGAATCTAAATACCCATATCACACGGTATAACTGGCTTATATAAACCCTGAAACCAAATTTCAGAAATCCTTGTTAAGTGTTTCCTGAGAAAAATGCGACGAAAATAATCATGGGACGGACGGACTGACTGACGGATGGATGGATAGACAGAGGTAAAACAGTATACCCCAACTTTTCTTTTAAGCTGGTGTATTATAAAAGATTCCGAATATCTAACAAGAAAAGCAACCATACTTCAAGTAATACAAATTAAAGTAGATGTGGATGGACGTCAACGACACGTCAAAGCATCGACACAGAAATCTTTATGACATCTAGAAGTGAACTACGGTCTTCCAAGATTTATAGGTGTCTATAGTATCAAAGGGTCCAGGCCAATAATTCGATACGAGATCACACAATTTGTAAATAAAACTAGTCTATTTTCTTATTCTGAACAGTTAAATTTTTAATTTTTTTTAATCTTAAATAAAGGAAGGACATTAGCCCACAAACATACAGTAACAATGATCGTCTAAAACATTAAATTCTGTTATAACGATACAATAATATTTGATAGAAAAAAACAAATACAAATAAAACAATAATACACAATATCGTTTAAATGTTCGTTATTACTAAAAGTAAGCTGAAAGGTTTGACATGCTGATAAGAAACACGCCGTTCTACACTAAATATAATTCGATGACACATAGTTCATATACGAAGCACTGTAACATTTCGTACTCTTTTAGTTGACAAAATCCTATGTCTTTACAGAATAAGACCATAAAAGTAAGAGCAAATGTTTCAACTCAACATTTACATGATAGCGCCTAATACGCCAATGCATGTTATTTCATACAGAAATAAATACGTCCACGTGTTACATGCGTAGTCTCAAAACTATTTTGTAAGAATTTACCTAATAAAACATTGCACAGTCTTCGTTCATCACATTTTATCCATTGAAAATAAAGTCATAACATAATCAGCATTTCAAGAATATATCTGTAAACTATAGCTGAAACAAAGAGTTGAAACAATAATATAATTAACGATTTATTATAATAAAGTTATTAAGAATTTGACTGTGCCACATGTGGAGCAGTATCTGGTTATCTTTTTGGAATACAAGAGTATTTTGGCTTAGTCTAGTTTTCTATGTTGTGTTGTGTTTAAGGTTGTTTGTCGTTTGGTCTTTTTATTTTTTTGCCATAGCGTTGCCAGTCAGTTTATTATCCAACTTATGAGTTTACATATTCCTTTGGCATCTTTCCCCCTCTTTTACATTGTGAAAATGACAGTTTGTAAAAACGTAATGGTATATGGTATAATCAATCAGGATTAAAGAGATAATAAATCGATACGGGTCGATTAATAAAAGTAGGTTGTTAACTGCACTGATTCTTAAAAAGGTCTAATGCAACCTGATAAGTTCTGATTCCGTTTCATCTCAATTATAACAACAAATTACTACCACAACAACAACACAACACATAAAAAAACCAATAATATATCTGCTTTCACAAAAGGTTTTCCTCTGATAAATAACTAGTAATCAAAAGACGTTGTTTTGCCCATTGTATGATTTTTCATTAGTATGTAACTTTACATTATTAGCAAGAGCTTTTAATCATATATTTCAAATAAAATTCAGATGTATAAAACATGCAGTAACAGTTATGATATGTGTGGATGTTTAAGACCTTGATAATTATGCATTGGTGGCCAATATCTTATGAATATCAGAACTAGAACATGTGCATTAAAGAGGACCCGTAACTTAAAACGAAACCGACACGGAAAGCCAGATATTTTTAACGTGACGGTTCACATTGTGGCCGTCATCAGAAAGACATATTCCCTATTCCCGACACTGAGTTCATAATTCCAGGCTTCTAGGGTCGTACAAATGTATATATGAAGATACCACTGAAACTGGGCGCTGATAGTTATTTATTTTTGATTTTATGGGTTAGTTTTTTAACGTAAGTTAAAATTAATTTGGCAAGACTTCGGTCTTTTTTAGTTCGGAATGCCTTTAATCTTCATACTCTGCTTGGCCTTTAAATTTTTAAATTCGAGCATCGCTGATGAATCTTTTGTAGACGAAACGCGCGTTTGTCGTACAAACTTGTCAGCCTGATATCTTTGATGATTTAAGGGTATAATAATTACAAAGAAAGCAAATAGAGGTTGAACAAACATGTACGGTGATGAGACAATTATTTATATAGTCTTTAAATTAAGACACCATCTCAGCATTTACTCAATCTACCTTTATAATAACGGAGTTAAACATCTCTATTCGTCCGGCCATCCGTCTGCGGATGCGCAAGTCTTCAATATCAATAAAAGTGTCCTGTGACGCGGAAAGTGTCCCGGATGAGGTGTCGGATAACACACGCGCGTATGCAATGGACGTTTTGAGAATTTCTATAGCAGTGATTCCAGAACAATAGCGTATATATACATGTTATCTGTGAGGAATAAGCCTGAAATCAAAGTGAAATTGATGATTTACCCCCATTTTCCTTATGGAGGCAAAACGCATTCGGAAAAAATACTATATCAAACTTGCTAGGATCGATGCATTATTATCAGGTTATACTGCAACAGAGATCTATGAACATACTGATATGCCTGGACTGGGAATATGACACGCGGCGAGGGTTGGGGTATCGCCCCTTTTTTTCTGTTGTATCTAATATACATTTTTTTCTAAAAAAAACCCATTACTTATCGAAAACACAATCCTATTTTTTGTGACAGGTTAACAATTTAAATGAAGACTTGTGCATAATCATATTACCAAATTTCACTGAAACAATAAATTCAGGATCTTTTGGAATCATAGATGAAGCCAATAATGATTGTCCCGACTATTTACTTTACAGAAAATTCATAGGCAGAACAACAAAAGAAAGAATCATTTTTGCCCCCCCCCCTTTTTTACCCAAATTCCTTTAGAATATTAGAATAACAAAAATCTGAATCGTTTATTTTTCTTTTATTAGAATGAGCTCTTTTTCATGAAACGATGTTAGACAATATATTTTAAAACAACTCGTGCTTTATTTAAAACCTTTAAAACACGATGTTATATCTTCATCGTTACATTTTTGGCTGGACAAATAGCGAAAAGCCGTAAAAATGCTATTTGTCTGGCTTGCCGGATGAATAGACATTTTTGACTATTTGTCCGGCTAGCCGGACGAATAGCCACTGCCTTATAATAATGTGTTATTGATATAATTGACATAACAACAGATTATAAGTACTTACTAGCTGTAATAGTATACCTAATGTTATAGATAAGTTTATTGTTTATTCCGGATGAAGTGTTCGATGGTGAAGGTAACGGCGCTGATAGCTGATCTTCGGGAACCCCTTACAAATAAAGAGTTTATTAATTTACTCATACAGTACAACTTCCACTAAAAATGTTGAAAGTTTTTTAAACATAAAAGCTAATTAATAAAGAGTTTATGCATGTGAAAAGAAAGCTACTATATACTAGAACACACCATCTATATTGTAAACGTCATACTTAAAATAACATATACGATTGGTATTGGTGTCGGATTCGACACGGAATTGGTTTAAATATTAATATTAATCATGTTGAAAACAAAAGAGATTTAAATCATGTAAATTTTTATGCGGCTAAAATTACCCTAGGTCCAATAACAGGGTATTGCCTGATATCGTTGGTAAGCAACAGTAACAAGAACAAGTATCAATTTAAACTATTGGATTATTCAGTTATTGATTGTTATTGCTTAATGAACAGTGAGAAAAATATAAAATGAATATAAAAAAATAATAAATCACGTGGTAGACCTACATGCATATAGTTAATTAGAGTTGAAAAAATATGGTCAACAACCGAGTGTAAAACCAATGCTTAAGTTTGACTTCTGTTGACCCGTGTATGTATACAAGCTAAAATTAATTGGGGTTGCAAATGATCATTATTACGCGCAAAAGTATAAAAAAAAAGTATTACCATAGAGTGATTGTATTCCTGTGATGTCGTCCTGGTGAAGATTCCAACCTGTGTCCATTCTTTTATAAAATGGCGCCATTAAAGACTCGGTATTTTGCGAATGACCAAGTCCTAAGGCATGTCCAAATTCATGTGCAGCTACAACTTCAAGGTCTGTTCCAGTTCCCGATCTAAAAATCCAGGTTTCATCGTCATCAAAATGGGTGTCGCCATCGGTTGGATAAAACGCATGAGCTAAAACTCTTCCTGTTATACAAACAATTGAGAGAAAAGAGAAGAATCACTTATCGAAAAAACTGGAGTAAATTATAATGGTCTCATTTCTACTTTTTCTTTAGTATTGCCAGTTGTACGGGCATTGTAAGAAATTGATTATAGATACGAGATTAAATTGTGTACGCCATAAACGTATTTGATCTACAAAAAGCTCAATAGTGAATCCCGAATCAATACTAGTAGTTACAAAGTTGATTAGCATTGTGGACCTAAATTACGAAAGGTTATGTAAATTATAGCTAAAGTAGAAAAGCCTTATTATTTTGAAAAAGTTGAACATTTAATAGGAATAAGACATTTAATATTTATATGTCCATTCTTTAGAATTGGTTTAAACAGTGAAAAATACAATTTCTAGAGGAGAAGTATGTTATTTTAATAGCTACTCATTTGATTATCAACATGGAGTAAGTTATACCTTCTCTTCTTAGGACACAATTAATATATGTATCTGTTCCTAATCATATGTGTATTTGGACCAGACGCGTTTGGTCATGACTCGTTTGGTTAAATGTATAAACTGACCGGATTATATAAGTGAAGACCATATAGGTGCTTTTCGAATAAATATATCTTCGCTGGAATATTCAGCTCGTTTTCCAAACCAAATCTGCATATGTTACTTACTTAAATCCTTTATTCTCTGATATTTTGATCTGTTCTGCCCATTTTGAACATGTGTTGTTTGGTAAAGATAATCCTTGAAAACCAAGTCTTGCTTTAAAAAAAAAATCTTCTTATTCTACTTAATTCTACTTGATTTATGTGGTCTTTTCCTATTCAAACGATCTTACAATAATATGTATCAAAGTATATCAGTTTAGAAACTTCTAATGTCATACCTTATGAAAATAACAGTGATATTCATCGCAATCACTGGCACTTTTCTCAATTTTTTATGCGTTATTTATTCAAACTGCATTAAATACCTGGACCATCAAAGGCGTTATATGATCCGTCACCATGGTTACCCCTGGCAAATAGAATTTCAATATCTGGATAGCCTTCTGTGTTTTCAAATATCAATGGCGTCACATCGGACCATTTCTTTAATGCACTTTTGAAAGCTGATCTATATAAATATAACTGATTTCATATACATTATAATACAATACAAATTAATTAGGTCTTTCCACTTTTCGTAGAAAGACCTTTTGTTTTTCTTCTGATTATTTTTTATTTTTTATTTATTTTGTCTTCTGCCGTCTGAGATGCTTTTCTGTCTTACAACATATCGAATGGATTTTTGGCCAATGATGTTGTACAGTAATGGGGGTTTCAAAACTCACCCTGTGTGACCGAACACTTATTCTTATAGGAGTTATCTCCCCGCGTCCCCTCTTTCTTGTTATCGCTATATCTCTAAAACCGTAAAAGATTTTAACAAACTGTTTTCACAAAATTGTTGTCTACTCTAAGGAATGATTTGGTTAATTTTGACTGGAGTGATCGGAAAACATCTTATGAGAGTTATTTCCCGTTGAAAATTTAAGATAAGCGATATGTTGGATAAATTCCATCGTTATAAGTCGTAGAGGCCTACAGTCTTTTGCCCTGAAGTCCTTGGTCCATGTGAAGGAAATTGAGGTCACGGTCAAAGGTCAAGGTTATGTAATAAATTTTGAATTTTGCTTGTTATCGTTATTCAAAAAAACTGTTACAGAAAATGATATGATGTGTTTGCCAGATAACTGTTTACAATAAGGCGCAACTTCAACTTATTTAAGTCGGAGAGTTTTGGTTAACTCTTATAGGAGTTTTCTCCCCTTGTGTATTTGAAATCAGTATTTCTCAAAAACCATACAAGTGATTGACCTGGGGTCTTTTGATTTCAGATCACTGACCTAAGACCTCAAAAATAAGGTCAAGGTCAAAGGTCAATTTGACGTTCTAGATTTTGACCTTTGCTAAAAATTCTGTCTGGTTCATTATAAAACAATTAAGTATTCTGCATAAACCTATTAATCTTATTTTTTTTATAATCAGTTTGATTTACCACATTACATCAACACGGAGTGACATTTTCTTAAACATCGTTTTTCTAAATTTCAGTCTTATTATCGAGATGGAAAGACCTTTAATTGTTTTCTGAAGAATTGGGTTTTAATTCTAATTGTAGTTGTTCCGTATTGGAAGCGGCGGTTTTTAAAAATTTTGATAGGATATTTGTGTTGACGTATTGATGAGGGGTTGAACGACTGTTTGTTACAAAACTTAAAAATGTGAATTTAATTACCGATATTTAAAACGCAGCATAGCTGGCCATGGGGAGCTCATGCAAATTGTTTTCATTATTTAATGGAAGGCAAATATTTGATGGTTTATTTCTAATTCGTTCTCAATATTTATAGACTATTGTCGTTTTAGAGCTTGATAAATTTTTTTACATAATAGTTCCTATGTATTGTTGAATAATAATAACACTCTGTAAATTGCGTCTGTTTGAAGAGATTTTCTGGATTTATATCATCATGAACGCTCAATCCGACAACACTGCATACAACTTGACGATTATTCCCGAGGACATAGTCGTTTTATTTAGGATGATAATCTGACAGTGTCCTTGCAGTAGGTTAAAATAAATATATAAACAATATTCCGATTACCTTTGTGTTGCATTAGGAATTTGATTTGTATATCCTGTAACCTTCCATGTTATAGTTTTCCTACTCCACTTATAACCTAAAAATTATTTTAAAAAATGACTTAAAAAATATTTACTTAGCATTTCATACTTTATATCATATGAATTTTTGTTTTGTTGAGATTACTAATGTCTTCTGACAATGAACATATTTTTAGATTATCTGAGTTTTTTTTACGTATTACCAGCGTCAAATTCCATTGCAAAGTGTTTCCCTTGTGTGAGCGCAGCGAAAACACCAACAACTATTCATACTGTGATAGGCAGATATAATATCTTGCAATGTTTGTATACAAAAATAAAATAAAAAAAATATCCATGTCAAAGTTCACAATTTCATATGTCAAATCTTTTGTCACAAACATATAAATACAGAAGGGCAGAACAGAATGATATACCCACACGGAAAAACAGTTTAATGATATATTTTGAAAATTACATGGTCGTTGACTCTATTTTCGTAGAAAGGACATTGCTTTGACGCGGACTGAACACAACCACCAACCAGAACTGTCCGTTAAACAGTCATTCGAAAATTACCACATGTTTACATAATAGGAAATATACCAACATACGATATCATATAAAATAGCAAACCGTTTTAGTATACCAATATTTGGTGTAATAATATGACTGTTTCTATGAACAATTGAATTCCGCAAATGGCATCTATATGTATGCTTTAAGATTTAGTATTTTTCTATTTAAAGAACTCCACAAGAGAACTCGGGTCCACTCTCCCACAGAAATAAAGAAAATAGCACTTTCACAAGTTTTGAATCGGGAACGTTAAAAAAGAGGGACGAAAGATACCAAAGGGACAGTCAAACTCATAAATCTAAAACAAACTGACAACGCCATGGCTAAAAATGAAAAGGACAAACAAACAACAGCACACACGACACAACATAGAAAACTAAAGAATAAACAACACGAACCCCACCAAAAAACTAGGGGTGATCTCAGGTGCTCCGGAAGGGTAAGCAGATCCTGCTCCACATGTGGCACCCGTCGTGTTGCTTATGTGATAACAAATCCGGTAAATAGTCTTATTCGGTAGGTCACATTCACGAAAGGGAAGGGGATTGTAGTTACGACGTAAGGAACACATCCGATATCATTTGTGAAACGGTTATTCCATAACGGTCTTAAGAGACGAGTATTATTTATGAACCAGCGCATATATTATTCCTCACCTGGCGCATTGAACTGCAATGGTCTGTCTCGAGAAGACTCGTTGAAGTCTGCAACTCCACAACGAGGTTGTTTTATTTTCTCTATTGTTTCTTCGTCTAGCTCTCCCGTGATATTCATTCCATTAAATTGTTGAAATTTGCTATTCAGAAAATTAAGAAGGAAAAATAATTGAAAACAAAAACAGTGCTTTGTCTATATTGCGGCATATCCTTTTTCTTATTAACGATTTATCTGATCTACGTAAACTATGATGTATTTGTTATCAGTGATCGTGGTTTTTTTTTGCATTAGAGTATTTTTATTACCAAAGACAAATCAAATATATATCCGTCTTAATCATCGTTGAATGATAATGTTAAATTTTGCCAGTTTGTGAATTCTAGATCTGTAAATAGTCACTGTTATATCCTTTAGTTGGTAGTTCCATTATATATCCGACATTTCTCCATATTTTTAAATCGGAAGTAAGATTTAGAGAATGCAACTATCAATCCCAATTCATGACGTCAAAGTTTGTAAATAAATCTAAAATAAATGTTTAATTTAAATACTTAGACGCTAATTTAACAATTTATAAGTTAACCGTATTGCTTCTTTTCTTTTGACAGCTTTGTTCACATGTCTTGTTCTTGTAGTTATGTTTTTCATATAACCAAACCGCATGAAAAATTCCTATAAAAGAAAACAAAGCAAATAAATGATTAAGATATGTACCCTGAGTTACCATGATAAGCTCTACTAGGCTTCGAGCAAGGAGGAGTTTGACGACGCTGAACATTTCTGTCCTGTTATATGACATTTACTAATAATTTGTCTATAAAGACAATACAGTGTTTAGCATATGATATCTTCCAATTTATGATTTTTATGTATTGAAGATACTCAACACATATTTGAAATTACATAACAAATAACTTTTATACCCACCTTTAAAGACGTCAGACCACCAATTCACCCACTTTAATTGGAAACTAGTCTTCCTTGACAAAAATCGTACTTTTTTTATGTAATTATTTCCTAAACTTTACCAACAAATTTACACAATTGAAATTTTCGGTAAAAGAATACTATATTTTGACCATTTTGAGCCTTGTCTATAACTTTGAATGAAATTGAGAATGGATTCTAACATAAGATTTCCAAAAGAAAACACGATTTATTCTTAATAATTGTATTCTGAACGGTGATGTTTCATTACAAGAGCTTAAACAGTGGCACGTAAGTGATGCAATGAACATGTACAATGTACAATTCAAATTAGTTGAAAAGATGAGGATTTTGAATCGGTGGTCTGACACCTTATAGTGATTACTTATACTGTAATATTACGTACCGATTTATAAATATTATGGTTATTATGCATTCGTCTCAACTCGACCGATTCCGTACCCTAAGAAGAGTAGCGGATTCTACCGAGGATTGCCGAATGGGTTATTATGATGTAAACATATATTTGTAACAAGATCAAATGGAATAGGAATGACTGAACAAATACTTACATCCGCGTTCTTAGCCTGGATAGCTTCTGTAAATAATGTTTCGTCCGCAAATGGTCGGATAGGAGCTGCTTGTAACATTCCTATTAACATAAAAACATTTACTATGAATATATGAAGTTTCATTTGAAGAAAAATTGTATAAGTAACTCTTCAGCAAAATATGTATGCTACTTCTGTTGTTTATTTACTGTCAATATGTAATATTTTTGTGTGTTGTCTAATGCGTGGTGCGTGGTTAAAGTACAACCGGTAAAGAAAACATACCTAGTAAACAGTAACAGGAAGACTCTTTCCTTATAGTTTTTTAGTACAAAATTAACACTATTTGCTATGATATAATACACGTAGGTATGTATGTAAATGTGTATATATGCATAACATTGTTTACATCATATATCTTATTTAGAATTCATACACATGTAATCTATACCTATTAAAAGAAAAACCACCTCTTTTATTATATGTCACAGTAAATAATTCCGGCCCGAAATTAAAAACACATTTATAGGTTTACAGATACGAAGTATTAGTTCAACAGTATTTTTGTCTTCTATCTTCCCTCCAATATACATTCTATAACTTGTAATATAAATAGAAGTCAGTTTTTGAAAGAAAAAAAAACCACCAAGAAATATCACTGAATTTCGATATTTCGTGCAAAATCTCATAAATACATGTACTTGACTGCACGTACTAAAAGTGTATATAATTCATTTTATTTACACAATAATTTATTCAGAAATCACCATGCAATCGACCTTACTACCTTACAAATACAAGTGTACTGATAACATCCTGTTTCTGCTGCGAGCGAATGATAATAATCGAATTACTATTATAGTAAAAAGTAATTAACAATTAACGTGTAGTTCAATGTGAGTTCTAATTGCAGTCTACGTTTTGAGTCGAGTTGATTTCGTTAAAAAATAAATTCGACTATTAAGAAGTACAAATCTATAATTCAAATATTGTGCTCGCTACGAAACAGGATACTAAGTTACTTTAGTTTACTACAATGTACGAATAGTGTCTACATTGGTATATAATTGACTATTTTAATGATGCAGTGTATAATACATAGCGGAATAAGTGTAACCATTGGTCGGAAGCGTTATTTTTGTAGTACATGTATTTACGTTTACCCACAAACCGTATCTTTGATGTAAATAATCAATACACATATACATATACAACATGTAAACTCAAATAAAACCAACAGTATAAAAAAATAATAGCCGAGAGTGAGATACAGGAGATTGATGCCCGTAGAATACTTTGTTTCGTCTATACCATTTTGTTGTTCTTTATTAAAATGGTTATTTGTTTTTATATATAATGGTTATGATTATAACACAAGGTTGACTGCTGTACCCAATTTGTTTTTAAATCTTTACCTATGATAGTTTGTTTGTTTTTTGCTTACACATTGATATCAATGTAATGGAGTTCTGTGCTACTGTCCTCCACGTGACAGGTTTACCTATTCATACAACAACTTGAAGGTTTAATCCATCGTATTCTACTGAAGGAAATACATGTACCGAATAAGGAATATGATAGTTCTTTTCCAACCGTGTGATGTGTTAAAGCTTTTAATTTGCTATTTGAAAAAGGCGTTTCCGTTTTGAATTTCTTTGGAGTTTGGTAATTTTGTTATATTATTATCATGAGAATTAAACAAAAGTGAAAAAA
Organism: Mytilus edulis; assembly: GCF_963676685.1. Taxonomy (NCBI): domain Eukaryota; kingdom Metazoa; phylum Mollusca; class Bivalvia; order Mytilida; family Mytilidae; genus Mytilus; species Mytilus edulis. Next base: position 59,744,880 of record NC_092349.1, on the reverse strand, counting down.
ATATGTTGCTTTTTATGTTGACAGTCTATATGAAAGTATGCGGTCGAAATATAATACTTGTCTTTAAAATTATCGTTTTGAGATTTGTCTGCATGAGGGATGACGTTTTTAAGAATTTAGAGATTTCACTGGCTGAGCAAAGGATACGGCTAATTGTCTCCCTCATATAAACCAATCAAAATCTAGTATTTTAACGTAGAGAATAATGACAACAATCATCATCTATAAATGATTTGTAAATGCTCTTCAAGGTTTGCACGGTAAATAAATGCACAGCAGTATACCGCTGTTCAAAGGTCACAAGTCGATTGAGAGAATACACATCTGGGTTACAAACCAAAACGAGTCGGCACAAAAACTATGAGGAAAACAACTGAATAACCCGGACACTGATGTGCAACAAAAACAAACCCCAACACAAATAGAGACGAACATTTTGATAGAAACTGTCAAGAAAATAAAGAAACCAATATATTTAAATAACTCAAAGCTGAGAAGTGTGACATAGGAGATTTTTGTCACTAGAAAAAAGTCTCCACGATACGATTTTACACCATGAATTTATGTATCCGTTTACATACATAAATATAGGAAGAACTTTTCTTAATACAAGGTCATAAACTGTAAAATTGTCTTTTTTACGAATGAAGAAGAAAACTTTGACAAATCCATGGGCAAGGTCACAAACTAAAATATTTTCTGTTTTCCGTCTGTGAAAATGTCGAGTAGGGAAACTGTCGACTTTATTTATGAAGCACACGAACGGATAAAGCCGTTCGTTCATAAAACACCTGTTTACACTAATACAACCTTTAACAATCTCATTGGAAAAGAAGCCTTTTTTAAGTGTGAAAATTTGCAGAAAACTGGATCTTTTAAAGCTAGAGGAGCATTAAATACTGTAAGTTCATGCATGATAACTTGTATTCAATTCACTATCCAAATGCAAATGCATCATACAGAACACATGAAAATATACATTCGTAAAGATAAAGCCCCAAAATAACATTATGTGTATGTGTTAATCACGTTACATTAACCCGCTTGATAAATGAATAAGTTTTGACAATTCACTTTGAAACTCAAAACATACCCCACGACACTTACTAATGAGGAAATCCTGGATAATCATAAGTCTGTTCTATAATCCATTTGGAATGTCAACCAAAAATGAAGAACTAGATGTTTCTATGCTGTATTGGATACCTACATTTCATAAGTCTCCCCACAAACAACGTTATATTGCTTGGTGTTTCAAGTTCTCCATGAAACTTCTATCTAAATTATTAACATCAATGTAATCAGTAATCAAAGCCGGGCATCAAAGTTATTGTGAAACTGCAAATTCTATACTTGGCGTGATTCAGATGTGGAAACTAATATATCCCAAAGATCTTTAAGAGTACATACATTTTAAGCCTCTCTTATCTGGCAATAGTATTAAAAAACATACAACTTTTCTACACTTTACACAAGTATTCCCAATTCCAAACTAAAAGACAATTCAAAGCGTTGGTATTACTTTGTTTTATAAAACAGAATGGCCAACTCCGATTCAAGCAGAAAATTCTCTGAAACTGACATTATCAAGATGCTTGATTTCTTGATTGACAACATCATTGTTACGCTTGGAGGACGTGTTTTTGAACAAATGATCGGTATTCCAATGGAAGCTAACATTATCCCTCTTCTTGTCGACTTTTTCCTTTATTCTTATGAGGCTGATTTCATACAGGGACTTCTTAAGAAAAATAAAAAGAAGGTAATAGTATCCTTAAACTTTACTTTCCACTAAAGAGATGATGTTTTTCACTAGATAATTCAAAATTTGGTAATTATGTTGAACGCATCTATCCAATCAAACTATAGATAAAGAATACAAACGATACAGTTAAATATACATAATATCTTGACTTACATCTAGAGATAGACAATGAGGTTCGGTTTAAAACAAAACTTTACGACAAAAAAGATGATTTCAGCTCCCCAAATGTGAACTTCCATTTGTATGTAGCAACATTCCATCATCGCTTGCATACAGAGTATATATCTTCCAATTGAAACGGTATTCCCGGACTTGTATTTACTATCATGATTTCATTGATAGATGGTTGATGTTCCCAAGAAAGCTATTAAACCAAGAGTTCTAAATTGTGAAGTTGAAAGCATCCCGTCGTAAATTTAAGGGACGCAATCACGAGTTGGTTGACTGTTATGGAATATCTGTTCACAGATTATAACAGATTAGTTCATTTAAGAATTGAATGCCTTTTTTGTAACTTTATTGGGGTGTAAAAGCGTTGACCGAAGTACATTTTATATGAAGCGCGGAAGCGCTCCATTCTAAAATGTGCGCACGGTCAACGCTTTTACAACCCTATGAAGTTACAAAAAGAAGCATTCAATACTTATAATTACATTTCTTTGCTATGATGATGAGAACACGAATACTATAAATGTTTTATTTAATTCAAATGTGCACTTTATTGTGGGACCACGTGTTATCATGAATGATACGTTTTATTGAGTAATGCAATTGTTTAAGGTATAACACGTTATGTGCAGTTAGCCAATCAAAATAAAATATTATAGTGAAACATACATCGAATTTATCATATGAAATTAATAAAAACTTACATTTCAGATATTGAAACTCAAAAAGAGTAATCCTAATCTAAAAGGAGTTGTGAGTATTGATGATTGTTTTCCATAGTATAGATTATAAAAAAAACACGGCTTTATGGAAGAATCAATAATATATACGTAACACAGAAAACAAAGAACTGATTATTTGTAATAAAAACACGTATAATTTCAACTTCTTTCCATATGACGTGATGTCAGAATAAATGTTCAACAGACTTAAAAGTCAACTAAAACAGTCGTGTTTTTAATGCGAGAGAGCGTTTAACAAAAAACTGAATGATAATTATTTTAAAATGCATGAAAGCGTTTAACAAAAACGGAATGATAAATATTTTCAAATGCATGAAAGCATATAAAAAAACGGAATGATAAATATTTTCAAATGCATAGAAGCGTTTAACAAAAACGGAATCAACACACCGATCGAAGAAATTTATACCAGTGAGTGTTAGGTTTTTATTCGGAAAAAAGTCAGTATATATACAATATACGTAGAGTTTGCTTTAGATGTGGTCGGCATATCAATTGATTTTGAAGTATGGAATTGGAAACATCTTTTAAGGTAGCATACAGTAGTGGCAATCATGGTCTAGCTACAGCATGGGCATCTCGTTTGGCAGGGGTAAAGTGTTCGGTAGTTGTTCCCAAAACGACATCTGAATTCAAAGTCACAGCAGTACAAGGTTATGGAGCAGAAGTAGTAAAATGTGAATATGATCCGATATCTAGGTTTGTTTTTGAAAAATATATGGGGAATATGTATGTGCGGCCAATAAAAAAAATGTTTCTGAAGAAAAATTGAAATTCACAATTGGGACCTTGAAATCAAGTATTAATTCTTAAAGATAAGTAAAAGAGTCCTTTTTAACTGCTGGAAGAAAAAGTTGATCGATCTTTATCTTTGGTATCATGTACTCAAATAAGTTAAAGAAAGAGTAGATAGATCTTTATCTTTCGTATCCTTTATTCATATTTCAATTGCGTCACTCCAAAACATACAAATGAACCAATATAAAAAACACAGAGGTCACTATAAGAATTGGAAACTGAGGAAACTAAGCAAAAGTACAATGACGAAAAGGACTACTAGCATAACTGACGTCCCAGCCGATGTAAAACTGATCGAGAGATTATGTCTTCGTCATCATCATCAATTCCTCCCGTTCGTGGTTTAGTATCATGACATTTTGATTTATACGATGAACAGTGAACCCGTGTCATTCCAACAAATTGTATTAGAATACATGTATTAAGTTGCGATACAAAAGACACCATCCGTTAATCAATATCTATTACTTAAGATGAATTTTAAGTGACTTGGCAACAGTACCTTAACTATATCCCTAATGCATGAGTCTATGTAGAGGTTTTGGTTAGATTTTGAGATGAATGACGACATTTGTGTGCCTTGTATATAATATATTCATAAAAGATGATAATGTTATATACCTAAAAATATAAAGAATGATGTCCTTGAACCTATAACATGTATAACATGTATAAGTATTAGTAAGTTTTAGTAAATTTTATTATAGGTTCAAATTTAGTAAATGTATTGGCTAAGTTGTGATATCGAAAATCCTGGTGTAATGATTTATAACAAATTGAAAATAGTGGATATCCACAGAAATTACATAAGAACTGGTCATGGTTATAAAAAATATTGTATTATTTTTTAAATCCTATATTTAGATTAGAAGCCTGTGAAACTATAGCAACAAAGGAAGGATATGAAATAATCCATACTTCAGATCATGATGACGTTATACATGGACAGGTATATTATATAGGTCAAAAAGCATACGAGTTTACATCAATGAGACAGTCAACCAGTAGCACAAGAAAGCTTTTATCAATAGGTTTCGATTGCCCTATGTATACATATACAGGTACGTTCATGCGTGTTTTTTTTCATCCAATGAACAATGAATTTATTGTTTTTTTCTGGAAATGTGAGGTCTATCCTTGAATATAAAGATTACTATATAATCACAGCATCACAACAAGGGTTGGTTCAGGTACAACACATTGTCTTCTTTTGTTTCAACAGTGGTACCATTACTAAAAATTTGTTTGATTATGTGTGATATATACATTTACAGCTACGTTCGGTAGGATTAATAAACCAAAACACAGAAAGCAAACAACACTGATACTTTAAATTATTCACATTGAACACGAATACACATGTGTATTCATAAACATATTAAGAGGTAAATCATTACATCAATAAATTGTTCACGTATCAGTCGGTGTTCATGTGCAGGAACAGACTGTTTTGTTTTATGGTGGACCATTCAAACAAACATTTCTGACTGAAACGATCACATTTTCAAATGTTCATAACTAATTAATACTGATTTAGTAAATGTCAATCATTCAGGGAACAATCGCATTGGAGTTATTACAGGAAGTACCAGATTTAGATGCGATATTGGTATCAGCTAGTGGAGGCGGAATGATATCTGGTATAGCCATTGCAGCTAAAGCTACCAACAAAAATATAAAAAGTAATATATACTATTTGTTATATTTTCATTTATGTGTTACATCTGAATTATTTTGACAAGAGTAGAAGATCCCCAGAAATCTGTATTCCAAACTTTACTCACACCTTAAATAAGTCGTCCCTTATAACTTATTTGAAAAAAGTGAGTTTTAGCATTACTATTTGCGTTTAAACGAAATTACTTTTCAATTGGAATGCATACCCTACATTATGTTTCAAAAGCCAGTGAAACACTGTAAAATACTAGAATGAAAATAGATACATAAAGGCAACAGTAGTATACCGCTGTTCAAAACTCGTAAATCTATGGACAACAGTAAATTGCAACTACTAATTTCAATGAAATATCGTTTCTACGCAGACTCTGGTTGTTAGCAATCTTTGCATTTGAGAGGCAAGCCATATTTTGTCAATAAGATTAAATGATTTCTGTTTTAGTTTTTATGGTAGAACCTAAAGGTAAAATGGCCGAGGAGAGCTTAAGGTCAGGTAAATATTTCCATTCAATATTATAGGAATGAGCTGACAACATATTATCAATTTATCTGCGTAATCTGCTGGATCAACTTTCATCGCACACTTTTTTTGGACATATTCGTTTTGCTTAGTTTTTAGTTACCTAGGTAGTGATTGTTATCATCCGCCTTTATTTCAATAAATAGCTATTAAAATGATTATCATTAATTATAATTGTGATAACAGTTATTTAAAAAATATGTTTAACAAGAACAAGAAAAGTTTATACTATCTTCAAATTCACAATTGTTTATATTTCATGTTTGAAATTGCTGACCCCGGCCCTTTCTTAGGAATACAACCGAAGACGATGGACAGAATTTGGCAGCACCTAACATGTAACTTGATACAAAAATACACAAATAACATGTGTGTCCTGTTTTCTTCTTCATACTATGGATAGTTATCATTTGTCTATTAGCAATTTTTTTTTAGCGCAAACACGAGTTAAAGGAAAACCATTTTGTTTATTGTTATCACTCTTCGGTGATCTACAATTGTTTATATGTCATTTGATCTCTTGTAGATGGCTGTCTCATTTTTTTATTATATCACCTCTTCTTATATTTAAGATGTACATGTATATTTAAAATTACATGTTAACTGAATTTTTTGTAGGTTTTTTGTACATGCATGTTATGCTTTTGTTGTAGGCAAGAGATTGTGGCCCAACCCCCCAAAGTTTATAGATACTATTGCAGAAGGACTAATGAGTCAACAATTAGGCAATCTCACCTTCCCAATCATCTGTAGATTAGTAGAAAAGGAGGTTTTCACTGTTGTAAGTTTTGCTATTAAAAGCTTAAAAAAAAAGAATGACACACTTAAAAAAACTGTCGATGTTAATCGGGGATATAGAAATATAATTATCTGCACTTATTACATCCATCAGTTAAAGGTAAGCTTAATGAAGGGATCGGATTGATTGTACGTGATTTGCATGTATATATGCATAGCAACGTCCGATTGAAATTTGGCAGTTTAATAAGTTCAACTGTTCAATGTAACAAAAGAAGTCATTGATACATTTGTCTATTGAATAACGCTCTTAATTAGACTACCCTCCCCTCCTACAGGCTCTCTAGGAAAAACATTAATGCCTAGTTTTTAAAACAGATACTCTTTAAACTTTGCATTTTGAAAAGTATTTAACAAGTTTTGAAATTGGACTAGGTGATATTTATCAATTTAAAAAAAGATCACACAAAAACAATTATTGGTAAAATGTAGAGTTTTTAACTGAATATATCATACAAAATTCATAACATCCCATTAATATATAATTAAATTCATATTCTAAAATAAAAGGTAAGACAAAACTGTAATGACACTGATATTGATATAAAATCAAGGTTAAAAAATGTATAAGTAATCCAAAAAAATATGAATTTGGGTATTTATTTTCGGTATTTTTGATATATAGCTCTTCAACGATTTTCGGTACTTATACATCTTCGGATTTCAAATGTTTGGCTTTGAGCGTTCCTGATGAAGGAGAATCCAGAAAAGCGTTTCGGACGCAATAAATTATTAAACGTGTTGTTTTCCATTTTGTACATGAATGGGTCGATACCTCTGCTGGTGGACTATCAGTCCGCGAGGGTATCATCAGCTCAGTAGTCAGTGCTTCGGTACTGACATGATTTAACAAACTTTACCAAAATTGTTCGTTTACAAATTTTGAAATTATTATAAAACAAAGGTTTCAACTCACTCTGGCAAAGTTGGCTTTAGGTGAATTTGGGTATTTATTTTCGGTATTTTTGACATATTGCTCTTCAACGACTTTCGGTACTTATACATCTTTGGATTTCAAATGTTTGGCTTGAGCGTTCCTGATGAAGCTGAATCCAGAAAGGCGCTTCAGACGCAATACATTATCAAACCTGTTGTTTTCATTTTTTACATGACTGGGTCGATACCTTTGCTGGTGGAATATCAGTCCGCGAGGGTATCATCAGCTCAGTAGTCAGTGCTTCGGTACTGACATGATTTAACAAACTTTACCAAAATTGTCCGTTTATAAATTTTAAAATTATTATGAAACAAAGGTTTCAACTCACTCTTGCAAAGTTGGATTTAGGTGAATTTGGGTATTTATTTTCGGTATTTTTGACATATAGCTCTTCAACGATTGTCGGTACTTATACATCTTTGGATTTCAAATGTTTGGCTTTGAGCGTTCCTGATGAAGCTGAATCCCAAAAAGCGCTTCGGACGCAATACATTATCAGACGTGTTAACGTTGTTTTCCATTTTTTACATCACTGGTTCGAAACCTCTGCTGGTGGGGTATCAGTCCCCGAGGGTATCATCAGTTCAGTAGTCAGTGCTTCGGTACTGACATGATTTAACAAACTTTACTAAAATTGTCCGTTTATAAATTTTGAAATTATTATGAAACTAAGGTTTCAACTCCCTCCGGCAAAGTTGGCTTTAGATGAATTTGGGTATCTTTTTTCGGTATTTTTGACATATAGCTCTTCAACGATTGTCGGTACTTTTACATCTTAGGATTTCAAATGTTTGGCTTTGAGCGTTCTTGATGAAGGTGAATTCAGAAATGCGCTTCGGACGCAATAAATTATTAAACGTGTTGTTTTCCATTTTTTACTGTTTACAACAATGATAAAATAGTTTACGTTTTATATTTCTGCATGCCCCAATATTGGTTTAAGTTCTTTGCCAAATTCATAATGGCAAGAAAAGAGTAGAATTGAAAATTATGGAATTTTATTGAAAAGAGTTTATTTATTTGTCAAAAAAGTTGCAATATATATTAAAGAAACTTTAAAATTAACAGATACATTCCTTAATCATACATACAGTAAAAGTACAAATGTATTACTGCATTTAAAGATAATATGGTTTGAAAGTTGACGAGAGGTCAAGGATACATAAACCATCAACACAACATACAGTCGACATCAATATGACATAAAACTTCAAAAGTAATCTGGTGTCTGTGTAATGTTATTAGCCTAATATAGCATACAAATCAGTACAATGAAATATAATGCGTGCAAAAATCGGTGTGATAGTAAGCTCAATCTGTATATCCTCAATTCCCAATAAACGACAGCCATTTAGAACCAATGTATTAGCCTTCACTGCACTTTGGCTTCACTTCTTTTCAACTGAATATTCACGTAAGCGATATAATACAAGGGTAGTTATATACATATTGTATTGCATTGACATTGACTTGTTTATCTAATTAGAAAGATTATTTCCTTTAGGGAAATGAAGATATTATAAATGGAATGGTGTTCTCTTTCCGGTATATGAAGGTAAAGTTACATATTCAACGCTCCTGTGATTACTTACTCTGTCACATTTGAAACAATTAATAAAGACAGCAGTAGTATACCGCTGTTCGAAATTGATAAATCGATTGAGAAAAAAAACAAATCCGGGTTACAAACTAAAACTGAAGGAAACACATCAAATTTAAGAGAACTACGACACAACAGAAACACAACATTAAAATGTAACACACACAGAAACGAACTATAATATAACAATGACCATTTTCCTGACTTGGTACAGGATATTTCAATAAAAAAAAATGTGGGTTGAACCTGGTTTTGTGGCGTGCCAAACCTCCCGCTTTTATGGCAATGTTAAATATAACATTAAAATAAAATTAAAATAAGTAAGACACGCGTAAATATACTCGAAAAGAAAAAAAAGAAATGTCTGTGGTGAAGAGTCGGTCCTGCTTTGTTAAAAATAAAAGAATTACAAAGTAAATACAAGTATCCTATCTTAGGGAAAGGATTTTCCACTCTTCGGGGGCATATGAAATCACCCCCAGTGTTTGGTTGAGTTCATGATGCTCAGTCTTATGTTTTCATAGTTGTGATTAGTGTATTGTTGTTTGTTTGTCTTTTTTTTTTAGCAATTGCGTTCTCAGTTTATTTTCGACTAATGAGTTTGAATGTCATGAGTTTATAAGTACTAAACCTGATTATTGACACTAATCATGCAACTCTTGAAAAAACATACTTTTAAATGTGTCAATTATTTAAAATTGTCCTTGTATTTAAGAATGCTTGATAAAAGTTGATGTTTTAAAAAAATATCTATAGATGTAGAATCACTTGTTCGAGGTTGTTAGAAAGAACTTATACTACTTTACACAAACTAGTTTGCATAACTATTATTTTGTACACACATAAAACATTTTGATACTATTGATTTCAAATGAAAGCTTGATGACTTTGGATCACTGTATAACAGTTATTGCAAGTTCCCGTTGTATAATAAGAAAAAGCAAATAAGGTACAAAAGGTTGACATTTACAAAATTTCAATCTAGGTATCTATGATGATTTTATTTACAACCACTGGGTCGATGACACTGCTGGTTGATTTTTTTTCTCCGAGGGTAACACCAGCCCAGTAGTCGAAATTTCTGTGTTGACATGTATTATCTTTGATATGGTAATAATCGTAAGATAACTGTTTACAAAATTTTGAATTTTTGAAATACTAAGGCTTTTCTATCTCAGGAATGAATAACCTTAGCTGTATTTGTCAACACGTTTAGGAATGTTTGGTTGTCAGTATTCTTCAACTTTGCATTTAATTTGGCCTTTTTACATTTTATTGTATTCGAGCGTCACTGATGCGTCTTTTGGTGACGAATCGCGCCTCAGGCGCCAATACAAAATTTCAATTTAAATGCAATTACAAATGTAAAGATATGTTCATTTTCAGTACGAACAAGGATAAGATTTTGACTTGAAATGTCTGACACTTTATCGAATCACAAGATTTTTTTATTATTAATGCTTGAATTTGCTGCATTTTTCAATCGGGATAATATTAATTGGTGTTATTCCATAAAAGTGAGATGACAACTGAATCTTAAAAGTAAAATATTAAAACCAAAACTTAGTGAAATATTTATTTTTATTTAAGATGGTAATAGAAGCCGCTGCTGGAGCTACAGTGGCTGCTGCCATGTCAGAGAAGTTAAAACAGATGGATCCTGGTATAAAGAAAATCGGAGTTATATTATGTGGTGGAAATATAGATATATTAAAATTACCATGGTACTCATCAACATAATAAAAATGGACCGAAACGGTTTAAACTATTTTGAAAAAAAAAAATATTGTGTACACGTTTTTTCCTATGAAACAAGAAAGAATCAATAAATTTCTAAATAACCTTTTTTGCAGATTACTACACATTTAGCATGTTTAGGTAAAAAAAGAAAAAAATCACGAAAAAGACAGACGGATAACTAGAGGTTTCAATTAGTGACACTCGTCCATATCACATATTAACATATATGTCTTTCAAAGGGTTAACACTTAGTGAATACATCAGATCACTTATTCTTGAACGATAACAAATGTCGAATAAAATAGGAGGCCAAACAAATGCAGCCTAAATTTATGACAGATACGCGCGTTTATCCATATTCATGCTTTTCCAGAAAATAAAAGAAGGCACTCTTAGAACTTATTTTCAAATTTAAGTGAACCAAAAAAAAAAAAAAGGAAGAGAGAAACAAAGGTCTGTCATTAAGATAATTATAGAAAGACCAGATTATGCTGTCTGAAACAAGAGGTTGTTTATAAGGTTTGTATTGTTGTACATACCAAAGGACAACAAGAGTTTAAAGTAAAACAGGGCAAATGATTCTTGAGGTGTGTTTCTTAGCTTTTTCACTACAAACATAAAACGCATTTGTGTAAAGCTATACCTTAATTTTGAAGTTGAACGCATGCATTGATTCCTGAATCACATACTTATTGCAAAAATTAAAATCACAAAAATAATGAATATCTGTCATATTCCTGCCTTGGTACAGGCATTTTATTGTGTAGAAAATGGGGAATTGAACCTGGTTTTATCATGTTTATAGGTAGCTAACTCTCTCACTTGTATGACAGTCGCATCAAATTCCTTTATATTGACATGGATGTGTAAACAATCTCGTCTTCTTTCCTACAAACTTTACCTACCGAAGCTTAGACCTTTGCGGTGTGTACTTATCATCTCGTTTACACTTGCGAGAGCAACACGACACGTACCACTAATGGAGCAGTATCTACTTACCCTTACGGAGCACCTAAGATCAATATGCATTTAAACAGTTTCTGCATACGAACTATTTAATTTTTCACGGCACTGAACAAATCTGTATTAGGTTTTTGTAATTGTAGCCTTCATAAAGAAAGAAAACAATTAATGTTAGAATATTTACAAAATTATTATTAACCTCTTAAATAATCTTTTTACACCAGTTATAACTTCTGATCATTTATAATACATGTTTTGTAATATTTGTAACTTTTTTTTTGTAATTTGTTTATTTTTGACATAAAGACAGAAAACAATCAAGCAGGATTACACACATGTACAGTTTCAAGTATGGTCTTAAAGATATTATTATTATATGACAACTCTAAATAGCAAGACATACAACAAAATATAACTATAATTTTCATACCAGTTATAAAATATTTAAATCACCTAGGACAGATTGTAATGGCAACCATTTTTTATCTATATATTCTTTTTGTGTAGGAGATAAGAAATTTACTGTATGTTGTTCTATTCTTATACAGTATTTTAAATATGCAATACTACCTTTCACAGAAGGTTTTTCTCCTGAGTTTTTACAGCTATAAATATAAAATTTTAAAATCAACATTATATGTTGTACTACATTATATGGGTCAAAAATTTCCCCAATACCAAAAATAACATCTTTTGCCTCTATATGTTTAAGGCTAAATCCACATTTTAATAATAAATCTTGAAGTGCTATCCAAATATTTTTGCTATATATACATTCCCAAAAAATATGCAATAAGCTTTCTTTGGTTTCAGTGCAAAAAGTGCACAGTTCTGTTTCTATTAAACCACATTTATAAAGAAAAGAGTTTGTGTATACAATTCTATGTAATAACTTGAATTGAAAATTTTGACGTTTAGTGTTTTTTGTTGCTTGAAATGCCATCGAATAGATTTTGCCCCAATCATCAATCTTAACACATAAAGCATCAGACCATTTATTTTGTGATCTTAAAGGATTTTCTTTAATTTTTTCTAGAAATAATTGATAAAAATATTTACATGGTTTTTTATCATTTTTGAGTTTTTCTACAATATCATTTTCAATAATATCTAATCTACCATGATCTGAAATTGTTTTCTTCCAGATATCTGGGATTGCACTAACAAGACCATAATATTCAACAAAATTGGTTTTAACTGCATACTGAGTTTTAAGCTGCTCAAATGTCAATATGTTTTTCCCATCTGAGATTAAATCATTTATAAAAAATATACCATCGTTACAATAATTTTCAAAAATAAAAGGCTTTCCACATCTTTTAATATTAATATTCAGCCAAATGGGTTGACTCAGGATATTAATGGGATTGTTTTCATCTTTCACCTTTTCTGGCTTCAATTTAGCCAGATTTAGAAAAATGTCCCTCCAAAAAGGATTTAACTTTTTTGCAACTTTTTCAAGACCCTCTTTTGTCAGGTACAATATTTTATCCCCCCCATATTTTTCTATATAACTCAATAATAGAATTTTCCAGGGAGAAATATTCAAAGGATCTAGCAATTTATAAAGCCATGACATTTTAAGGGACATACAAAAACTTTCTATATGTGGGAACTTTAAACCTCCCTCATCATAATTATTAATAATAACTTTCCTTTTTATTTTGTCTGGTTTTCCATCCCATAAAAATTTAATGAAAATTCCTTGTATTTCTTGTATAACCTGAACTGGTGGATTTGGAAGGACTGTCAGAACCTGTACCAAAAGTGGGAGAGCCAAAGTTTTTATAACAATGGTTTTGCCAATATATGTCAAGTTTCTGTATGACCATAAATTGAGAAGGCTTTTCATGCTTTTAATTTTTTCTGTATAGTTTTCTAAAGTTTTATCCTCATTTAAGAGATTGAAACGAATTCCCAACAGTTTAAACTTTCCTGAAGTATTCCAAGATAAATTCCTATTTGGTAACAGTTTTTCGTTACTGCCTAATCTTGAGCCAACCCATATGGCTTCAGTTTTATATACATTTACCCTCAAACCAGCACAGGCAGCAAAACTATCAAAAATGTGCAATGCTTGTTTAAGAGATTCCTCATTTTCATCCAGAATCAGAGAGGAGTCATCTGCATATTGACTTAGTAAAAACTCAGAGTCGTAATATTTGTAACTTATGTATACAGTCACTGAACATTTCAAAAGCAGATACATATTTCACCATGACTTTTAGCTATAATTTTAGAGTGACTATTTACTTTAAAGGCATTTAAATTGTTTACATAAGGTTGCAAAACCTTGCACATAAGCACAGATTGTGAAGATTAAATTATAATTGACACCACCTAATTGTTAAAATAAACTTCAAATCGGTGAACTAATTTACTACTGTCAATCAACATTTAAAAATCTTTTATCAATATCAAATTGTATTTATATATATATATATGTCCTCGATTGATGACGAGGTCAATCAAAATGTAGATTATGTTTATAGTACGACAATTATCCACTCATTCATTTAGTATAAAAAATTAACCCTTGACAAACTATTTTTTAGTATATCTGTAGAACGTATTTAAAAGGTAGTGCTGATGTTGTGTAAAATGTTATAGTTTAACATTAAATTGGACAAAACATGCATATGGAAACAATGGTTCGTTGATTTTGTTGAAGGTAGTGTTGGCGTAAGTTATGTGAACTTTAACAATACAAATTAATAAAGGTTATACGAACTCGCAACAGCACAGAAGTGACAGAATGCTGTTTGTAAGATAATTAAATGCAAACGTACAATATTCCAGGGCTTGCACTTCCTATCATGATTTCCTTGATAGAGGGTTGCTGCTCACAAGGAAACTAAATAGTTCCTAGTCCTAGTGAAGTTGAAATCACCCTTATGTTAATTTAACAGACGTTATCACGAGTTGTTTGATCGTTACAAAATATCTGTTCAACAGATGACAACATCAATTGTCTTTAGTACAATCCCGTCTTCTTTCCTACAAACTTTTCCTTCCGAATCTTAGACCTAGGTGATGAGTACTTATCATAGCGTTTACACTTGCGTGAGTAACACAGCTATTACCATTTATGCAGAAGTATCTGCTTACCCTTTCTGAACACCTAGGATCAACCCCAGTTTTTGATAGGGTTCTTCTTGCTCAGTCTTGAAATGAAAACTTATAGATATGTTAAAGGCATATCATCACTTCAGGACGTCATTCATTGGTACATGAAGTATTGTTCGGACACTGTCTTTTTTAAAATAACCTTCTTTAAACAATAAATGACAACTATTAAACTCGACATACATGAATATTCAGGGTTTTAGTGTTCTAATAATAATCTTGTACTATGATAACTTTTTATTTTTTCTAGGAACATGAGTTGTTAATGCTAGATAATTGTTTTTCCACAGACATACACATATGTACGCGTTGTTGTTCCAGCAGACAACCACTTTAACAATGCTGGCTGTATTTGCCATAAAAAATATGAAATGTCTAACGAAAGAAAACTGGATTCAAAACATGACTCCGAACCCCACATTTACCACTACATCATTTATGAAAAAGGAGATTTAAGAAAATCACCACTACGTCTTCTTGGTGCCTAATGTTAGGTATAACCATAAAATGGCTATGAAAATCTCATGTCTCTATACTAAATACATAAACTTTACACTTTTTCTTTAAATAAACTATATTTAGCCGAATTGATAAGATGTTATATGATGACGGGTTGCAACGGTCAATAGGTGAAATTATGTTCGTCCTAGATAAAACAAACTGTTTTAGAACATGTGAAACTGTAATCTACACCTTATTTTCTAATTGTCATCTTTCAATTTCACAGTAAAAAAAATTCCTCTGCCAATCGCTTGCGGTTTCCAAATTTCATTCAATACTTTAAGCTCTAGGTTGATCATATAACATAATGTTTGTTAGTAAGGTGGCCTCCTTGTGTAAAAGTTGAAGAGTAAAGACTGTAATTTTATCAATAAGTAAAACTTTTCGGTTATTTTGTTTCAAGATGAATACTTGGGATCACTCTTGTGCCCTTGATAAAGGTTTTTGTTGAAAAATATAAAATGTGTTTAAATTTAAAAAGGATGGCACAGTTACACTTTAAATCAGAACAACAGTATCTTTTGTATGTACTATCAAACCAGGAATCATTGTGCTTTTATACATGTATATGCAATTAAAACATGTAAAAGTATACGCTTAATTTGTTAACACAAGTCAGAATAAGGTATATTGATATAGGAAGATGTAGTATGAGTGCCAATGAGACAACCCTCTATCCAAGTCACAATCTATAAAAGTAAACCATTATAGGTCAAGGTACGGTCTTCAACACAGAGCCTAGGCTTACTAGTTTGGACATGAAATAACCGACACTTTATTTCAACTTAAGACAGAGTAGCTATTAATGCTTTAATTAGAAATGGAGCTATCAATTAGTGGTTGTACTCCTAAATATTCTTGTTACATCAAATTAAATAGACCGATACTTTGTACAAACTGACTGAATGATATGAAAATGATTTTTCTTTTTGGAAAAAAACGAACAGCCATTAAGTTAAAAATTGCGACGAAATACGAATTCGATTATTTTTGACAAAGAAAATGAAATCCTAACAGGATCAGTAGACTCACAGTCGCGTCAATAAATTGATGATATTCAAAAAATGAATTAACTGTTAGTATGTTATCTAAAATTAGCGAAAACACAGGTTAAATAGAAATGCCATATCAAGTGATATTAGATTTTTTTTTTATAAAGAAATAAAGAAAAATCATTTTTTAAGTAATATGTAAAAAACGGGTTTCTTAAAAAATTGTTTTGACCCTAATAAGATAAAGACAACAAACAATATTTTCGGTGCACTAAATATGACTTCTGGTTTTACACAAGTTCACTTTTATGTTATTTCTGCATGTCTATACCATATTAAATACTCGAAGCAATACCTATGTTATCGGATTGATAATATGCTGAAAGTGTAAACGTTTATTGAGAACTCTTAAAAGCAAAATTATTTAAAAAAAAATAATGGCATTTACTACGCCATCACCGCCTGATTTGAATCTTTCCTTGATTTTTTTCTTTGCTTTTCATTATGTTTGCAGCCTTTTTATAAAAAATGCAAAACAAAGAGATAATTAGGTTAATATTTAAGTAATGTCAAATAATTTAAATACAGGTGCATCAATACCATAAAACGTTTTTAACAATTAATTCTAATTTGTACACAAATGTTTAAATAGACGGTCATTAATTTTGGTATCATATCTGATTGCGTATCTACACATACTTTAAGACTAATTCTTCTCGTTGAATAAACACAGAGTACCATACAGTGCATATTGTATTTTAACCCATATATTTAAGTTTAAAATATCACATGGTTCTGCGAAAACATTAAATCTTTTCATTACAAATATTCCTTAAATGACCAAGAATTCTTAAAATATTACCGAGTTCAGTAATAGACACATCAATATTACGAGGATTGATATGAAAGCTTTGATAAAGTAAGTGTCATTTTTATTTACTACGTCAATACTATTAAATGATCTCTAACATCTAACATCTAATAAATATGCATGTATGATACTGATGAAACCGTTCTATTGGTAAAAGGTTACAATATGTAGTTGTTAAATCATTTTCATACTTGTAAATTCCATATGGCCTAAAATGTAAAACTAAACCTTATATGTGTATTGGAAATTTATGCCTCTGGCATACTAGTCAGAGGTTAAGCTAGATTTAAGATCAGGTTTAATTAACCATTTGCTACATAACAAACGCCTGCACCAAGTCAGGAATGTGACAGTTGTTATGTTTTGTGATTTTACTTTTTGCTTCTTGAATCATGATTTATATTACTTCTTCGCCCGGAACTATTTAGGATTGTATGATTTATTCTTTCAAATATTGTGTGCGAGCTATATAATTTAAAATGAATTTGCATAGATTACAAACCTGGACTGGAAATCAGAAATATAACCAATATTGACGAAACAATTCGCCGTAACATAGGTCAAGTTCAAATGCAATTTTATGTATACACAATCTAATGTTCAGTTTGATTTAAATATAGCATGAAGGGTTAGGATAATTAAAAGAGTTATGAAATGTCTATCTTTGTATTTGTCCGGGTTTAAATTCTCAATCAGCTGTATATGGCGTCAATCCTTCGAGCCTTAGGGACAATACAACCTTCCTCGAATATATATATACCAGAGTTCTTACTGAAACTGCTTGTTAATAATACTTTATTATTTCTTATTTGTATCAAATTGATAAATGAAATTGAAAAAATTAAATCGAAATCAAATCGATAGTAAACGGAACAGCCTTTTCAAAACGACTTAACAGTCTTAACTTACAACAAGAACAAACATTTGTGAACACAACGTTAATGCATTTAAACATCTTTGATGAAATGCATCAATGATTCCAAGTATATGATTACGAGTTATTTCCCTAACAAGAGGTCTACCACATTAAACGCACCACACCTGATACAAATCAAAACACCGAACATGTTTGATAGGTCATGATTTAAGAAATGATTCATGGAAGCCATACATTTGTTGAATATTTACACATGGCCTGGGCTGTGATATTCGAATTTTATCCTGAGGTGATATACTAATGTGTGACCCTGACCAATTGCAGTGATATTAAGCTGAATATCGCTCAAGACCATAGCTTTGTAAACGATAATATAATATGCACTCTCAAGGTAGTAACAGTGGTGGGAATTTCCATAGCATTTCTCAAATGATGTAATAGATTCTTTTGTATTTTGTTTTCATTCATGCCTTTGAGGGTAGGAGCAGATGCCTTATTCAGGAGGAATATTTGGTTTTAAATCCACAAACCAAAGATATAAAAAAAGTTACACTTACGGACTTCATTTATAACTAGTGTTGTCAACGGTTAACCGTTTGAACGACCGAATACCGAATACCAAAAACGCTCACCGGTTAACCGGACTTTTTTTCAATTTTGATATAAATTTGTTATGAAATCATTAAATAGTTATGTTGTCTTTAAAAGTTGTCAACGTGGTAATTAATTTGATAGATCAATTATCCAGTAAATTGATTGCTATTGTTAATAAAACAAATATAATATTAATAAGAACTTGTCTCTCAGCTCGGAGCAAGATCTTAAGGGAACATAATTATTATATATATTTTGTTAACAGTAAAAAGTAAAATCACAAAAATACTGAACTTAGAGGAAAATAAATTCGGAAAGCCCATAATCACATGGCAAAATCAAATAACAAAACGCATCAAAAACGAATGGACAAGAACTGTCATATTCCTGACTTGGTACAGACATTTTCAAATGTAGAAAATGGAGGATTAACTTTAAATCAGTAATACGATTAGGTTTCACGATTTACTTTATTATTTCATTTTTGTTCTTATATTGTGTAGACCTACATCTGATTGTGCAATCTCCGTCGTGCAAGGCTTTGTCAAACTTTGAACGAAATGCTAACTCAAAAATGTTGAATTGTAAACCTATGTGAATGTAATCATTGTAAACGTGATAGTACGAGTAACAAGCTTAATCATTTCAAATTGAAACACTTCACATTATTTTCGGAGAAAACAAGAGAAAATGAATGAATCATCGGTTTCAGACATATAAATTCTACGAGATCAAGAAGTTTTTTTTATTTTTTAATTTGAATTTAGTACAAACTCCATAGTTGATACGATTTATATGATTATTAAAAGTAAAACTTTGCGGCAGGAATCTTCATAAACAGGCCTTGTAATACCAACTTCAATTCAGCGTATTATAAAAACGTAAATGTAAGACTTGGATGGAAGGTTGTCACATTAGCACTCATACCATATCTTCTATATATACATGTGAAGGGTACTATACATAAGGTCTTCAAACATCAACATAAACTACCGGTTAACCGGTTAATCGGTTGAACATTTATCCGAGTAACCGGTTAGGCAAAAGTGTACGATTTGACAACACTACTTATATCTGTCGGTCTATTGAGCACTAACACATATGTAACTGAAAGAGGATCGAAAGATAAGAGAGGGAGAGTCAAACTATTAGATTGAAAATAAACTGAAAACGTAATGGCTTAAAAAAAAAAGACAAACAGACAAATAAAAGTACAGGAGACACAAACTAGAAAGCTAAAGACTAAGCAACACTAACCCCACGTAAAACTGGGAGTGATCCCAGTAGCTCCGGAAGATAAGCAGATCCTGCTCCACATGTGAAAATGATGTTGTTAATTCGTACATATCAATCCCTCTTAAATTATACTTTGGTAAATAACTTCCTCTTCCTTTTTGAACAAATTAGGGTTATTTGTTGAAAGCTAAAAATTTACCGTTAATACAAAAATGTTCTTCAAATTTCTAATAAAACAATAGTGTCGTCTATAGATATAGGAAGATGTGGTGTGAGTGCCAATGAGACAACTCTCCTTCCAAATAACAATTTAAAAAAAGTAAACCATTATAGGTCAATGTACGGCCTTCAACACGGAGCCTTGGCTTACACCGAACAACAAGCTATAAAGGGCCTCAAAATTACTAGTGTAAAATCATTCAAGCGGGAAAACCAACGGTCTAATCCATATAAAAAATGAGAAACGAGAAACACGTATAAATTACATAAACAAACGACAACTACTGTACATCAGATTCCTGACTTAGGACAGGTGCAAACATTTGCAGCGAAATTAAATTTTCTAATGGAACCAAACCATTCCCTTTTTCTAAAACAATAGCATAACATTACAACATAGAAAAACACACGATAAAATATCAATTGACAGGCCTAACTCAATCAAATGACTGTTTGCTGTACATGCAAAAACAAAAGAAAGAAAAAAAGAAAAATAATCTTACTCATCTCTTGTAATAAGTTTAAGATTGTAACAAAAATGTTTTGATACTTCATAAAAATTTAGATACGAATAATATAATCATGCATGTATTTTTTTTATCATCTCTATGATTTCAATTATGCATTAAATCGTTTACGTTCATGTTCTTTGGACTCTGGTGGATAGCGTTCACATTGCCAGTCATACAATTACAAATACAAAAATACCAAAACAATTATTAAACAATCGTTATAAATTAATAATAAATAACTCATTCCTGTTCCATATTCCTTGAAAAGGTGAATCAGGTTAATTAATAAAGTGTAATTTTCATTTACATTTGGGACTAATTCACTGCTAGTACAGTGTTTTTTTAATTATAAAATAACTTTCTTTACTTTCAAATCACCTTGAATACATTCACCGTAATCATTCGACGGTATCTAACAGAGGGCATATGGTTTTATTTTCCATATCCAATTTCCCATTATAATTACAAACGGGTGATATAATTTCTCCACTGCTTTTCTAGTTAGTATTGTACCCACCTTGATTCTCATATCTCAATATAGATTTATCCTTTATACAAATTTAAAAATACATATCAAGGTTATTTGTATTTTGTTTCTTTTTATTCATTTCCACTTTTTAAAAAGTTTAAATCGTATCTATAAAAGGACAAACAAACATTTTGGATCACTAAAATAGTATTACTGGTAAATGTGTTTTAAATATTGATTATAAACATGATTCAACACTTCAAAATTAATTGTGAAATATAAATCTGTATGCATTTATAAATGAACACGATTCTCAGTGATTGTCTTTGAAAACTATTGACATAACTATATAATATGTAATATAAATTTCTATCTATTATATACTATCAACTATTTAATTAAAGTCGCATTCAACAATTTAGTTGTACAATGTAATTATAACGTTATTGACATTTTTAATCAATGCATGCATATAAAAATAATTAAGTCCTGTATACAGGTAATCTTTAAATGTTTACAAATCTGCTACGAATTTTTGACATATCATATTTCATACAGTGATAGTTGGTCGCAAGCTAAGGCAAAACAAACAAAGTATATATGTTTACTGTCGCATGCTGAAAAAACCCAGGATAGGTAGGTAGGGATTTCTTTCTTTTACATTAAGTCTATGGGAGCACCATTGTGACTTTAACAGTGCTTAATTATAAATGGCCACAGTCCACTGAACATAGACAATGATGGTGCGGATGGGTCATCCGTATACTATAAACAAATTCTTGTTTGATGCTATTTTTCCACTGCTGTTTTTAGTGCCACTGCTTTGCTTTTGTGCAGGATATAAGCACCAAATAAAATACAATATAAATTTGATGTGGTTAATAAAATTTTTATAACCATAAGCATACTCAACAAATATATACCCATTGCTTGTTACGGCTAGATAGTTCTTACTAGTATTTTCATTGAGATTAAAAATAGATTAGAAATAATCACTATTGATTGGGTAAATAACACCCATTTGGTTTCCAAGTCAATAAAGTTCCAAAAAGATAATTTTAATCTGAACATCTTTTAATTTTCTGGACGTTATTAAATGTTTAACACCAGAAACGTTAAAAAGATTGATGAATATCTAGAAACTAAGATCACAAACTTATAACATTAATTCAGTTTTGCAAATGAAACATTCTTTATAAAGATGTTTAAACCCATGATTTCAATTTCCTCAAAAGAACTGTGAATTCAACATGTAGACCATTATATAAATGGCTTTGTCGTTGTGTTCCTGGTCCACTTGATATGACTAATATGTAAGACGTTTGCCATTGTAGCATTCACCACATTAACTTGATTAAGGGTTTTCCCTGTCCACAACTCTGAGTTTATTATACTCCGATAAATTGCCCTTCCAATTTTATATACTTTAATCTAGACTTATACTTTTATGATAATTAATTTCAATAAATAATTTGTAACAACCTGCGAATATATTGCCTATCACAAATATCAACAGTTTGAACCGATATCAATACATACACGATTCGAATATGTATGGCAGAAGTTATTGCGTTTCAGATTACCTGGATTATTCTATTTAATGATTGATCATGTGTACTTGTAAATTATAAAGGTAGGATGTATCAATTATGATTTATAGGTATGACGGCGGTTTCTTCTACAAAAGATGGTTTTAAGATGGAGACTCTAGGTGAAATTTCGAGAAAAGAGGGATTTGATGACATAAGGCCATCACAACCAATCACAGAAGAACAAGACTATCATAATTATGACCTTATATCTGTATGCATATTAGATTTTTTCTTTATATCGTTTGACTTTCTTTAGAGTTGATGTGATTCTCCCAGTCATGATAAAATGATTTTTCAAACTATTTTTTATTATTATACTTTTTCTGTCCAATAGTCGACTTTTTGAGAATTTGCTGAGATATTCTTATCATACCTACACATCTATTGTTTCTTTATACGGTACCCATGGTCCTTATTTGAACCAGGAAATCTATATAAAAATATGATAAATCAGGCCATGAATGAAGATGTTGTAAAAAGAACCCCAAAAAACAGTATTAGTAAAGGACCCTGACTTAGGAATGGGTCTAGTTGAAATATAACTGTAAGTGTCACCACAAAATTAAAAGATCTACTTGCAAATCTTATGACGTTTGAGTTTCAGAATGTATGCGGCTTGCTAAAAATTGTTCTGGTAAACTACTCTTAAACAGTATAACAAAAACAAGGAACCTTCTGGCTTTGGTAAATTCCATGAGGGGAATTGAAAAAAAATTACTGAATCAAAAAATAGAGTTTTTCAACTTAACATTAATACTTCCAGACAATCTCGATCTAACACATAGGCTTGTTTAAATTTAAAACATTCAAATTTCAGACGATCGGTATCTATCAGTTTATTGATATGTGAAGGTAAAACTTTGTTATTTTTGGCAGTGTCTTACTTGTTTATATTTGTATATATCTAACAATTGGATGGACAATATTAAGATGAATTGTCATTTTCGGAAAATTTTGGAAACGCAGTTGAGGAGACATTAAGTGGACATGGTGTAATGATTGTTTATTCATAACTATACATTTTAAAGCATTGGATTGTTCAGATAATTTAAATAATTATTTATATTGAAATAAATATTTTTTTATAGACAGAAATTCAAGATGAACCACGAGTCCAGGGTTATTTATCTTATTTTTCTACTTTTGCTGGAGAAAAAATTACTGATCGCTATGCTGGAGGTTTGTGTCTTTGCAAGAAGTGTTTAAATACAAATATACTAGTAGATATGTTATTTTGATGCTAAAATCATAATATTGAAGAGACTTTTATCAACACCTTCGCATTTACGCATATTTGAATGACAATAGTGACTAAGCTCGATATCTATCAATAAGGGACATGCAATGTAAAAAGTAGAATAACAAAAATACCGATTACAAGGAAAATTTAAATCTGAAGTCCCTTGTCAAAAGTAAAATTAATGCTCAAACACATCAACCGAATTAAAAACAAATGTCTAATTCCTGAATGCGTACAAGCATTTCCATGTGTCGGAAATGAGGGATTAAACCTGTGTTCAATGTTAGTTAAACCTCTTAATTGCATGACAGTCAATACAATTTCACAATATTAAAAGCAAGGTTTGAACTAACAGAAAAAATAGGTGAACATGTCAAAATAAGGGGACAACAATACCCTATGTGTCATCAAACTTATCTTCAATACATCTTTCAATGAATTAAAAAAAAAAAAAAAAAAAAAAAAACCAAGCCGATATATAGAGTATTTTTAAATGAATGCAAAATCTATCAAATTTAACAATATGCTAAATTTCAATTTATCAAAAAACTAAATGTAATGAAGAATTGCACATGTTTAATGCTACTTTAGGTAATGCATACAATTAACTAACCAAGCAACCTACTGATAATCATGTTAGTAAAGGTGAAAAATCCATTCAAATTTGTTTAAATGTTCATTAGAAGCAATATTATAGATTAAAGCTGGTTTTTTTTACAATACTGAATTATTTTGAGCTGATATAAAATCGTTTACATGCTCTTTAAACTCGTATATATATTTTTAAAGAAAAAATCAAAGAACGGTCAAGAGTAGTCAAAACATCATGGACACCCAAGGAAGATATGCAGTTAGGCACCATAGTCAAGGTGAAGAAATCAGGAAAAGAAGTCCATGTGCAGTGGGACAAGCTTGAAGAAAAAGTTAACCTGTTAGATCTACGCTTACTTGACAATGCGCCAACAGGTATGATCAAATTGCATTTTTTTACTTTTTGTTTTATCTTGAATTGACTTTAACCATTGTCTTTTTTGTGGGGCTTTATGTCTTTTATCCTTAATTTCAGTTATTTATCATTTCTACTTACCGAATACTTTACTTTATTGCACGAAATTAAAGAACACAGCAACAAATATCAAATTAAATGATAATTTGATCAATATATTTTCACATTATCACAACCCAGTTAACATGATCATTTAAGAATTGACCTTCTAATTACCGAAAAGATTTCAGTGAGAAAACGTCATTTGTAAGCCATTTAACAACATGCATAATTCAAAGTGTAAAATTGAATGAAACCACCATGTGCTTGAATGACAGATTTAACCTTGCATCTCATTCTTGCAGGCAATCATCGGATTTTCTGCTGTGATAGATGTCATTATTTGAGCAATGTTTTTTTTAAATCAATATTTACATTTGATATTCGTGGTAAAACAATGATATTCAATATATCATTGGGTGTTTTTCTTTTGTTTGTTCATATTCGAGCCGCAATGTTTCACGTATAGGATTTCAAATTATTGCACCGCTTGAACAATTGTATTTTGCCACGTAAACAACCTTCAACAAGGTGTAAAAAATCATTTGACTACTGTCAGCACTCTAAAACGCTTGAACTGTTTCAAGTTTTTGGACATATGGGTAAAATTGTATACACTGCTAAAACTCTGACAATATATTAGAAATTGCCTGTGCCAATTCAGAAATATGCATATGACAGTTGTTATCCATTCGTATGATGAGTTTGAACTTTGGATTTTAGCCACTTGCTTAGGGACTATCCATTTATAACTTTGTTTCGGAGTACAGTATTTTGAAGTTGTACTTTTGACTGTAACATATAATAAGTTTACTGTTGTCACGCTTTTAAATACTACAAAACAGGTAAAGTTAAAGTAAATTTCACTTATTTTGTTGTTTTAGATCCTATCTTGATTCGAAAAATGTTATCAACTGTTACCTCTCTTACGGCTATAATAATTTAGTTGAGGACTTGAGTATTATCTAAATGAGTGATGATTTTGTTTGCCTTTGACAAAAAGTTGTAATTATCGAGTTACATTTCATATCTTTACAAATGTACTTTAACAAACTAATGTGAAGAAACACATATTTTCACACGAGTTATATAAAATTTATGAATGATTACATTTTCTTTAGAGAAAAAAGAAAAAAGTTCAAGAGTAGTATTGATATCTCGAACAACCATAAACAGCAGTACAGTAAGCGGCATACATGCTGAAAGAAAAGTAAACCTACGTTTATTAGACAATGCACCCATTGGTATGCACTTTTTATATTTTTAGTTTTAACTGTGAACTCTACCTTTTTGCACTAAGCTGAGCCTATATTAGCTTTAAGATATCAGGTAATCATAAAGGTCAGTGTAAAGCATTATTCCTGTTCTACATCAACGACATGCCAGATGGGATCAAATCCACTGTCCGCCTATTTGCTGATGATACAATAGCATATCTTACCATCTCATCTGACAAAGATTCAAATGACCTTCAAAGCGACCTCGACAAACTGGGAACATGGGAAGACAAATGGAAAATGTCCTTCCATCCGGACAAATGCAATGTTCTCACCATCAGCCGCAAAAACAACACCATTCCAACATCTTACACATTGCATGGCCACAAACTGGAACCTGTCAAAAGTGCTAAATACCTTGGTTGCACCTTCACATCCGAACTGAAGTGGAATGATCATATCAATAATATATGTAACAAAGCCAATAGGACAATAGGCTTCCTTAAGAGAAATTTAAACATAGGAGCAACTTCAGTAAAAGAAAATGCATACAAAAGCCTCGCAAGACCAATAATAGAGTATGCAAGTCCAGTATGGGACCCATACTTTAAAACGGAAATAGATCGCTTAGAAATGGTCCAGAGAAGAGCAGCAAGATACGTTTCCAACAAACACCATAACCACTCAAGTGTCAGCAAAATGATTGAGCACCTGGAATGGCCATCTCTGGAAAAAAGGCGAAAAGACGCTAGGCTAACCATGCTCTATAAAATAGAACACGACAAAGTGGCTGTAACTAAGGAAGGTCGTCTTATGCAACCAACACGACTGTCGAGGAACATGCACGACAAAAGTTTTCAAATTCCTGCAAGCAGAAGTGATTACAGGAAATACTCATTTTTCCCAAGAACAATCAGGGATTGGAACGCTCTCCCTCCTGGGGTAGCATCAGCACCGTCAGTTGAGGCCTTTAAAGCCTCACTGACAAATCTGAACTAAATTATCGAATTGGGGGGGGGGGGGGGGGGGGTCTGTATGCGCACCTAAGTCATGGCATAATAATCAGCTCGTTGATTGTGGCCATTATCAGGCAGAAGCAGAAGCAGAAGCATACGGCTCAATATGTATGAAGTTTTGCCTTTTATTTTAATTGATAGAATACACAAAAAAAGAAACAGGATGATGATTGATTACGAATTAAGCAATTGTAAGAATTAAAAAACATAACCAATAATTGATGTCTGCCTGTTTCGAAACCAGTGTATCAAAAATGTATATGTAATAATTTTCATCAAATCTTTAGGAAATTATTTTAATTAATTTAAATGTTTACAGCGCTTAAGTAAGCAAATATAATATTTTATGGTTTAAAGAGCCTTAATTGGGATAAAATAACATTCTAAAATGCTTATATCTCTCAGTCTATGACATATATGTGATACCACTGATACAACGTCGGACGAGTTTTCCCGTACATTACTGTATTAGATATAACGGATGTGATTTTTTTATATGAATAACAATCTATCTTATCAATCCGATGCAAACAAAATAAAGTTTGTCATTTTTTAATCAGACTAAATTTGATTGGCATTCATTTCAAATTTCGAAGTTACATGTCAATGTTATATATTAACCCAAATATTCCAGTGGAAAAGTTTTGACATTTTGATATTTTTGTATCCATAGACAAAATAGAACATGGAGTAAGAGTAGTAAAAAAATCATGGATACCTAAAGAAGAAATGCCATTAGGTACAATAGTTATGGTGAAGAAAGTAAGAAAAGAAGTGTATATCCAATGGGACCAGATTGAAGAAAAATGTAACCTGCATGATGTACGTTTAGCGTCTGATCTTCATTGCGCTAACAGGTATAAGTGTATAATATTTTGTATAAAATATATTTAGAATGTGACGTGGCTGTTGTATATATTTGTTTAAACAGAACGCATAAGAGTTGATTGCGGGTTTGCAAAAAGGTGAATTTCAAGATATATGTTGAAATTTGCGTCTAGTATAAGGCCTGGCAAACAGTAATTAGTTCAATGATATATTAAAAATTAAGTAAGTAAAAATTCTTAACAAATAAGGACCCGATACCTATAGTACTATTTATGTTCTGCTATAGATTATTTAATAGCAGCAGCATAGTTTTTGCCAGGTTATTTTCAGTTTATTTTCTACTTATGAGTTTCATATTTGAACAACGGTATACTACTGTTGCCTTTACTCGATTATCCCTATGAAAACGTATGCCTATTTTATTTTTACAGCTATTACAATTTATTATGACTGTTATGTCAGAACCGGATTAATTGTAGCGCTTTTAAATTGAATTAGAAAATGTTACTAACAGTCTTATTAATATTACCAAATTTTTGAAGAAATGTTTTTTTTCTCAATTAATAATAAATGTATTGTATAGTTTGTTATTTAGATATAACTGGTTTGAATTTGGCATAACATTGAAAATGATAATTTCTTTTATTTTAAACACCAAATGATTTAAACAAATGTTTACATATACAACAGAACGCATACTTAGGTTTTACATTTTTGGGTATTTGTTTTATTTATAGTGAAAAAAAGGAAGGTTCAAGAGTAGTAAAAGTTCTGACGACCTCCAATGAAGAAAATTGTCTAGGTACCATAGCTAAGATCATCAAAACAAAACAAACAGCTCGTGTTCAATGGGACAAGCAACCTGAAGAAAAAGTTAAACTTGTTAAAATACGTTTAGTCGCCAATTATCTTACAGGTATTAACTAATGATATCTTTAAAACTTTTAATTGCTTACTCTATATATTTTCAAAAAAAAAAAAGAAAGAATCGAAAGACAATTTCGCATTGTTGAAAAGTTCAACACACAAGTTAAATGTTTATAGAGATCTGTGTCTCATATTAGGTCATGATATCTATTCCATTACTTGACAACTTGTATTTCCGATTAATGCATTTTACGTTTTAAATCTGTTTATGCTTTATCTCGTATAAAACGTTGTTTTAATTCAATCATGTGTTGCCAAATGCATATATTGGATGTGCAGGATGAAGGTCATTATTAGAATATGAGCCTGGGACTCGTAAGTAATGAATTAGCTTAACTTTTCTATGAGGGGTGAAGCTTACATGTAATATCTCTGTTTAAAGAAACAAACTATAACCACCAGACCATAGATGGCCAGTGACCTCAACCCTAGTATATAAATACCTGTTCCATAATAATTTGTCATAATTTAAAGCAATATTGTGTCGACCATAAAACCCATTGGAAAAGGGTGGGTTTGACTGATAATCCCTAGTATGGGAAGTAATTACTTTCGAGCCTCAGGCTCATATTCTAAGAATGACCTTCATCCTGCACATCCAAGATATTCTTGGATGAAGGAACATTCTTATTCATATTTCACCTTCGGTCTCAAGTAATGAATTAGCTTGGTTAAAGTGTAGACACAAACTAAACACAATTTTTAAATAAATGCCACATTTAATAAAGCATAAAACTCACAAGATCATCCAGTAATTACAACCGAAGAAAAGTGTTGTATTACTGATATTATTCACTTCCCTGTTATAGAACTTATAAAAAGTGTTAGCACATGTCCAGACTAAGCTGTTGCCATAATGTCTTTAATAGAACATCCTGAAGCTAAAGGCACTTATGAAGAGGTTCCTCGAAATGAGTGAACCTTAAAACGTCGGCTAAAATTAGAACTCTCTCTAACTGTCTAAACTTAACGAAAAGTTCCATAAAAATAAACAGACTAAGATGAATTCCTCACATATTTTGTACACAAAACCTAATAAATTATTGTCTTAACAACACAAAGTTTAGGTTTATCAAAACCCTTGAACACCTCATTAGGTAGACTAACTAACAGATCTAGTATTTTTCAAAAGCTCATGTTTATGAAAATATAAAGTGCCTTGTCTCTGAATGAAAAACATATAATGTAAATCTAAAGATTGTACTTTAACAGCTGTAGTCAAGGCAAATAACGACACACGTATAAAACACAGTCTTCAATGTTAAATCCTCCAATGAATATAAAGAACTTTAAAAAATTTGCACTAAATTCACCTCCGAAGTGAAAGAGTATCGAACTCTTCAATTGCAGATTCAGGTTTAAGAAACCTTTCACATATAGTAAACTAACAAATTTAGTAACATCTACTTCTTAAAGGATCTAGTCTGTTTCAACATAGATCAAGTAAAATTTACATTGAACATGCTGAATATGAACAGCTTCTGTTTTACAAAAAAGTTCAATAATCAATAACATCCTTTTCAGATGGTGATAAGGAATTGGTTCTCCTTTGAATACACAAAATAATGAAATTTCTAAACAAATATCGAAATTGCTTCATCATAGATGCATGGTCTCCACGATGAAGTGTAAACATATTTTTCAAATGATTCTGAAATCTTCTATTTATGAAAGAGGGACGAAAGATACCAAAGGGACAGTCAAACTCATAAATCAAAACTAAACTGACAACGCCATTGCTAAAAATGAAAAAGACAAACAGATAAACAATAGTACACATGACATAACATAGAAAACTAAAGAATAAACAATAGGAACCCCACCAAACACTAGGGGTGATCTCAGGTGCTCCGGAAGGGTAAGCACATCCTGCTCCACATGTGACACCCGTCGTGTTGATTATTTGATAACAAATCAGGTAAATAGTCTTATTATTTAGGTAAAATTCATGAAAGGGACGGGGTTTGTAGTTACGACGTCAGGAAGATATCCGATATCATTTATGAAACGGTTATTCCATAACGGTCAACCAACTCGCGATGGCGTCCGTAAAATTTTCTACTAAGAAATGGAAAGTTCATAATTGGAAAGCTGACATCATCTCTTTTGTCGTAAAGTTTTGTTTTCAAACGACCCTCATTGTCAATTTATAAGTGATTTCTGAATACAATACAGACGTTTTTACCCTACCGCACAATCACCACTTCAGGTGTTGGTTCAATTATAGTTTTACAATACACATAGGAAATAAACAGATTGTCCAATGATTCAACCTCTTAATTAGCTCCATTAGCTATCCATTTTTGGACTTAAATGATTTCCTCCTTATGTAAATCGAAATGTATTTTATTCACAATGACGAACCTTGTGGCACAACATTAAAAATAATTTTATAACAATTTCTTATTAAATCTAATATAAATAGATCATTAGTTATATTTTCCAATTCATAATATTTAAGTTATCTACTGTATATAGGAACTGGTTGATAATTGGTACCTCTTTGAGATTCTCTGTTCCCTGTTGGGAAACCTCTCCCTTTCAATGAAGGGAATTGCCATACACCCTGTTGACAGACAGAGCATCCGCAGATAAAAGACTGATACTGCCTTTCCAATAACTGCTGGGAATGAAATAATTGCTAGACTTGGAACCTCTTCCAAGGAATTTAGGATTTGCTTAGAATCGTTGTATAATCACCAAGTTTGCATTTGTTTGGCTTTTTAACTATTTTGATCTGAGCGTCACTGATGAGTCTAATGTAGACGAAACGCACGTCTGGCGTATAAAATTATAATCCTGGTACTTTTGATAACTATTGCTTCATGCAATCATAACTAAAAATGTGATTAATCAACTATCACTATCAGAATTACAAATTGGTTTTATCATCTAGATATTTCTGAGCATGTCGTAAGCGTTTAATCAGAAACCCATGGTCAAACAAACAAATATAATATCACAATAAATTCCTTGTATCATTAAGATCTAATGGCTCATTCTTACAACAAATATTAGCCAACTCAACAATAGGGGTGATGGTCAACCCCTTTATAAAGTATCTCTGGGTTTTCTGCATCTTTGAAACCACTGAAAACTTTAATGCAGGATCGAAAGAAGTATCAAATTCAGGTCTGGCTGGACTATAATCAGCCATGGCACAAACACCAAAAAGGAGGTACATGCACTGTATCATTTCAGCATTTCAGATCAAAATCTATAACTAAATGTTCATTAAAGTAAGCCTCTAATGGCAAAATTGGAATACAGAAGCAGGGTTCTCTACAACCTCTGTTTAAGTGGAAGGCAGATAAACTGTCCCACGCCTCATGTTACATACAAGCTTTTTACTACATTTAATAAAAATTAGTCAAATTCAATGTATCAATCTACATGCCTATTTGAAATCTCAACAGTGCTATCTCCTCTTGAGAAATATTCACAAATCTATGAGATTTTGAAGCTTTACCAGTAGCACTAGATTTTAAAACTTCCTTTTGACAAGTTTTGTTGCCTTTTCACTTGTCATTAATTTCCAATTGCAATGCCATTTTTGTTCTTTTATAAAACTACTAGGTTTTATAAATGTTTAAGAAGAGGATTTACTCAAAATATCTCTAGTTTTCCGATTAAATTTATCATGTTTAATAGCCATAACCCTCATTAGAGTTAACATCATTCTAAACATCTTGCAAAAGCAATACATCTGCATTATCAAATTCAGCCATTGTAATAAAATAATGCGTACCTGTACAGGTAATACACATGCAAATTCTGAAGAGTACGCACGACCTTCGGGGCAAAAAGAAATACTTTTAAATATCTACCTGTTTAACAAACAGGAGTTTATGAATTGCCGTACATCGTAGGCAAAAACTTAATGAATATACAAAATTGTCTAAATCGTAGACAATAAAAGTTTAAATTTATTTCCATCAACAATTGTCATACATCGTAGACAAGAAATCTTTAATTCATTTCCATCAACACTTGTCATACATCGTAGACGATTGAGAAATAAGTATGTCTAATTAACATAATAACATTAGCACTTGTCAGACATCGGAGACAAGTTAAAAGAAATCTAAGTAACATTCCCCTAAATCTAAGATAAAAAATAAAATAAATAAAAAAATGCAAGTGAAGTGTTCATTTCACACCCTCTAGAAAAATAATGACAAGTTATTATGGAACAGGTGCTTATATACTAGGGTCAAGGTCACTGGCCATCTGTGGTCTGGTGGTTATATTTTGTTTCTTTAAACAGAGATAGTACATGTAAGCTTCAACCCTCATAGAGAAGTTAAGTTAAGTAATTGCTTGAGACCGAAGGCGAAATATGAATAAGATTGATCATGTTTGACAAGTCCAAATAATTTACACTGTAAAACATCTTTTTTAGGAGATTATGACTGATGATGATAGTACTATAATTTTTTACAAAACTATTTGGTATCCGTTCAATATGTTCAAGAAGTTAAAACGACATTTTATCTTTTCTTTTGTAACTAATTTTGCGTTAATTAATACTATATTGAGAGTAATAAACTAACATATAATGAATTGACACTATTCAAACGTTACATCACAAAAATTATTCAAAATATATAGATTTAGGAAGATGTGGTATGAGTGCCAATGAGGCAACACTCCTTCCAAGTCACAATTTTTAAAAGTAAACCATTATAGGTCAAATATAGTATGTTTATATTTTGAAATCCCTGAAATACTTAAGCAGCTGTGTGTACTATTTGATGATTCTGAAATGATTTCAAGAGATATAATCTACGATTTTGATTTTGTGTAAACAATATGCGGTACTTTTAATGATGTTAGCGAAAAGACCATTTTTCATGTCATTTGATATTGTAATAAAAGCAATTAAAACCATATACTGTATATTCCATGCCAAGAGCGATAAAATAGACCTTCAAGAAACATACATTTGAGTATAGAGTACACATAAGCTTGACATCTTCGAATAATTGATTTTATTTATAGAAAAAATAGAGAAAGGTTCTAGAGTAGTTAAAAGATCACAGACAGCAAGAGAAGATATACCTTTTGGTACAATAGTCAACATAAATCAATTCAAGAACGAAGTTCAAGTTGAATGGGACAAGCCGGAAGAAAAAGTTGACCCGCTTGACCTTCGCTTATATGACAATGCGCCATCAGGTAGTTCATAGTTATAATGTGTAACTTTTATATGTGAATGACATTTGTAATTGGAAACAAAATACAAAGCTTTCGTTAATATCCGTTATCTTGAAGTCGCTTTTATGTATTTTTGGTATATTCCACTTATCATTTTTAAAGGTTCAAAAGGTTTTTCAGCTATAAGTTCAAAAAGTTACATTTGATCCAGTATCTATTTTTAAAATAGATGTTCCTGTCTTTAAGGCAAAGTTGACTTTATCACTATTGTATTCATCTCCAACTTCCTCAGGCAAAGTTGAACTCAGATGATTTGTCTATTGTGTTCTTGTTCTCTTTATAACAAACCTCTCTAACCGCTTTGTTTCTTATTTAAAAAATGCTTGTCTTTCAAACATTTTGCATGAATTATACTTGATGATAGTAAATCGTGAAAAGCTTTATCCGCATGGTGACCAATAGATGTAAACTTCTATGTCATCTTTTGGATTGTTGTACCCATGACAAATATACCACATCTTTTTATTTTTATATTTAAAAATGTAATAATGAGGACTTCATTAGAAAAAAAAAGTAGAAGTAAAGTCAATTTTGATGTTAAAATGTTATTTGAATGTTAATTGAATTTGTGAAAAATAAAAAATTGAAAACAATGGTGTTTCTTCATACATATACAAGTAATGGCAGGAAAGTCAATTTTTGGTGAAACCGGATCCATTTTTTTGTAATTGCTAACAGTTAAAAACCTTGTCCTTGATTGAAAAAAAAAATAATCAGCATATTTAGGAATTTATCTTCTTATGTATTTTTTCAAACAAATTCTGGACTTCATATGATTAGGTTTAAGAGTTCCTAATGAAGATATCACCAAGAATAGTTTGGGACGAAGAACATATATTAAACTGTGTTTTCATCTCCTGTGAACACTGATCAGTATAATGTTTAAAAAAAATTCGAGGTGAATGAAAACAATGAATTGAAAAGAAAACCCTTGTGATTATTGCACCACATCATGTCAATCTTACATAACACAATAGCTATAAACCAAAGCGCAGTCATAGGCAATACTTATGAAATGATATTATGACCATTGAATCTCACACTACTAATAATATTTCCATAGAAAAATTGTTTTAACCAAATGAGATTTGCCTGTTGTATTGTATTATATATTGTATTCTAAAATGTATTTCACTGTTTGTTCCAGGAGTGAAGCATTCAAATGTAACATGTGACGAATGTTATACGTATCCTCTTCGTGGCATACGATGGAAATGTCTCCACTGCGACAGCTACGATCTTTGCACAGTCTGCTATATGGTTGATGAACACAATGTCAATCACATTTTCAGTCGTATTCAAAGTGAGGATTCAAAAGGGTAATAATCTACTATTTTAATCTCCATTATTTTCCCCCTTTTATCCTTTATTCTATTTTTGGGTCTTGGTGGCTGAATGGGGTAAGAAGCCCAATTTATGTATTTCCAGCCTACCAACATTGTTGTGAGATTGATTATAATCATCTCCACTAGAATTATCTGCTTCCTAACCTAAGATAGTTCTTTATAGACAACCCAGCTTCCCCAATAAGTATAAAAAATGGCTATCACAAAACAGACATAAGTTCTTAAAGAGGCGATAAACACCAATTTATTAACAAACACACATATATATATATATTTGTTCAAGAAAACAATGTTCAATACTGTTGATTTTTAAGTATATCGTATGCATTTTATAGAACATTATGGATTAAATCTGGTTTGATAGCTAGCGAAAATCCCACTGTATTGACATCAAACTGTGAGCCAAATAATACGATATGGTGAACAAAAATGGGATACAGCTGTGTTACATTGTTACAATAAAACAAGCAAGTATGTCGACAAATAAATGGCACAATAGCACAATGAAGGGATTAATAGATACCGAGCCACTCCGAAAGGATATTACCATACAACCTACTAAGTTATACAAAGACACATTAAATAAAAACACGTAACCACGTAATTTAGATGTCAAGTGGGTTCCGTTCCTAGAAATTATATTTCAAGATTAATATGTATCATTTGTGATGTTTATACGATTATCTGTCAACAAGGGGTTTGTTTTAAGAAAAGGACGAGACGTTCGTTGACCCAACCCAGAGTTACAGTTGCAAGCTCTACGAGTAAGGTAAAGAGATATACATTCGTTTTCGTTACCCACAATTTACGACAATCAAAAGTATTTGTACGAAGAAAGCTGATTTCATTAAAAAAATCGTTTCATCTTTGTCTTACAGAAAAGAACTGCCAACACGGTTTGATGTGAAACTGACTGGCTATGCATTTGCATGTGGCATATTAGAGAATGCAGAAGTGTCGCTCCGGAAAGATAACAGAAAAAGAGGTACAAACATTACAGTTTGATTGTCATACTAAAAATTAATTTTCCCCTCTGTGGTAGTTTCTATGAAAATATATCTGATTAACATGACTTCATAAAATTTTAAAAAATCCCTATGCGATCATCAGCTATTTTTCAGTTCATTTTATGAACACTGAAATTAGTATAATTGCGAAATCCTGCAAGTCGATAAACTTTAGATATGCTTTTCATCAGCAAAAAACATCAGTAAAAGCATTGTTTCCAAATGTTATGTTTGTCAGTTATTTTTATTATGGTCCAATGAGGTTTCGAAATATTTACAAACATTCGTATAGTTTTGTTATAAACAGCAAGGGAGAGTGGTGAAAATGTGTAGTGACAAGAACCATCAAACATATACTTTTATTTAGGTTATTTGCCTCACATTTGCACTTTGATTTATAGACTTATAATTAATAATAATTTTTGCGTTTTTTCTCTGAAAAATATAAAAAAAAAATGGAAAATTAATTCGTCTAGCTTATTCAGATGGAAACTTCAAATGAAATTAATAACATCATGTATAAATGTAGATGTTTACTTAGATAAACTCCTTAACAACAGGTTTAAAAAGGAGGAAAAGTAATTACCGAAGGCAGTACAATAGTAATTGCACATCTTATAAACATAATTAGACATCACCGAAATAAAAACAAGGTATGCACGACATTGATCAAAAGTGATCAGTAAAGAGGAAAAGGCATTTGAGAAATGTTCATTGACTTTCAAAATAAATTATAATATTTGTAGTGTTAAATGAGACCTGTATATATTGAAGAACAAAATATGTAATGCATTGTGTCTTTGTCACCTCTAAACTGTAAAGCTAAAGGGTAACATGTATTTCATTTATGGAAGTTTAATTTACAAACGTCCAACATCATTGCATTTGTATGTTCTAGGAATTGGGTATGATTTCATTCGTCACTTCCATTTATACATTTCGTATGATGATTAAACAGGCGTTGTTGATAAAGATATAGATATTCTGTTCGTTTTAATAGATTTTAACATGTAACCGTAAACATAGAAAACACAATGAACTTTGTACTGATATATTACCCAACTGATATTTCAATTCAAGGTTTAGTACTAGCAATACGTGATGATGTAGTTGACGTACAATGGTTGACTAATCATAAAAGAAGTCGACACAATATTTTGGAGCTACAATGCGAGGTTGCAGAAGCACGGCAGTTTTATCCGGACCATCTGCCAATACTCGGGAAAGGTTACAATTATTTACTCTTCAAATCAAGTATCTATATAGGACATGATAACGACTATGTTTAAATAATAATGGTACCATTTAATTTTGAACGTGCCTTTAACATAACCAGTACGCCCCTTCACCAGACTATTGAGACAAAGTATATGTATAACTCGTTTCAACACTTCACATTTTATTTAAGGCTATTAAGTTTAATCTTAATTCATGACATATCGGAAAAAGTACGAATACATGTTCCATTGTTGCTAGGCACATCTTTTGTTGTATTTTAATGCTAAACTGTCCGAGAAAAAAAAAATTGAAAGCCCACAACAAAACATCAGATATAGGAATTTTATATTTCATTTATATATATAAAGAAGTGTAGAACGAAGCTGGTCAAAGTAAATAAAAAGGGAATAACGGAAAATGATACCGTATATCTATTATTTTGGAACAACAAATGGCCTTTGTCACTGTCAACATTTTTTTAAATACGCAATGATACAATTTACAGAACTGATCAAGTTAAAAAGAAGGTTGACA
The DNA here is from genome assembly GCF_963676685.1 of Mytilus edulis. Taxonomy (NCBI): domain Eukaryota; kingdom Metazoa; phylum Mollusca; class Bivalvia; order Mytilida; family Mytilidae; genus Mytilus; species Mytilus edulis. The sequence continues at coordinate 59,706,587 of NC_092349.1, read as the reverse complement.
CTGACTCATATCAATAAAAGCCTTTGACAGTTAAACGCGTTTGACATGCTTATATGCAATATGATCCGATTTTATGACAATGTCGTCAATGAACGGTTACCAAGACAATGGTTGAAATATTTATAATTTGGGAATTAGACTTTTGCAATGGACGAGGTCATATATATTCGACATCGTTGTTTTCCATGAACATTAAGATGATGTTCATCATTAACGAGAAATTCTGTTGGGAGGCAAAAAAAAAAGGACGTCGATAAGAAACTTAAATGAGCACACAGGGTCTTCGACCAACACAATAATTTTTAACGTGCTTTATTTCACGTCTGTTTGAGACCTAACGTCAATTTCAGTCGAATTCATACACATAAATGAAAACATATTATTAGACCTTTAGACGCGGATAAACGCACTTACAATGATGTTCAGCGTAACTGGTCCCAACGATTAATTTTGCTATCAACAAATGCATTATAAAACGAACGTTGTTTTAATTGTAATTATTTGTATAGATACTCTAGGCCATGTTGACGTTGATTTCAACCACAACAACATAACAGAAAAGGTAATTCATTTTAATTTGTGTACGTACACTCTGATTTTTGTTTAATTAAAAATACGTTTTTTTTTTTAAATACATCTTGTTTCAAAAGGCATGTGATGATTGGACGTTTTTCTGGTTATAAAACGTGATTGTAAATATTCAATTTAGTAAGCCTTAAAACCAAGTTTTAACAACCATTTTCTTTAGAAAAAGTATGTACCATGTCAAGGAGAAAGGACTATGGCAGTTTTTTTTCACTGATTGTGTTAAGTCGTTGCATTTAATTTTGTCAGTTTTACTGGATTTCCCATTGGAATTTCACTTGGTATATTTGCTTTACTTTTTAAAATACCAATTGAATTAAACAGATTCAGGTTAACATTCGGTACCGGATTGAAAAGGAACAGAAACGATCATACAAACCTGTGCTGTACCTTATTTTCGCAAATAATCAAGACACAGATCACAAAAAAGAAAAATGTCTCCTACTGGATGAAGTCTTTGAATATTCAAGTAGGTAACTATAAACATTTAAAGTTATAGTAATTATGCATACATCATACGTTTTTAATATTTATATTTATCTTTATTTCGCGTCTCTGTTGTATAAAACGTATTACACGACTTATTTTTTAAGCTTAATTTTTTCGTTTCTTGATATAATTCCGATTGTTTGGTCATATAAATTAATTAATCACATTATGATAGAAAACTATTACTTTTATTAAGAAATTAAGTATGTAATTTATGTTTCATATTTCACGAAGGTAATAATAAACCTGACAGATTGTATTGTTATACGTTGGCCTCTTCTGTTTTATACAGGCTGATATTTAATAAAATTATCAAATAAAGAGATCCTTTGGGATTATATTAATGTTATCGTATTTCAATATAATTCTGCAACGATCATGTTACAGAAAAGACAAAATTACCATGCCATGTCATCGGAAAGAAGGTATTATTTCTGCATGGTTCTTCACGAGTTGTATGTATTCACCATACCACCAGTAATCATACAATCAAGGTAATTGTAGATTACATTTATTTATCATATAGCAAACTAATCTGTTTTACATAGTACACATATTTTTGATTTCAACTAGCATCTGACTCTTTGCATATATGATTCATATAATACAAATTGCATCACATTCCAGCTCTTAAAAAATTTACAAAAACACTATACTAATCATACAGGTTGTCAAGAAAAAATTGAGACACAAGTCATACTTTTTTTAAAATGTCGAGTAATAGCCCATGCAAATTAATACAAAAAGTGTTTTTTTCGGACTTTTGGACTTTTTTAGTGTATGTTTTGCTTTTGAGTCAAATTGTTTGTTAAATAGTAAGTTAACGAAATGAATTGATATAGATTGTTGTTTTAATCAAACAAAGGAATTAGTAAAGAAAGGATTCCGGATTTTCGAAAAAGGCGATACAAACACAAAGGAAACTGAAATCAAATACTTCATCAGAATGGCAGAATGTAAGTATTCCAAAAATATTATTAAATTTACAACAAAAGTGATGATTTTCAAGTCCTGCTATGAACTGCAATTTCTTTGTAGCACCTGCATATTGAGATGTTTACATCCTAGTTTAAACAATACTCCAGTACTTATGTTTATTTAGTATGCTTTCCTCGAAAGATAGTTGCTTGCGAATCATAAGGATCCTACATGCAATAACCACAATAATTTTCAAATGTTGAAGTCACATTTATTTATTTACAAATTTTACGGACGACATCACGAATTTGCTGATAAGTCTGACATGTCTTTTTCATAGATGATGCAATATATATTCCAATATTTGTTGTAACCACAATCCGGGTCACGTGTTTTTTGAATTTGACATTATGTTATAAACTCCTTGTTACTCATTTTTTTGTTTTCTATGTTTTGATTCGTATGCTGTCTTTTTTGTCTTTTTCTTTGTATTTGCCATGTCAGTTTATTTTTTTTACTTATAAGCTTGAATGTCCCTTTGGTATCTGTCTCCTCTCTATTAAAAGGTATATGTTATTTGTTTTATAATATTTGCATTATGATATTACTTTTACATTTTCAGATGTGTTAGATGAGAAAGTTCTACCAATAATTATTTCCTTGCGCAATGGTGGATTGCATAAAGACGTTTTAGTCAGTGCTAGCAGTTTATTACTCCCTATTATTCGATTTAAGGTACCAGATTAATTTAACAACATGTTATTTGTTAAAGGTATTTTTCAAAGTGATACAATGCTTTATGAAATTGTTCAGGATGGGCCTCTCATTGATCCTTCATTGATAAAAAAATGGCTATAGTTTTAGTAAGTAAGATACATGTTGTTATCAAATAAAACCCTTTAGATAATCCATTCGATTACTTTAAGGGACACTATTCGAGACATTATCTGTGCATTTCTAATAATCTGCTTTTGTAGAAAAACAGTCCAGACGCAACAATTTTAACGCTTGCAAATGACGGGTCTACTGAACAAGCAACTGAACATATCACAAATTTAAAGACTCCGTGGACTGTCAGAAAATCAGAATCCCTTATTGTAATAAAGAATGCAGAAACAACAGAAGAAATATCAGCTATAAATGATGTGCAAAGTAATTTGGATTTCGGAGCTTTGATATGTCATGTCGTTATTGGAGGTATGCCCGTTTCAAATAGTACATCATTAGTATTTATCAAAGGTACCAAGATTATAATTTAGTACGTCAGTTTTCTCGTTTGAATTGTTTTACATTGTCATGTCAGGGCCTTTTATAGCTGACTATGCGGTATGGGTGCGGTATGGGCATTGCTCATTGTTGAAGGCCGTACGGTGACCTATAATTGTTAATTTCTGTGTCATTTTGGTATGGTTGTGGACAGTTGTCTCATTGGCAATCATATCACATCTTCTTTTTTATATTAGATGTTATATACATAGATATTAACGAAATTCAAAAGAAACTATGCATACATTGTTTGTGAATTTGATATGCATTAACAGCAATTTTTTATTCCAAATAAACGATTTATCGATTTGGCGTATAAACTACCAAATGAAGACGTTTTATGTATTTTATGATATATAGGCATATAATTTTAACTAATGTGATGTTTATATCTATCTTGAAATCATGTTTCCTTTTTTGCAGTTTTCATGGCAAACAAGAAAAACATATACGTAAGTTCAAATTTACCATGCTAATTAAAAAACTATTTTTATTTACTTTCTTAAAAGAAACAGCACATGTAATATACCAAAGACTGTGCAACTCAAAACAAACTCTCGAGTGGTCTCATGTTCTTTTGAAGGGTAGGCACATCCTAGTCCAATGGTTATATCCATCGAGTTGCTCTTCATCACAATAGTACACTTGAGAAACAAAAACCGCTTGAAAACCAATTTTAAAAAACCTTTAAAGTAGATTAATCGGAACAGAGTACGACGTTCTCCAAGACAAAATAGAGACTCAATTGAAAAAAGCAATCATAACCAGAATCACAGTAATTGATTGAATAAAAACAATAAAACTATGGTTTACAATCGATCTAGACCTTTCGATCTCTAAGTTTGACTGTTCCTCTTGTATTTTTCGAACCTGTTTTGCACAACGCTTTGCTCCAAACTTAAGTTGCGTCCGAGAAAAAGGTCCTCCACTGTAAATGAGAACTGGCATATTACTTATCTTGCGAACAAGTTGTAATATAGGGATTCACGCCATTTAGATTTGATAAATGTGTCTTTTCCAATAATAAGACAATTTCAAATCTTCACAACGGTAGCCAATGGAATGTTCCCAACACATCAAAATTTCAACGTAAAAATTGATCAATTTTAAAGATATGTTTATAAACAATACCACATATCAATGGTTCTATAAACTAAACAGCAACTTGATATTGATTTATTGGTTGGTTTTAAACATCAACTTAAGCACTATTTGTGAAGAAAGTCACATTGTCGGGGAAGAACCCCCGATCATCGACAGAAACACGCACTTTATACACAACTCTATAATTTTCGGAAATGTTACTTAATTAACGCATCGTTGTAAAAATAATGCAATTTGATGCAACTGTCATACCAATTAGAAGTTAAGCGCTATAAAACCAGACTCAATATACCATTTTCTACATTTGTACCAAGTCAGGAATATGACAGTTGTTGTCCATTCGTTTGATGTGTTTTATCATTTGATTTTGCAATTTCATTGGGGACTTGCAGTTCTGAATGTTCCTCGCAGTTCAGTATCAGTATGATTTTACTTTTTTCAGTAAAAATACAAACTATTTTAGGACACAGATAAAGACGTTTACGCAAACATATTATCGATGTACCTTTTGAAGATTGAGAAATGGAGAATTCCGGAGGACGCAATCAAAATGGCATTTGATCATCGATCTATTGAATACATATATGAAAAGGTAATGAAAGTAATGGAATATATTCATCTACATTATAAGACGACACAAGACACATTTGTACATCATTAATTATCAGTTCTGACTTCACTTATCAAACCTATTTTTGCAATTAAAAACAATTGTAATATGACGTATTTAGAATGAGAAGTTCAATACTGGTGCCAATCGAACATTTAGTTGTTTTGCAAGCCTTTTCATAGTGTTAATATATGTTTGTTTTGATCGATAAAAACGAATAAAAATCAAAAGTATAAGGATTATAATTTAGTACGCCAGATGCGCGTTTCGTCTACATAAAACTCATCAGTGACGCTCAAATCGACATATTTATATTGCCAAACAAGTTCAAAGTTGAAGAGCATTGCGGATTGAAAAGCCACAACAGTAACCCATAAGAGCAGTTCAAGAAATTGTTTATGACATTTATAATTCGATTACACTTATTTATGATTTAAAGAACTGTTTATACACGTTCCATTCTTGGTGTGGAGCTTTAATCTTAAATTATTATATGACGTGCTTCGTTCACTTTGTAAACAAACCCATGCTCGAAAACCAATAAACTTTGTTTGCACATGCGTATTTTGACTACTACAGAAAAATGAATTTAATATATTCTGTTAACTTTAAACACTTTCAAACTTTTAAATGATGCACACGTTGTTAAGAAAAGATAATCAATGAGTTCAATGTATTACAATTCGCAATCGACATATTTTACCAAGATACGACAACGTTCAAGTTGGCTGTTCAAATTCACTCCCTCTGAAAAACACATTGCTTGTAGTATGCTTGTTTACCTACAAAAAAGGGAGGTTCATGTAAGACCCTACAAAAACGCTCTACATTTATACATATCAGACATAGAAATTACCGTAACTGTCCTTATCAGAATCCAAATAGTTGATGCAAGCTATCGCTACGTAAAAAATAATCATGAATATAATGCCTTACCATAAAACTACAATAAAGAATAGCTTGAATCAATTATTTCTTAAATCTTAACCATACTCTACCAAATCTGAACCATATTTGACCAAATCTGAACTGTATTTGATTAAGTTGAACCATTCTCGACCAAGTCCTATCAGCCTCGACCTATTCGTTATCTATATCTCTTTATTTATTCTGTTTAGATTCTTTTTTCCCAATAATATAGCGTATTATCATGCTATTGTAAAACTTGTTTGTTGCTTGAAATTCATTTTTGGTTTGTGCTTTGTCTATACGCATTTTTATGTTTCTTTGTAACATATATGACTTGACTCAGTACTTACAAATGTATACATCCCGTCATTTTGTTATTGTGATATGGTACGTTTGTGTATTTTTGTCTTTAATTTTTGATAATATGCTTTTACTTCTTTGTTACATATTTGTCTGTTTTCTTTAGTTATTAAGATTATAACTGAATGTTGACTGCTGTATATTTGACATTTGTACTAATTATGCCTGTTTGTTTTGTTCACGCCTCGTTGTCAAAACTTTGATGCGACTGTCATACAAGTTAATTGTTAAGCTACATGTAGCTATAAAACCAGGTTCAGTCCACAATTGTCTACATAAGAAACTGCCTGTCTCAAGAATATGACAGTTGTTGTACATTCGTTTAATTAGTTTGAGCTTTTGATGTTGCCATTTGATTCGGAACTTTCCGTTTTGAATTTTCCTCGGAGTTCAGTTTTTTTTGTGATTTTACTTTTCAATATTCGAGAACTATTTATTTGATATGAAAAGTAAAATCACAAAAATACTGAACTTATAGGAAAATCAATTTGGAAAGTCCATTATCATATGGCAATTTCAAATAACAAAACGCATCAAAAACGAATGGACAAGAACTGCCATATTCCTGACTTGGTACAGGCATTTTCATATGTAGAAAATGGTGGATTAAACCTGGTTTTATAGCGCTAACCGTCTTAATTTAATGACAGTCTCATCAAATTCCGTTATATTTACATTGATGCGTTAACTAAACAGACACAATAAATAAATAGTCAAAATATCGGTACATCAGTCATCATCGTATAACAATTTTAAAAGGGTTTCAATATATTGTATCGAAAATAAATGTTAAATTATCTACATTAATGTATAACACTTAAAGGATTTGACAACTGCATTCGGTAGTGGATTACGGACTGATTTGGAAGCTTTGTCGAGGTTATCGGATTTGCCAACAGATTGGAAGGAAAAAGGTGAATATATTTTCATTGATAATGCTTTAAACATTAATTGATAATCTTAGTAACAATGTAGGAGTATCAGAAACAAGTTTCTAAAAACCTTATACGTTACTTATCAAAGGAAATGCATAAAGTATGGAAAAATGCTTATTGATATTGCACACAATTCCAACATTTACAGTTCAGCATTAGTCAATTAATATGCTATGCATGTTTCATAAATATATTAGACGGCCGTGTTCAGACCAATCACTATGTACAGAAAACATGTTAGTTAAATGTAATGTACACTGGTTTCACATTAAATGTGTTCACAACTATACACTTGGTTTAAAACCTGTACATGATATTTGTTCACACTTAAAAAGTACAGGTCATAAAATCGAATTTTAATTTCTCGGACAACTATTCCAGCCGTTATAAAATCCATCTACTAGATGATTTGCAGTACTTTAAAGATACTAAAGATATATCGATTACTCAGTAAAAAATATTTAAACGAATCATTTAATGCCGATATGCACTGTTTTCACTACAAAATACATTTCGTTTTACTTTAATCGTTTAAAACCTGATATATTTATTAGATATTGAGAGGGCAATCACAAATTCTGATGTAATCGGCCTCATATTTTTGACATTACTGCGGAAACAGTTTTATTCTGGGGCAACTCAGCTTGTAGACACAGGATTTGTAAGTAAATTTTAAAGTTCAACATCAATACATTGAAAGGTTGCATAAAGTTTGAAATGAGTATCAATTTTTGTGGTACGCACCTTGCACATAGGTTAATTTATATGATATGCGCTATACGAATGTCCATATGAATATAAAAAAATATGGAATTATTGCATGTTACATTTGTAAAAATGTGTACATTGTATGACTGTTTCATAACAAAATACATTGTTTTTGTTATTGCCAATGAGACGACTTTCTACATGAGAATAAAAGCCGTAGATAAGTAGTCGCGCAAGCAACATAACATATACCATATACTGATCTATTAAGCGTTTTTTTTAAACTTCAACCACAAGGAATATCATTGTTGGTTTATTGTTGTTATATGTGTTTAGGTATTATTTATGCTTGTTTATTGGGAAAATGATTAAGTTGTATGTATGTTGTTAACATAGTTACATTAAGAGCATTGTTGAAAAATGATGTAATCCAATTGAGCTTCTTTAAATTTTAATTTCGAAATAAACATTTCTAAGGTGCTAGTTTATATGTTTTGATTTTAAATGAACTCATCATGCATACCAGGAAAAATAATGTCTAAGCTACAACAAACTCACAAGAGGTGCCAGAGCAAAACAGTTTGAATGTGCCAAACAAATTAAGAAGCTGGTGAGCAAATCAGTTCCCAATAGTTCAAAGAGTTTTTTTCAGACACATATAAGGGAAAGTTGAGATGAAAATGGGGAATGTGTCAAAGATCGAGACAACAACCCGACCAAATAGCAAACACAGCCAAAGGCAACAAATGGGTCTTCAATATAGTCAGACAAAACCGCAGCCGGATGAGTGTTACAGCAGACCCATAACAAAAAAACGTGTACTAGTTCAGTGATAATGGACGTCAAACTTAGAAAAAAATAAACGAACTTAAATTAAGAATTATAGAAGACTGACATAGGCCAGAGGCTTCTGACTTGAGAGAGGCACAAAACTGCGGCGGGTCTAAACATGTTGTTTGATATCTCAACTATCACCCTTTGCCTCTAGCAAATGTAGAAAACACAAATACATAACATACGTACATTAAAACTCAGTTTAAAAGTAGTCAGAGTCCGATGTCAGAATATGTAATGTTACAAAGGAAACTAAACAAATGATCAATCAATTTACAAAGGTCTATTAGCAGTCATTTACATGCCATCTCCAGACCTCAATTATATTGATTGAAAGATTATGTCGTCATCATATGAATATCTAGCACAATCCCTCCTGGTAGGGGTTTAGTATCAGTACCATGCCATCATACAGTGTTTATGAGACGAACCCAACCCGTACCATACCAAAATTGGTTTGAATAAATGTGTTTATTTCCAATGCAAAGTCAACATATGTCATCTTTTACATGTATAATTACCCGACAACTGTAACGTAACTATATCCATTTCTAATAAGTCTATTAAATGTTTTGTTATCTCATGTATCTTTTGAGGTGATTGCCGACATTTTATTGCTATGTAAAGAATATCACCAGAAAAGATTGGATGTGATAAACCTGAACGTATAAGATGTTGCATGTTGATTTGTATTTAGGAATGATGTTCTTGTACCGATGATAACATTAAGTAAATGTTTTATCTAGTTTGTGATTTCGAAAATCCTTACGTAATAGTTTTTCAGTAATATGTATATTTCTTTCGCTGAAATCTTATACGTTGTTAAGCCCTGTCCCACTAGACCACGATCGGACAACGCTCACCGCGATCTAAAATTAATTCAGCTCGTGGTGAGGTCGCGATATAAGCGGCATTAAAATGTTAATTTTCGTTATTTTCACGATGATACTACGTCCTCATTACGCTTCTACAACGATCCCGATTATACCACGTTCTACGATTATCATGATTTTACTACGCTCATCACGTTCTCACTACGACTATACCATAAGTTATCCGATTGAAACACGATATTACCACGCTTCTGCTGCGATTATAGCAAGTTCTTACCCCGATTGTACTACGTTCATACCGCGATCTTACTACGTTCTCAGCAATAACGTCAACATCGTTTTCCATGTCAATACTATTCCATTCCTTCTTTTTCTGATTAATACGTAGATTTCTTGGAAACAATACAGTCATGCCACCAAAATCTACTAGAACTCGAAGGCGTGGCTGTAGGGTAGATATAGAGATGTTGGACCGACCAATCCTACCTTAATTACAACCTATTGCTCAAATGACTATATTAAAGTGAACTTTAGCAGAGATGACACAGATGTGTCAAGCATGGCTGAGCCGCTAGAGAAAATGAACATGAAGTCCTTATTACATATAGACAAACAAAAACCTGGAAAGATTTAATATATTTTCTGTGAAAATGACAAAGAGAATGATGGTCGTGGTATGAACGTAGTCAGGTCGTAAGAAGAGCTTGATTAGGACGGCAAGGCGTATAAGAATCGTACCATGGTCTTGAAAAGCGTGGTGTAAACGTGGTATAGTCGTAGTGGAATCGTAGTTGCGTCGCGGTGATAACGTGACGATCGTAGTGAGGTCGTAATGACCTCACTCTGAGATCGTAGCGCCGTATCTCCGAATAGAATCACGCTTTCGCTAAGCTCTAGCTACGATAGTACAGTAACCTTTGCGATCTTACCACGACCTTATTACGCTCTCACTACCCTTCTACTACGATCTGATTTCGACACGACCGCACCACAATTGTTTTGAACATGTTCAAAGTTGGCCACGCTCATCACGATTTTGAAGACCTCACCACGACCGTGATACGACCTTACTGCGATCTACACGAGCGCACTACGATCGTCAAAATTTGCATTTTTTCACAGATCGTAGTGCGATCGTGGCCTAGTGGGACTAGTGAGACTGCGGTATTACATACACGAGCGAATCATACTAGTTGAGATATATAAACAACAAATGATGGTGTCAAGAGAATGCCACCATCTTAAAGTGAATAATAAACAATACAAAATGAAAAATCATCTCTTTTATCATAAATTCTAGTATTAAGCTTTTTGTAAATGATATAGATATTTTCCTAACGGAAGAATATTCTCAGTATTTATTTTTTTAACTTGGTTATGTCAATTTGAAAGTTAAAAATGCAAAGAATGTTTTTTGTTATTAATGTTAATGTTTAGTACCTGAACAAAACAAGATTAACAAAAAGAACATTGTAACAATATATGTATAGTGAAATTTAAGATTTGATCATAATATTTGGTTTACTCTTGTTTAAATAGGAAAATTGAAGTTTGTATAGCGTGTCTTTACATTTAATGACAAAAACAGGTATCCAAAAAAGGGCGCATAACTATTTGAAAGACATGAAATATGTCTTATATTTAAATTGTTATCGAAACGAAAAAATGCATTTATTTTCAAAAATTAAAACAATCATAATTTTGGTATCTTCATCTACTTTTGAAGGTTCGCATTAGTCATATTTTAGTTGGTTGCAAAATTCTACAAGATGCTAGTGATGATAAGAAGAATGAGCAAATACATAGGGAGACATCCACAAGATTAAAATTGTAAGGCAAATACCAAAGCAGATGCAATATAGAATGTTTAAAAGATTGCGAGGCCGTCTGTAATTTTTTTTTTAATGAGTTTAAATATTCATATATCCTACTAACTTAAATGTGAATGTTATATAAACTGTTATTATTAAAGGATTACTAATTACCCAATTTGACTCTAGTTCTTATATTCGACTAATAACATACTAAAACGCATATCCATATTATAAAAAGTCCAAATTAAAATCAAAGATTCGATATTTTTTTTTAGCATGTCGTGTGTATTTCAGTTGAAACGCCATTTTACCATCAAGGTGACATTGGCAGATTGCCGACTGTCATATTATCCGATTAAATCATAGGCATACTGATTGCAAACTCCTGCACTTTGATTTTGCTGAGTCTGTTTGAGTTCATAAAAACAGGTCAAAAACATATGTTTATAATCGTTTTAACTTGTATAAGAATGAGTTTTTCTTGTTCAAATCGTTTTCACTTCCAAATTTTACAACTTTTTAATTTAATAAATAAAAATGATTATTCCATGCATAACCTATCTCTAGCTATTTAAACCAATTAAAATTCATATGAATACGGATTCAATTAGATCGAAGTATTCAATTGCATGTGAATAATTTATTAACCCTCTTTCGTTATTTAATTTGAACCGACAAAAAGAATCATATTGATTTTTCCTGATAAGCATCACTGTATATATAATATACAATAATTATTGTATATCCGGTTTACTGAAAAAAAAACATGTGTTGATTTAAACTCGAAAACTAAATATTTGATTGAGAACAATGAGTTATAGTTTAAATTGGAGATTATTGATGTGATTAAACAAAATTTGTATCAATATCAATGTTGTTTTACTATTCAAAATCATAGCCTAAAAACTATTATTTTTTGGAACTGCACATACAAACACTACATATACATATGAGTTTAACATATGTTGTAGTTTTACACTTTCAACAATACGAAAAAGATTCATCTACATCATTGTAAACATGATTTGAAAATGATAATAACTAAAGACTATAAAATGGTTTAAAGATTAGTCATCTATACGTTCGGTCCATGTTAGATTTTCAGAAAATGTTTCTTTATTTTAGATATTTCACGGAGCGTGCAACTCTGATTACGAGTTTTATTTACGAGGCCACTTCAAATAATGATTTAGTTGAAAATGAACTTGATGAACCGGTTAATCATGCTGGTCGTCTTTTGGTGAACCACGGGTATTTAGAAGATGCAATTAGGACACAAAACAAGTCATTTCTTGAAAACAAAATCGTTACCGATATCCTGCATAAAATGTGGTACGGAGAAGAGGAATCTGTATTTCGTCAGGTATGTAATAATTATGCATACTGAATATTAAATGGCTTGGCAGTCATTTTAAGACAAATATGTTGCTTTCAGTTTTTTCTGAATTGTCGTGTTTTTTGGTTTATTATGTTTTGTCTTTTATATTATTAGATAGTGATATTGATTAAACCAAAGTTTCCCTATTTTTATAATATACTGTGGACTCATTATTATTCGTTGGATACCAATTTTCGTGGATTTCGTTGATTTAGGTGAACCACGAAATTAAATGTTCAACGAATGACAAATGTCCTAAAGGCTTGTATAAAGACTTCGGCAAAACCACGAAATTAAATGTCCACGAATATGCAAGTTTTCCTTCATCCACGAAAATAAGTGCCCACGAAAATAAATGAATCCACAGTATTTGTAAACAAGAAAGATTTTTGTGTACATGAAATTTGTGCGAAACTATCATCCTCGCTGATAATTCATTTAAAGGGTGGATACATGGTGAGGGTTAAAAGATATTACTGTTTCGAATAGTACTTACAATACGTACGGAGCCCCGCTAGGGACATGCACAATATATTATTTTGTGCGCACAATATATTTTTTTTTCTTTGCATGTCCCTAGCGGGGCTCCGTACATACGTACTTTATATTTGTTTTACCTTTTGGTTATATATTTAGACGTTTAAAAGTCTATAAAGCTCAAAATAATAATGTTAGCAGTTGACTGTTTGATAGTTTTCAAGAATTAACTAAGTTTTTATATAATTTACGTTTTGCATTGTTTGTGTAGTGCTAACATGGTTAATAAAGCAGATAAAGTTTATCAATGCAATTTTCTAAAGCAAACCCATTCAGGTAAGGAATGTGCACTTCCTGCAAAGACATGATACTTGTTTTCATGTGATTGATATGACCAAAAACTGTAAAGACATATGTTCGTGGTTGAATTAGAAATACATCGGAAAACATTTTGTGCAAATTTAACACAGTGTCATAAGTAATTAAGATGAATCTATGACGGCCATTATCGCTGAACTAGTACATATGTTTAAACAGCGGTATACTACAGTTGCCTTTATTTAACTAAGGGACCCGCTAAAAAACGCTCCGGCTGCGGGATTTTCTTGATGCATTGAAGAACCATTGGTGGCCTTCGGCTGTTGTCCGATCTTTGGTAGTATTGTTGTCTTTTTGACACATTTCCCATTTCCGTTCTCATTTTTATTAGTTACTTGAAATGTATTAGGAGAGGTTATTTTTGGATGATGATTATCTATCTTGCAGCCAGAATGTCAGCCATAGAATCTTTTTAAAGACAAAATATACAATATGTTCTACATATCACGACACAAGCACGCATATATATATATATATATAGATCTGCAGTAATGTGTTGGTTAACAGTACGTCTATATAACAGATGATTCATTAAAGGAATAATCATACCACGAAGTTGCAAAATTAAAATAACACCATGTCAAAACAGAAAAAGAATACGAATACACACAACCAAAGGTTATGATACATAAATAACCCTGTGAATGAGCTCACATACTCCGGAACCTCAAACAGCATCATTTGTACATTTTACAAGTACAAGCTATGACGAACAGACCATGATCTACACTGTAAATAGTTAACTCTTTATAGGTTGGCATTTTCATCATGTTAGCCCTGTTACACTTACTTTTGATGCCAGTGCTAATGATCAACATTACAGCTCCTCCTCTTAAATGGTGACTGTTAAGATTTAAAAATATTACAACATGTATAAAACGATTCAAAACTTAATAAAGGTTCGTATCATAATCTATTTGAAGGTCCCTGTTTGTCTATAATATGGAAGGTCCTTTTTGATGTTTTATTTTGGTATGAATTATATTTTTGTTTATGTAAACATTTAAAACTCATTCTAATATGACGTGCTTCTTTCGCTTTGTAAACAACACCGTGAAGTTCTCTATATATCTATATTTAGCGCAGACTTACAAATACTAGTGCTTTGCGAAATCTACAAAATCCAAAAAAACAAAACAATTCCGTGTTTGTCCATTAATGCTTTTGGCGTATTTAAGCTCGTTTAAAACATGACGTCATACAAATGGAAACGCAAAAAGATAGAGGTTTTTCCGTTACGTGAACCATCAAAATTCCTATAATTTTGCATTAAATACATTTTTGAGGTAGATTTTGATTTGTTTTCTATTCTATGACATTATTCGCATATTTACTGATTTTAGCAAATCACATGGTGGCTCCTTAGTTACGAAAAGTCAACTTTGGATTTGACAGTATATTACAAGAAAAACATGGAAAGCAAAAATGGAAAATATTGGGTTTGAAAAATCATAGGGAGTAAAAAAAGAACAGCCCCACATTCGGCATACCAACTCTTGCTTCAGTTTTTTAATGATCGTAATTGTCCTATTAGAATCGAAATAATGCATTGAAGCTTACGCTCAGGATACAATTCGAATAGCACGGCCTAGGCCATGTGTACAGTAAATGTCCAACAAATCTATGGCTTCCATTTAAAAAATTAATTTGCAATTGGTGTAGTAATGATACCATATACAATACATTTTGGTTGGATATGAAATCGATCTGATTACCACAATTACAAATGTAGCTGCCATATTATATTTTGATTTGCACTTTGAAATCTTAACACGCTGTTTAAATTATCGTATAAAGTACCATACCTGCTCTATGGTCGGGTTTTTGTCTTGGTGACACATCCCAATTCCCATTCTCAATTTCTGTTTACTTCAAATACAACATGCATGCTTTCAAATGCTAGTGTCTGTTTTAACATACAACATTTTAACTTATGCTAGTGTCACATTGTAATGTTTGAAGTTGCACATCTTTTCTTTTCCCTGCGTGAAGTTTTTTGAAGATGATAAAATTAAAAGAATGCACGTTAAATAAAGCGAAAAGAAATATAATGCATTGTTTTGATTGTAGGTTCTACCAGAAATACAATCTCCCTTTTATGAAAGCCTTGATTCAAATGGTAAGAAACATTTATTTCCTTTAAGGAAACATGCAATATACTACCATCTAATGGTCAACTGTATAAAAGTTCTACGTAAACGTATCTAAAGATTATTAAACATGTTAAAAGAAATATATCAATTGACTCCTTAAAAAAAGAATTACATTCAGAAAAAGAAATATTGTTAAAGCTACAAATTAAACGATATATTTACATAAAAAATAAACGATTTCTAAAAGCAGTATTTGAATAGTTTTTTCTCGTGATAACGGGTTAGTTTGATTAATAGGGTATGGAAGGTTTGTCTCCTATCTATGATTTTAAAATAGAATATTATAATACTTAATTTCTACAAGAAAGATCAATTTAATCTCATACAAGTGAGAGATTCAGCTAGCTATAATACCAGATTTAATACACAATTTTCTACAGAAGAGAATATATGTACCATTTCCGGAATATGACAGTTTTAACTATTCATTTGATGTTTTTCAGATTTGATGTTATCATTTGGTTAGGGACTTTTCTTTTTGAATTTTCGTCGGACTTCAGTGTCTTAGTGATTTTACTTGTAATACGTATATTAATATCAAATTATAGAGTTTTTTGTTTTTGTAACTGTCAAAGTTTATCTGTTCACATTTTAGCTTGGATACTTGGCTTTGCTGATGATATATGCGTACATGTTGCTCTTTAACTACATACATGAAAAATTTTCTTGGACAGATGGAATAATAGTAGGATGGATGATCAGTTTTTTGCTTAATGAAATTAAGCAGGTATATAAAATAGTTGTATTGTTTTTTAATCCCTTTTTTTTTAAGAAAAAAGGGGTCTGCTTTGACTTGCTAGTTTTGATAAAATCTTACGTACATTTGAACCAAAAAGTATACGAGTCTCCGTAAAATACTTCTAGTAATTCTGACACCAAACCATGTGTCATACGGCAAGAATTACTTTACTCTATGCATTGTTTAGCCTACATACCGTAAAAAAATAAAACAAATACAAATCTGTCCATTGAATGTCATAGATGAGTCTTAATTGAGATATTCTTTTCAAATGCATTTAGGTTTGTTTTCGATCTACGGTTCATTTATAATTTGAACACACTAGTAATTAATCATGCTAATAAAAACCCGTCTGAAATCATTAACCAATTGTACTAAAAATGTACTGTAATTGCCAGAAACAATTATCAATAAATTGCTTTGGTGTATGAAATATATAACTTCATTTGTATGTTATAAGGGGTATACTATGTGTTTAATAAAACATTTCTATCGTGGAGACGCTGCTTAAAAAGAAGCATTGTTTTATCTCTTTTGTTGACAATCAAATGATTCTAAATGTCTTAAAAGGGAATCAGGATAAAATATTATAACCTCCCTCATGTATAAAGTAAGCGGTTGTGTTTTTTTTAGAAAATGAGAATTTATGAACATTCAATTATTTGATAGAGTGAAGGTATGCATAAATTTAATGTGATCATAAGAGCTAGCACGACGAAAGCTCGATATCTTTTTGAAAACAAAACATGAACATCCAGAAGTAAATTCCAGTTTTCAAATACTTTGTTAGCCACTTTTTTGGCATTTTGAAACTCATGTAATTTCTTCACTGATTTAATATATTAAAAAAAATCACATAAAGCATGTTAGTTTTTACGAAAGTTACATGATGTGCAATCTACAAGGTTTTTGTATTTCAGTCTAATAAATCGAAGAATGGATAGTTTCTGCGTTATCCCTACCAATGAAATGAAGTGAAATCCCGATTGGGAAAACACGATTACTGTCAAATGAATGTAAGGCTTCGGACATGTTTTTAAGTAAGACATACACAGTCATAGTAATCAAAATAGCAACATCAATGTTGATAGTAAAAGAAATCGTTATTTCAATTGCATATAATTTTATTCATTTAAACTTGAATTATTGATTTAGTTTTAAGTTAACGATTTTCTTTCCAAAGGCAATTGTTTCAGCTATAAGACATAGATTTAAACGGTATGTGTGTAATGTATGGAACCTCCTAGATTGGACACTGATGTTTGTGTACGCAAGTGGAATGTTTCTAAAATTGGGAAAAGATGTTACATATGAAGACTCGACAAAAATATTATTGGTTTTAACTTTCATTCTACTTAGCATTCGCATATTAAACATGTTTAGTATATCTGAATATCTTGGACCAAAACTTGTTATAATTCAGAAAATGGTAAGAATAATTTAACATATTGACGGAATTAAAACAACTGAACTCCCCCAAAAAAGACACTTCATCATAATTTGACAATTTTTTCATTTAATAAAATGCTGATTAATTGCAATAAACTTGCCCAGATATAAGCACTTTTGTGCTGACTTGAAATATATATGTTCCTTTTTTTGTAAATTTACAGTTAATTCAATCTTGCAATATTCGATTCAACAGATTATTCAAATCATATGTATAGATTATCAAAGCCGCACAAATTTTAAGAATGTTCAGTAGTTAAACGCCTTGAACGTCGTTATGTTTGATACATTTGAAACTTTTGAATTTGACCGCGGCGCCCCTTGTGAGTCTTCGGCAGACGAACCACTTGTCTGCGGCACCAAATTATATAAACTTGTATCTGTGATAAGTTTTGATGACAGCGAAATACCCGTATTTTGCCTTAAATGCACGGTTGTCAGTTGCGCTCAACACAGTAAGACATCGAAACAGTTGTTTTATTACAAGCTTTGGTTTGAACCTAGCAACGGTAACATTATGAACATGATGAATGTACATGTATTCGGCGAGAAACTAATTTTTGAAATTGATTCATGTAAGCAGACATGGTAGATTTCTACGCAATATAGGACATTTGTTTATAGAGTCTACAAAAGGAGAGACGGACGATGCAAAAGTGATATGTTAACTCAGGAGAAGACTTAAAGGAAACCCTGTAAAAAAACGACCAAAAATAGAAACAGTCAATATTTGTTTTATATATGAACATGTGTTATACTTATAATTAAGATAACACAGCTACACCGATTCAATTATACAGCTTCCTTCAGGTTGTATCTCCAGTTGATATCAATATGTAAAGATAAATATCTGTTTTACAATATGAATAGTCCTTTTTTCTTGTTTAAAGGTTTCATTATTTAAATCAACAATATGCATACAGAAATTAAGATACAAAACTTAATATATAAATATTATGAAGTACTGTATATCATACATTTTGTCATAAGAACATTTTTATACATTTTTTTCCGTTTAATTCATAAACTTTTTCTCTTTTTTGCAGTTCAAGGACACGTTTGTCTTTCTCGTTATCTTAACAGTTATCATGATGAGCTACAATGTATCTTATCATTCTTTGCTCTATCCAAACTCTGAACTTAGTTGGCAAGAGATAGAGAAAGTAATGCAGAATGGTTATTGGACGCTTTTTGGAGAAGTTGGGTTAATAGACAGCGAAACACGTGGGTTATTTTTTCTCATTTAAGATACGTTCGTTATTCAAACCCCATTGATTGCGGTCGAACATATTTTTGACAATCTGTCGAATACACCAGTTTAGCTTGATACCAGGGTTTACCTTACATATCTTTATTTTTCGAGATTAAGAAATATATAAAAATATTGTGAATGCTTTCGACTCCAATATTGATTGACTAGGATTATCAATATTTTCTGTCGAAGGTCGGTGAATTTCTCCGGGAATTTATGGCTTTTTCCATAAAATTTGAACTAGCCGAAATAGCACAAAACGCTGGTTCAATGTGGCGTTAAAATACGAAAAATCAGAATCAAATTTATGTAAAATTATTAGTTTTGTCTTAGATGTTGATATGATATGCAACATTACACACTAAAGAAAGAAAATTACGTTGAACTTATAGAATAATACATAGAGATTTGCCTATTTAATTGTCATACATTCATGTATTTATCACAGAATTTTCGTTTAACATATACATAAATTTTAGATTCATAATGAAATGGCAATGATCTGTTTGCTTTTTTTTTTAGTAAAAAAAGAGCCAGGGAATATTACTTTAATTCTATCTTAATTATTTGTTAGTCTCTGATTGTACTGACGATGAAACCATTTACACTAGTCGTAACCATACAGTGAAAAGGGATAGATGTCCTACGCATTTGGGAATACACATTTCACCATATTTAAAAGCCCTCTATGGATTGATTGCAGTGATTATACTTCTGAATTTGCTCATAGCAATCTACAGGTAAGATTTTAAACAGGTGATATTGACAGTTATGATCCATTGGTATTGTATTTGTTGATTAGAACAAAACCAGCAGTTTAGTAGCATATTTATTTAAAACATGATATCAGCGGTTACATGTTTAACTCACTGAATGAATGTTACAAATACTATTTTTTCCAACTAAAGTAACAGCCATGTTAACTTTAATGAACTATGTACGTGCAAAACCACAATTTATTTTCCACTATTAGTCTTTGTTAAATTTTAACTTTCCAAAAAATTGTCCAGAATTTATCTTTATTTCAAATATAGAAATACTTGACATGTTTTCCCTGTCCAGTACTATAGACACAATTTCACATAATAATTCATTCTATAAGACAAAATACCCGTCATTAGAAGTTAACCAATCAAATTGCCACCACCTTTTCACCCGTGTATAAATTTTAGAACTTACCTCGTAATTCAGAAATATTATATAGAAACACCCAATGAAAAAATAATGGGTTTTTAAAACAATAAGATATATATGTTTATGACCCAGAAATGATTTACTGCAATGTTATGTAGAATTAATTTCCTAAAGTCCGGGGAATATTTTATTTCGACCTTTTCTTGGTTAGCAACTGGATGTGACGTACTATGATTTGGTAGTTTTACATCTGTAACTCTTTTTAAATATGAAATGAATATATGTGAACATCTTGTTGCAAATTATGTGTATATAGTGTGATGCTGATACTACACAAATAATTTCAGTGATACATATAAAAAAGTGAATGATGAATGTAAATTCCATTGGTCACAGATTCAGACTGATTTCCTTGAAGAGTACAGCATAGAGACAATTTTCCCGATACATTTGAAGCTTCTTATGTTACCTTTTGGTATTGTCCACGTCCTCGTTTGGTTAACTCAATATTGTTGCTTCAAAATAAAAGATCGAAGATTGAATAAAATTGAACACGAAGATCAACATGACAGTTTAAATTCTTATGACAGTGAAAGGGACAAGTGGAAGGAAAATCCAATGTTTGTACGAGGTAAAATGAATTCCGATAACATTAAGATTATATATCTTCATACCTTATAAATAAAGGCAATGTTAGTATACCGCTGTTTGAAAGTCATACATCTATTGAGAGAAAACAAATCCGGGTTACAAACTAAAACTGATCGACACATCAAATATAAGAGAAAAACAACGAACCAACAGAAATACTAAAGTGCAACAAAAGTACCAAACGACAATGCAACACAAACAGAAACGAACTATAAGATAACGATTGTCATTTCATGACTTGACACAACACATTTTTTGAAAAAAAATGTTAAGTAGAACTTTTTTTTGTGACTAGACAAACCTTCCGTTTTCATGGCAAAGGTAAGCATAACACTAAAATGACAACTTAACATGACAGGACTTCAACAAAAATAACGTATACAGATATTGAAAAAAAATATATAATTACGTTTTGTTTAAATATTATAACAGAGTAATGCATTTCTTTTATTTTTAGTATTATTCATATATTACTTCAGTTTGAAATCCGATGGCCATATAGTCAAATTTAAAAAAAATAATTAAATTTAAAGAAATTAGAGAAAAGATTTGCCTTTTTCGTTTCATAAATATAAATTCATAGATTTTATGTATTTGACTACTTTATATTTGTATATAAAGTTAACAATAAGTATCCAATATGTTATGATAGATAACAGGGGTAAGAGATTTTTGGGAAGAGGAATTAATTTTCTCACTAATCAAACAGTTTCCCCTATGTGTTTTGACTGATAGTTTTATTAATTCAAATGTGACGTCATTTTTCATTTTTGGTGTGCTGTTTTACAAATTCAAATGTGACGTTATTTTTTTTGGTCCTTTTTTACAAATTCAAATGTGACGTCACTTTGCGTTGAGGCCTTGACTTATTCGGGTGTGTCTATTTTTTGTGTTGGAATTTGTCAGGTTATGTTATGTATCCGGTTGTTTTCTGTAATTATTTAATACTTCAGTTTTATCATGTATATCTTTTATATAGTCATTTTATAAAATTTACTGCTTGCAGAAGTATAAATTATTATAAATGATAAGGATGTTTTAGTACCTAACAGAAAACCCTTGCCGTTTTTTGGCACAACTTTTTTGAATTTTTGTCCTCGATGCTGTTCAATTTTGTTCTTGTTTTGTCTTTCAAACTTTTGTATCTAGGCGTCACTAGTAAGTCTTGTGTGGACAAAACGCACTTCTGACGTATTAAATTTTAAACCTGGTGCCTTTTGGTAGCTATTATTCGTGTGTTTCTTTGTTAATGGTGTTCTCCTATTTTTTTGTATTAGTCCTGTAATGTTGTGTTGTGATTTTAATGTTATATTTAACATGGCCATAAAAGAGGGAGGTTTGGTATGCCACAAAACTATATTCCATCCACCATTTTTTTCTTTAAAAAATGTCCTGTACCAAGTCAGGAATATGGTCATTGTTATATCATAGTTCGTTTCTATGTATATTACATTTAAACGTTGTGTTTCATTTGTGTCTTTTGTTTCCTCTTATATTTGAGTGTGAACTCATATTATTATAAGACGTGTCACGGTACTTTTCTATCCCAAATTTATGTATTTAGTTTTGATGTTAACTTTGTTATTCTCATCGGATTTTGTCTAATGCTTAGTTCGTTTCTGTGTGTGTTACATTTTAATGTTGTGTTGTCATTCTCCTATATGTAATGCGTTTCCCTCGGTTTTGGTTTGTGACCCGGATTTGTTTTTTTCCTGTCGATTTCTGAGTTTTGAACATCGTTATACTACTGCCTTTATTTCGATAGATGAAAACAACCGTTTTCTACATTTGAAAATGCCTGTACAAAGTCAGGAATATGACAGTTGTTTCCCATTCGTTTGATGTGTTTTATGCTTAGTTCGTTTCTGTGTGTTACATTTTAATGTTGTGTTGTCATTCTCCTATATGTAATGCGTTTCCCTCGGTTTTGGTTTTGGACCCGGATTTGTTTTTTTCCTGTCGATTTCTGAGTTTTGAACATCGGTATACTACTGCCTTTATTTCGATAGATGAAAAACAACCGTTTTATACATTTGAAAATGCCTGTACAAAGTCAGGAATATGACAGTTGTTTCCCATTCGTTTGGTGTGTTTTATCCGTAGATTCTGCCGTTAGATTATGGACTTCGTTTTGAATTTTCCGCGGTGTTCAGTTTTTTGCGATATTACTTTTATTTTCATGGTGAATTCATGTTATGGTCAAACGTATAAATCAAAATCATGGCATGGTACACAAAGATAAAACCCATAACGTATGAAAGGCACAAACATGAAAAATATGAATCTAAACAATTGAGAAAACCAACCACCGAATCCATAACAAAATAATTAACGAAAAACAAATATGAGAGACATGAACCAACGATAAACTTCAGGCTTCTGACTTGTGACAGACACATACACAATGTGGCATGGTTAAACATGTTTTGCAATACTCAAACCTTCTCATAAACTGGTATAGTTTTGTTTAAGCACACATAAGCACACACTTGTAATCAGTTAAAAAGAGCTAAAATCAGATCGACATAAAGTAAAATCATCAGATCGACATAAAGTAGAAAAACACAAACAAAAACAACAACGGAACGTAGCAGAGTAATTATACACCATTAAATAGTTATCAAAGGTACCAGGAGTATAATTTGATAACGTCAAACATTGACATTAACCTTAAACTCCAAACCATGTTGTACATTAAGTAAAATATAGAATTTCCTTTTCTTTTATCTTAGTGTTTTTGTACAACGCAGACTATGATCTGAAACTGAAGTCTACAGAAGAAGCGGAGAGAATTGGAGCTGCTAGGTCAAAGGGGTAATTAACTTTTAGTTGTATGCTATCTGAGCTGCTAGGTCAAAGGGATAATAAACTTTAAGTTGTATGCAATCTTGCTGTATCGTAAAAGTTAGCAGTGCATAGAGAATTGGAGCTTTAAGGTCAAAAGGGTAATACACATTTAGTTGTATGCTATCTGAGCTGCCAGGTCAAAGAGTGATACACTTTCAGTTGTAATGCAATCTGAGCTGCTAGGTCAAAGGGGTAATACACTTTTAGCTGTATGCAAACGGAGCTGCTAGGTCAAAGGGGTAATAGACTTTTAGTTGTATGCAATTTTCGTGTATAGTAAAAGCTAGCAGTGTAATTGAATAAAAATTACGTTTTGTATTGAATGTAGAATCTTTGAAAATCTGTTTTACTATTAACTTAATTCTAAAATATTTTTTTCAACGACCATGGTACTCTGTATATTTGTAAAAGCTCGTACGAGTTAAATAGTCTAAAGTGTGAGTCAATTCCGTATTTCGCGAGACTTAACTGTCATTATAACGCTGTATTCTTGATGATGGAGCTATGTTTTAAGCAAAAACCGCATTTTTATACCTGAATAAACTGCTCGTTTGCGTTTGATAGTCGGGAAAGTAGAATTATATTTATTATTATAATCTTAATAACTATCATCATTATCATGTGGTTTATAAATATGTCATGTTTTTTTATATGGCTTGTTTCTTATAAGTCGTATCATGAAACGAATAAACTAAATTTTGTTTGTGTTTGGTTATAATAGGAAAATTGAGATCACAGAAGAGGATAAAATAACGGTAAGAATTTGATATTAAATCAAAAAGATAGACAAAAGATACAACGGGGACATTTAAACTCTTAAGTCGAAAAAAAACTCACAGCTACATGTCGAAAGAAGATAACGACAACACACCAAAAACAACAATAATATTGAAAACACAACATAAAACAATAAAGACTGAAAGTTCAAATTCCAACAGGTTACATAAACTATGTGTGTGCCTTAGTTAACAAAACATTGCTGAGAGAAACATTGTTATCAACCATTAACAGTTTTGTGAAATAGAATAAAAGATCAGATATAATCAACCCAATTTGACATCAATGATGAGGTTGACAATTTTGCACTGATTAATCTCTTTAGACAAAAAACGAGTTATTTTGATTGAAAACAAATTATGACATACATTTAAATACATATGACGTTTTCTAGGTTAGTGGTGTAACTTTACGAAATCTTTGTATATGTTGTAATACAAACATATTATATCGAGTTACATGCATGGAAAATATGTTAGGAAATCCCCCTGGTTATTGCTCGCAAGCAAAATATGAAAATAAAATTGAGAAAGGAAATGGAGAATGTGTCAAAGCGACAACAAACCGACCATAGAGCAGACAACAGCCAAAGGCATCATATGAATATCAGGCACAATCCCTCCCGTTACGGGTTTAGTATCATACTATCATAAAATATATGAGAAGAACATAACCCGTGTCATGCCAATAACTGTTTAAAAAAAAATAATAATGTGTTTAGATCCGATGCAAAGACCCTATAAGTGAATCAATATTAAAGCCAACATATGCAATCTTTAATGACCTGACAACAGTATCGTAGCTATATTCCTTCTTAATAAGTCTGTTTAAAGGTTTTGTTAGCTTTTGAGGTGAATACTGATATTTTTGTGCTTTGTAAACAATATTACCATAAAAGACTTGATGTGAAATACCTGAACGTATAAGATGTCTGCATGTTGAGTTATATTTACGAATTATTTCCTTATGCCGGTGATAAAATTTAGTAAATATTTTGCCCAGTTTGTGATATCGAAAACCCTGGTGTAATAATTGATACAAACATTAGATTGATCATATCGTATTACACATACAATGTATAGGTATTAACTTCTCAGTTGTTATAATTAACACTGCCATTAAAGCAGGAGGTTTGGCATGCTACAAAACCAGGTTCAACCCACCACTTTTTCATAAAATGTCTTGTACCAAGTGTCAGGAAAATGGCCATTGCTACATTATAGTTCGTTTCTCTGTGTGTTACGTTTCGGTGTTGTGTCTCTGTTGTGTTGTAGTTCTCTCATATTTGATACGTTTCCCTCAGTTTTAGTTTGTAACCCGGATTTGTTTTTTTCTCTAACGTTTTGTGAATTTTGAACAGCGGTATACTACTGTTGCCTTTATTCAGTGTCTAACATAATAAGTTATTTACCTTATCTCAGTTAAAAATTCAATATTGATGTACCCAGACTCTTTAACAATTTTTATATTTCTCTCGTAGAAACTTCAAAATCAGATAGACGTTATGAACAGAGAGCTTAAGGACCAGCATAAAAGAAGTGACGAGGTAACAATAAGAAATTAAAAGATATTATTAAGTTTGTTTTTTTATTCAGTTTATTGGTGTAATTGGTTTCAAATTATACATTCATTTCTTTAATTATTCAATGAAGTATTTAAGATCATTCCATCCAAAACAAATGAAAAAATACAAGAACAACAATTTAGTGTTGGAAATTATTGTTTCTCTCAACTATAAAACAGACAACTATGGTATATAGATATAGGAACTTGTGGTATTAGTGCAAATGAGACAACTCTCTATCCAAGTCACAATTTATAAATGTAAATAATTATAGATCAGGGTACGATCTCTAGCACGGAGCCTTGGCTCACACCGAACATTCTAGCGTAGAACCATTCAAACGGGAAAACCAACGGTCTAACCTATAAAAAATAAAGAAAGTTGTTACGATGCTTTTAATTGTATGTTTTACTTTGTTATTGAAGACATGTAAGCTTGTTATTTGATATTTGCACATTAAGAGAACTACATGTACTTTCATATGTTTAATTAAAAAGTAATTGCATTTGTTTTTATGAAAAGATGTTCAAGACGATGAAAGAAGACATGTTGAAGACGATCAAAAATGAGATGTTGAAGATAAACCACGACAATTTGAAAGAGATAAAATCTATGGTTTGTTATTTTCTTGCAAGCACTCATACAAATTATAACATTAGTCAAGCATTTGTTATTAATATAACCGGAGTATTTTTAATATAGGTTGCACTTTGTAAATACAGCTGTTTCTGAAAACACGCCTCTTTTGGGGAGATCTTGAATATTCATAGAAAATTAATTTTGTTTACATACTGGTTCCCAGTTATGCTCTCTGTGTTCCATCTCACAGAGACATAACTTGGGAATGTTACCAGTAAATAAACATGTGCATATTGCATGTATTGTTTACATTGAAGTCTGTGGAAACCTTTCATTCGAGGTAGGGGTATTTAAGAAAATAAGGGTTAGTTTAAACTCTGAGAAGTTCAGGGCATATAAACGTTGAAAATATGCCGCACAGCCCTATATTTTGACATTTGAAAAAAATTGTGGTGCATATTAACTTTCAATTCTAGGATAAGATCTATTTTACATTTGTCATTTTGGGACTTTTATAACTGACTATGTGGTATGGGATTTGTTCGTTGTTGAAGGCCGTGCGGTGACGTATAGTTGTTTATTTTGTCTCTATGACAAACATTTTCTGCCACAATATCTTCCACTAAGTTATCAAGAAACTTCGAAGTAAAATCGGCACTATTTGATAAATCCTATGAACAATGTTAAACTGTATTATCAAATCGACTTTATTCAACTTTATTCCACTTTCAAATTTCATGAATTCTTGAAAAACAGCAATAATAAACTTGCCATCTAAAACATTCTTGTAACAAACATGTACATATCCCCTAAAAGAGGAGCCAAAGATACCAAAGAGACAATCAAGCTCATAGACCGAAACTAAACTGACAACGCCATAGCTTAAAATGAAAAAGACAAATAGACACAGGACACTACATAGAAACATAGAACATAGAAAACCAACGACTTAGCAATATGTTTCTCAACGAAAAATGGGGGTGATCTCAGGTGATCCTGATGGGTTAGTAGATCATGTTTAATATGTGGCGCCCGTCGTGTTGCTTATGTTATTTCCACCCCGGTAAATAGTCTTATTCGGTAGGTCAAATTCATGGAAAGGGTAGGGGTTGTACTTACGACATGAGGAACATATCCTATATCATATGTGAAACGGTAATTCCAAAGGGTCAACCAACTCGTGATGGCGTCCGTAAAATTTACGGAGGGATGATTTCAACTTCACCATTTATAACTCCTGGTTTAATAGCGTCCTTGTGAGCAGCAACCCTCTATCAAGGAAATCATGATAGGACATACAAGCCCGGGAATATCGTATCATTTGGGAGATATATACTCCGTAAACAGATGCACTAAGATTTGCACAATTGTCTGACATCACACTGACATAAGCAATGTTACATATATAGACAGAAAGTTATCATGGAATACACTTACGAAAAAACTTAACATTTCCTTGTAATGATTGACGCATTGTACTATCTTTAAATTACAAACAGTCACGTGTCGATAACATCGGTCATTTTGAAAGTTTAAAAAGAGAACCGTATTTCTTTATATTTCATTTTCAAATTGTTGAGAAGTAACCACCATTTATAAATTAAAATTCATGTATTTATCTCTTTTTTTTAAATTGACATATATCAAAATCTGCAATACCCTTATTGATATTTCTTTTTCAAGGGTAAACACACACAAGCTACTTATCCAATTGACGCTTGTCATTTACATTTATTATCACCACCCGATATTTCATATAATATTAATATTAATAGCGACTTTAAAATTATGATTGTTTCTAAAATATTCTTTATGAAAGACATCAATGTATTGCTACAGATAAAGGCACAGTTCAAGCACAACAGTGAACAAGAAGGCCAGCCTGCATCAACTCAATTGTAAAAGTAAGACACTGATATCGTTCATGATAATGAACCGAGCATATGTGCTATACATATACTACACTCCATACATCGTGTTACATTCGTTGATTCAGCCGTTAATCATAAACATCACAGGCCGAAAGATATATATTATATGGATTAGGTCTAAGGTTCTTTACATTACAAATGGTGTTCAGTCGTTAATATTATAAATGTTTTAAGTTATTTCTTTTTATGTATCGTTTTATATGGACTTTAATTGGTAGCTTTAAATGCGTGTTTTGATAGTTGATTTCTCTAACTAGGATTTCTAGATTCAAACTTCTTAAATGAATAAAATCAGTTAAAATCAGTAAGAGGTTTGTATTATATATCTGATATTTAAATCTTCAAGAAAGCCTTTATAAGAAAAAAAGCATGAATGTTAATAAGGTTATGGCAATCCTACGGACAAAATGGTGATTATCAAATCAAAACGCGAAATGGAATCAGCATTTTAAATACTTTAATGTTTTAAGGTAAGAAATTCGAGGTGAATTTTAAAATTTCAGCTTAAATTTCGGATAAGATAGATGTTAATTATTTTTAATAAGATTTCAGTTAGTATGTTTAGGTAAACTGGCGAAAAAAGTTTTTTTTTTGTTTTAAATTGAATTCCAAAATATTATATAAAAACCTTGATAGCCAATCATCCCCTCATTAATAATAAGATTCTGCAGCCAACGTTGTGTTATTACCTCAATCACTATAAAATATAACAGATATATAAACAAACATTTACCATGACACAATAACACAATGATGGGATGAATAAGTACAGAGCCGCATCATATGCAAGAGTGGAACACACAAATGCACACAGACAAAACACTTTAGCAAAACCGAAAGACATGAATACAGAAATGTCATCTAAATAAAACGCAAACACTTGATTGTATCAGTCTTTGCTTCGAATACAGCGTCATATTCGTGAAGGACAACACTATTTCTAAAAAGTGATTTGAACAGCGTGACCCTGCTGAGAGTACTAATCTACAAAGTTTTCTTTCTATGGAAGTTAAAAAAAATGTCAAATAGTTCTATAATATAACAATAGTAATGATGATAATGAAAACTTTGTTGCTGTAGATCAAGAAGTCTTTAAGAAGAGATAATGACAAAGAAGAAATAAGAACAAAGTTGTTCAGACATTATGTTACGTTATATGTGATCAATTTATATGTATAATATGTATGCATTTATATATGTAATGGGTTTTCATTTTAAAACATGAGTCTTACATTTAATGATTCTTGTACAATAAACTGGTTTTTTTTTTTAAATTATCTTAGTTGCTTTATTGGAAAAGGTGGCGGGGGAGGAGGCGGCTATGTTTAGTTTAGTTTTGATTTGTTTTTGTTTGTTTTTGTGTGTTACTGTAGTGTAGAGGAATTGTGAATTCTCATCGATTTATAAAGTTTTGTTTAAAATAATTTGATCTCGATACATATTTCTTTAATGTATTTTTATCATAAGGATGTCATCGACTACTGGAGTATTTGAGTATCCATCCAGCTAGGAGTATTTTTTGTTCTTCATTTACTTGTTATATACATGTACACATTAGTTAACATAAATGTACAAACTGTATTTGTTCAAAGCTAAAAAATGTCAAATAAAAGAGGGGCGAAAGATACCAAAGGGACAGTCAAACTCATAGATCGAAAATAAAACACCATAGTCAAAAAAGAAAAAAAAACCAAACATTAGAATAATAGTACACAAGACACTACATAGAAAACTTAAGACTAAGCAACACGAACCCCAAGTTGATAAGGATGAAGCGAATAATATTTACAGAGATGTTGGTAAATGTTGGATTTGTTTGCCATTATCAACAGATGTACTTTAAATATTGTGTATGTCTTGCTTAATAAACTGTTATTGCTATTAATATTGCAAGATTTTTTTTAAACATTCTATAATTATGTGCTGTTAAACGGTAATAAATTAACTCACATTTGAGCTAAAATTAAGCAACAGAAAAGTTAAACAGATTTTTTTAGCTGTTTATTGTTTCGTCACGTGCTGATGTTTTCTGATACTAGTTACGTAGCTGCTTGTACGGTTGCTTGATCGCACGTGGATATCTACAATTTTTCCCATCCATTGGCAAAATGTGGCTCAGCTGTTTTGATTAACTTCACAAAAAACTGTAATGTCATCAGTGAACGGAAGAGCTGTTTAAATCTCTTTTTTATGTGACATAACATGAACATTTTTCAACCTTATATAAGAAGTAACTTGTGGGACAGACGAGACGAGGTAATTACAGAAGAAATCAAGAACATCTTTACCGCTTTCTTGAACCTAAAAAAGATAAAGTTTGATTTACCAACATCTGGATTAGCATTATCACAATTTACAATTAATAAAATTGCAATCACTTGAAACCGTTCAGAAACAGCCAGGACAATCCCAGAAGCAATGTAAAACATCCCGTGAAGTTCGGCAATTATTTTGGATAGAAACACATCAAACCTTCTTCTCGGTCTTAATGACAAATATTAGAACAGGTGAACATAACTTAACTTTCTGTTGATGTCATTAATATTGTCGAAAAACGTCTTATAAATAAAAGGTCTCATGGTAAACGTAAACGTAAACCGTAGTCAATGTATTAAACATCGTATACATTATATCCTATCCTGATTTCTTTGATAGGGGATTGCTGCTCACAAGGAAGCTATTTAACCAAGAGTCCCAAATGGTGAAGTTATAGATTAAGTAATATTGTGTTTTATTTCATATCAGTTAAGAATAAGCTTCTCTTATTGGATAAAAAGGGACCACATTATTCTTCGGTAATAAATTCCATCGATCGTTAACAGAAAAAAACGGTCCAGAAAACTGGTCGTAAACGGATTTTTACATGATAATGACCGGTGGGCATAGTTTCCGTCTGTTAATGGCCGTTGGGGCGTGGTTTCTCTGTTTAGAGAGATGTCTCTTTAATAAAACATTTTCCTGTTTTCAAAATAATATTTAAGTTGTTGAATTGCTTACCATATGTTTTCGTACATTATAAAATTATAGAGACCTTGATTCAGTATTCATATACTGAAAAATTGCATTAAAATGAATGGCAGTATTACTACGACTACTCATCAGTTTTTGGCATAGAAATCGCACAGCTACTCAAGTTTGCTTTGGACATTTTGAATTTAATAGAATTTTTAAAAACATGGTTCCTGTGGGCAGTCCATATATCACGATAATGACAAGTTTTTCAAGAACTATTATGTAATTATCATATCATTCACCGAATAGATAAAACCAGAACAAAAAAGAAAACTAAAATATCTGTGCTTTAGGCAATTTTCATATTAGGAAATTCAAACATAAATGAATTATTTAATCAAAACTGAAATATTTACAGTACTTAGTGCATTCATGACATCTTTATATAAGAATATTTACAATGAACTCCTCCCCTAATTCCCATTCACAAAAATAACTTCAAAGCACATGAAACATATATTATGGTTAATTTCTGTAATTTTGTTATACAGATACTGAATCATTCTAAATAAAAAAAATATTATTTTAACCATGACTCCTAATAGCTAAAAAATGTAGATGTCTAACGTGAATTCTAAAATAGTATAAAGTTTAAAGATATTTAAATTGTTTGTCTTATGTTGCAAAACCTTGCAAACTTATACAGATTGTAAAGATTAAGTCATATTTGACACCGCAGTATTGTTAAAATAAAGTTATCACAAAAAGACCGCATGAGTCGATTAAATCTACAACTGTCGATCACATTCTTAAATATTTCCTAAATATAAAATGTGTAAGAGAATATATTTAGGTCATCTATTGAATATAATATAAAGCTACATGTAAATGTTAAGTGTTATGATAAAATTTAAATAGACAATAATATAAATAAGAATAATACTAGTAGACACAATGGTGCGATGTATTTGAGAAAGTTAATAAGAATAAGATATGTGACCTTAAACATCCAATACTTAAGCTTCATCGACCTTGAAAAATCACAAGACAAAAATTGAAGTCATGTTGTTCTTAGGTCAAATGATCGAAAGCCATTATAATGTCACGGGTTTGGGTAGCGTGTACG
Organism: Mytilus edulis; assembly: GCF_963676685.1. Classification (NCBI taxonomy): domain Eukaryota; kingdom Metazoa; phylum Mollusca; class Bivalvia; order Mytilida; family Mytilidae; genus Mytilus; species Mytilus edulis. The sequence goes on along the minus strand of NC_092349.1, from coordinate 59,673,835 downwards.
TGATACATTTAACTCTACTAATAAAAATGACGTTTTTGTTCATGGGATGGGGAAAATATGCATTAATCAAATCGAGGAATAATGTAATACATGTATACAATAAATGATTTATTGAACTTCTAATGCTATTTTTTATGACAGGATTTCCAAGAGTTACAATAAAGAATCACCTCAGTAAAGTAATTGTAAAGCTTAAATAAGCTATGAAATATACATGTATCTTGCTTTTATATTAAATAAAATAATTTTTTTTTGTACCTTTTCTTTTTGTGAATATCTGTATTTTTTTCCGTAAGTCCTTTCCTCTTTGACTGTCGAATCCCAGAACCCCCGAATAAGCCAAACGCTCTTGTTTTTATATGACGATGTTATTTAGCTATATCAATTGCTAAAATTAAGCTATCCCTATGGTGTCCCCATAGTTACAGCTAAGAGTGGCGCGAAATTCGCCATCTCTTAGGTAACGATAAGAATCTCGTATTTTCATCCCAACAACATGTTACTTCTTTGTACTATCAATATCATTCAGCTTCCGTTAAATAAACCTCAAATAAACTTTATTTCATTGAAAACTATTACCAAATATAGAATCAGGATAAATTTACCCATATCGAGCCTCTGAAAGTTTCCTTCTTTTTTCATCCAAGTACGCACATGCGCAAAGTCAACTTTCGAATACACATCCTCTATGGAACTTTGTACATCAGGAGTTTGTAAACATTGACCGATAAGACAACAATTTGAAACAAAAATGAAATGTTGACATGCTAAAAAAGTAAGACCAAAAGAAGTCCGACCGACGCATAACCTCCGGAACAGCTGCCATGGGCTTAAACGAAAGAAATCCTCTAAAACCAGATGTCCCACTTCGTACACAAAATGTATGTTGACTCCTCCACATGTGCTTACATTTACCAATCTCATATACCAAATATTTAAATGAACTATACCATTACCTATAAAAGAGGGACGAAAGATACCAAAGGGACAGTCAAACTAATAAATCCAAAACAAACTGACAACGTCATGGCTAAAAATGAAAAAGACAAACAGAAAAACAATAGTACACACGACACAACATAGAAAACTAAAGAATAAACAACACGAACCCCACCAAAAACTAGGGGTGATCTCAGGTGCTCCGGAAGGGTAAGCAGATCCTGCTCCACATGTGGCACCCGTCGTGTTGCTTATGTGATTTCAAATCCGGTAAATAGTCTAATTCGGTAGGTCATATTCATGAAAGGGAAGGGGATTGTAGTTACGACGTAAGGAACATATCCGATATCATTTGTGAAACGGTAATTCCATAACGGTCAACCAACTCGTGATGGCGTCCGTAAAATTTACGAAGGGATGATTTCAACTTCACCATTTGGAACTCTTGGTTTAATAGCTTCCTTGTGAGCAGCAAACCTCTATCAAGAAAATAATGATAGGAAATGCAAGCACGGGAATATCGTATCAATTGGGAGATATATACCCCGTATGCAGGTGCTGCTGGAATGTTGCTACTTAGAAATGGAAAGTTCACAATTGGAAAGCTGAAATCATCTCTTTTGTCGTAAAGTTTTGTTTTCAACCGACCCTCACTGTCAATTTCTAGATGTAAGTCAAGATATGAAGCCGACTTAACTGTATCTGTAGTATCCTTTATCTCTAGTTCAATTGGATAGATGCGTTCCACATAGTCACCAAATTTTGAATTGTTTAGTGAAAGAACATTATCTATATAGCGGAAAGTAGAGTTAAAGGATATCTTTCTTCCTAAGAAGTTCCTGCATGAAGTCAGCCTCATAATAATAAAGAAACAAGTCGGCGAGTAGAGGGGCACAGTTTGTTCCCATTGGAATGCCGACAGTCTGTTGAAAAACACGTCCTCCGAACGTAACAAATATGTTGTCAATCAAGAAATCAAGCATCTTGATAATATCAGTTTCAGAGAATTTTTTGTTTGAATCAGAGTGATTCTTTACAAAGTAGGATTTATCCCTCCCTAATACAAGATACTTGTATCTACGTTGGCCATTATGTTACTTTGGTATAGGTTATGTGCAAAGTTAATAACTTGCACAACCTCTTGTAATAAAAGGGGGGTCAGTTTTTAGATCATTACAATAATTAACGCTATAAACCCAATTGACAATTGACAATCGACATAATTTCTTTCTAAAACAGTTCATACAATTCATACAACCATTTTTCCTATTAATCTATTGCTAATTATAGAGAAATCCATCCATTATTGTTATTCATATGTAAAATTGAGAATGGAAATGGGGAATGTGTCAAAAAGACAACAACCCGACCAATTAAAAAACAACAGCAGAGGGTCACCAACAGGTCTTCAATGTAGCGAGAAATTCCCGCAACCGATGGCGTCCTTCAGCTAGACCCTAAATAAATAGATATTCTAGTTAAGTCATAATGGACGCCATACTTAACTCCAAATTGTACACACGAAACTTAAATTAAAAATAGTACAAGACTAACAAAGGCCAGAGGCTCCTGACTTGGGACAGGCGCAAAAATGCGGCGGGGTTTAACATGTTTATGAGATCTCAACCCTCTCCCTATATTACTAGCCAATGTAGAAAAGTAAACGCATAACAATACGCACATTAAAATTCAGTTCAAGAGAAGTCCGAGTCTGATGTCAGAAAATGTAACCAAAGAAAATAAACAAAATGACAATAATACATAAATAACAACAGACTACTAGCAGTTAACTGACATGCCAGTTCAAGACTCTCATTAAACTGAAAGATTATGTCTTCATCATATGAATATCAGGCAAATCCTTCCCGTTAGGGGTTTAGTATCATACCATCATAACATATATGAGAAGAACATAACCCCGCGTCATGCCAATAACTGTTTTTTTTTTTTAAATAAATGTGTTTAGTACCTTTGATAACTATTTACACCACTGGGTCGATGCCACTGCTGGTGGACGTTTCGTCCCCGAGGGTATCACCAGCCCAGTAGTCAGCACTTGGGTGTTGACATGAATATCAATTACTAGTATATGGTCATTTTTATAAATTTCCTGTGTACAAAACTGTGAATTTTTCGAAAAAACTAAGGATTTTCTTACCCCCAGGAGTAGATTACCTTAGCCGTATTTTGAATAACATTTTGGAATTTTTGGTCCTCAATGCTCTTTAACTTTGTATTTGTTTTGCGTTTTAACTGTTTTGATCTGAGCGTCACTGATGAGTCTTATGTAGACGAAACGCGCGTCTGGCGTATTAAATTATAATCCTGGTACCTTTGATAACTATTTAGTTCCGATGCAAAGACCCTTTAAGTGAATCAATATTAACGTCAAAATATACAATCTTTAATGACCTGATAACAGTATCTTAACTATATCTTTTCTTTAATAGTCTATTTAAAGGTTTTGTTAGCTTCTGAGGGGAATCATGACATTTTTGTTCTATATAAAGAATATTTCCATTAAAAAAAATGGATGTGAAATACCTGAACGTATAAAAAGTCTGCATGTTGAGCTATATTTACGAATGATGTCCTTATACTGATGATAACATTTAGTAAATGTTTTGACTAGTTTGTGATATCGAAAACCCTGGTATAATAATTTTTCAGTTATACATAAGTTTCTCTCGTTAAAATCTAAAACATTGTTACATACACGAGCGAATCGTACAAGTTGAGATATGTAAACACCGTAAGATGGTGACAACTTCTAAAAATGGATAATTAACGATAGGAAAATGAAAAATCATCTCTTTTATCATAAATTTTAGTGTTAAGCTTTCAGTTAATGATAAAGATATAATCAAGATCGAGGAAAGGGCAGTGGTCATTGTTAGTATTAGCTTTATTTAAAGTAAGTTCAACAGGATACATTTCTTTAGTATACATGCTGAAGTCGTCATTATTGATAGCCAAAACATCATCCAAATATCTAAAAGTATTATTTAATTTGTGTATCTGATGTTGTTTTGATAGGTCTTTGCTGATTCTTTTGTATAAATTGTAACTCATAGCAATACAAAAACAAGTCTGCAATAAGTGGTGCACAGTTAGTCCCCATTGGAATTCCGATAACCTGACGATATACGGAATCTCCTAAGCGGATAAAAATGTTATCTAGTAAAAATTCAAGGGCAAATATAGTATCAAAGCATTTCCAATTGACATAGTTTGTTTGTTAATTGCTACTAAACAATTGTGCATTTTTAAACATTTGATCGGTATACTGCAAAGTCTTAAATAACAATCTTTACAATTTTGCATAAATACAAAAAACTTTTTTATTTTTCTTCGCTTGAGAACGCTTCTTCTTTGCTTAATTAAAGATCAAATTCATCCTCTTCATGAACAGTACTTCTTCTTCGAGAATGGTAATAGTGAATACAAAATACTTGTTTAAGGTCATGAAAAGTCTTACGTTATAGATAACGCATATTTTAAGGTTTTTCTTGTCGAAGAACACACCGAGGGGTGTCAGGATTGATCAAATGAAAGACCGACCGGAGGGAGGTCATTCTGTGAACAATCCTGACACCCCGAGGTGTGTTCCAAGACAAGAAAAACCTTAAAATATGCATTATCTGACTTATATACCGTCAAAAAATATTAATTTTATAAAGTTTTGTAAAATTTAGTATCCTATTTTACCGACAACACTAAAGTGGGATATTCCTTTCTAATACGTTCAGGTTTTAAATAAGCCCTGCGGCTCATTTAGAATGTAAAATAAAACTCACTAAATAATTTAGATATAAACCTTTTAAAAATTATTATCCATACACAATAAAAATATTACTGTAACTACATGAAGTAAGACACAAATGTATTGTTACCATCCGATAACGGTGTATGACAAATACAAGACACATTGTAATTGTAAGTAATTTATTGTACCACATACAAATGTAGCTTATGGAAAAGGGGGAGGAGTATGGTTTTTTTTCTATTTGTTATGTTATTTCTATCGCGGAAAAGTGTTGTTTTTTTTTAACAATTTTATTTGAATCGAATGAGATTGTCTTTTGAATAGCAATACATTTTATTAAAAGATAATCTGGATATAATTCTATACCCTCCGCACCTGACCTTTTCGTGAGTTACGTTAATGTTATTCAATAGAATATAAGATTATCTTATTAGTTGATCATTTGATAGAGTAAAAGATATACGTAAATTTAAAAAAGTTAAGAACTGACACGAAGACGAATATAAATACATGTAGGTCACAGTATGATTTCCTATTCAGTGTGTATCGTTCTGAACATGCATGAACTATTTGCCACTGGACGTTAAGCAAGCAACCAAAAATCAGTCAACCTTTTCAGTTTGACTCAATAAGATTTTCAAAATCTTACACACGAATATGTTAAATCTGGATTTATTTTATGAAAGTCTACATTAAAATTCATCTGACATATATGATAATGTTTCTTTATTGTAGCGATAAATTAACAAAACTTCACGTTATTTGTTTCTAAAATTAAAATACGGGACTTCAATGACGGTTTCTTTTACACCTTTCATCGATTGAACTCTAAAAAATAAATTTCCAAATCGGCAACAAAAAACTATTAGACGAATAAAGTTTTGAAGTAAATCATAGATTGCATGTTTATCAAGGAAAATAATGACCTCACACAGGTCATTATTTTATGCCTTGGAGCATATATCATTGAAACATGGTATCGTCCGGGTTGATTCTGAAAAAGAATGACCTGTCGTTCTGAATGAAAATAACTCCATATAGGTATATAAGTTGTGATAAACCACTTTGATTCCGAAACTAATATATTGAAGATGATTTTATCTGAAGGCTTGATGTTTTGATCGACACCATATTACCTTAATTTAAAGAATTGATGATTCAATAGTAAACAGCTGGTATTGTAAAGGGTTCCAATTGTTCATTCCTACTGATCGACTTTTTCATATATTCACAATGAAACACAATTCCCTCAAGTCATTTTGAAATATAAAGTGAAAACTATCTTGAGAAGCTCTTTTATTTCAGTTTAAGTTGTGTTTCTAAACGCCCTCTTTGGTTTAAATAGATTGAACTTATGTTATGTGTTTTTGTTTTGTTAATAATATTTTTCGTAGCCCTTATAGTATTATCAATATTGTTAATAAGCAGTCAATGAAGATTCATTCAGTCTATTTTCAGACTGAAAAGTAGCCATTATGAACCTTTATTGAGCATAACAGTTTTTAATTTACATGAAAAGTTACCAAAAAGTTGTGTTTTTACAGCAAGAAAAGTTAATTCATCTCACTTAATTGACGCAACACATATTTGCTTAAAATTAATTAGAATGATCAATGCTGTAATACATTGGTATGTTAAGACTATATTAAAGATAGCTTTTAGCTCAAATTCACCGATTACTTATACAAACTTTTGACTGGATAACATGAGTATGTTTGGAAACACAAACTTCCATCAATATAGGTTTAGTAGCAAATATTTCAGTCAGATCAGACGGCCATGCATGATATACGGTTAAAACAAATAAGTAACGGGACGCACGCAAGTAATAAATGATAAACGCTGATTTAAGTAATAAAAGAAAAGTTGTATCCAGAAATTAAAAGAAAGTTCAGTACATAGATGGATGTGGAAACAAATTTAAATGTGTCATAAAATCATGTTCTACCTTATATTACTTAATCATACATTGATATATCTTTTAACCTGTCATAACATAATGAAAAGATAACTTGATACTATATTGGATTCACTAATTTAAAAATGATTCTACTGGTTTAACTCAATTTCACTGCTTTTATTTCTACTGGATTTACCTAACTTAAACAATTAGTCTTGTTCATAAAGTGATGATAAGACATTTTAACGTTTTTGAAAGACTTAAACATTTGTGTCAGATGTAAAGTAATTAGGCCAAATCAAAATCATCATTTCGTAGTGCTGTAAACGTTAAATTTAAGTTTCAGCAATGAATGAGGAAAATCGAAGACCTATGAGTTGGCGGTTTGGGGAGACAATAAACGGACATAGAAATGTCCCCTCTGTCACATACATACTTCAGTCCCTTTGTTAGGGGGTATATAATATTTCTTCTGGTAACAGTTGCATCTCCGCAGTACACGTAATTCAGGTCGTTTTTGTAGAGGGGTGTGTAAACTGAGAATATTGTGTACAATCATTATTGCACGTAGTTAAGATATTTTTTTACTCTGAGTTGCACATAGGGTCCTTATTATATTCTTTTTAATTCATTGGCTATAAGATTGTTTGTCTCCCTGGAACTGGCAAAACATTTTCATCTGTCATTTTAAAATATCAAATATTAAACATGATGTTGGTTATACACTTTTTGCATTTTTTGTAATATAAAGGCCTTGTCACTGAACTACTCCGTTACTTGAATGTTTAAATGGACAGTGATTCCTATTGATATCATATCTGATTTTATGTTTAACACACAACCAATTTTATAATGCAATAAGAAGTAGAAAGTGCATATTATGTTTTTACCCATACATTAAGGTTGAAAATGTCACATGGTTTGGAGAAAAAAATCTGTCAATTCAATATTTAAAAATGTTAAATTACGATTTTACCTAACATTTAAATTTTGAATTGAATAAAAGACAACATCAAAATTACCATTCGTCGGATTGGAATACTGATTTCTAAACAGTAAGTGTATTTCAAATATATTCATATTATATTTATGAACATCAATACAAACATAATATTTTAAGAAGTGAATGAGAAAATCAGATAAATACAGAAACATCAGCATGTTCAGTACGAATGATATCGCCCTGTTGATATGACACATGCACGAGTTAAAATTGGTCCATAACGAGGAAAAACTAATTTGTGCGTTTAAATTAAAAAATATCGGACACAGTTTTTAGTTACAAATGACACGAACTAAATCATAATGATCCGTTTTTGATTTGAAGGGAAAACATTCCACAACCTTCCTGATTAGAATTTTAAATTGATCAACATTGTTTCTTTTGCGTCATTTAAAAACACAAGAATGCATACGTTGCGAGGGTATTCTCATTATCCTTCTAAGGTAATAACTATTGGTGCTAGATAATATGAATTGCATAGGTATAATTGAAGTGCCTAGAATAGAAATAAAAAATAAATTATCAATATTGAAAAAACAATTCGCTGTGACTGGAAAAGGTGAAGTTCAAAGTAATTTCCTGTGCCAACAATGTATCTATCGATAAGATTACAAGTGAGTACGAGGGGTTAGACAAGCTGTTTCTTTATTGGCCCTTCTATAGTTATTTGTTCAGCTGTATTTGACGTCATCTCGTCGGTTCTTGGGGATATTATAGCTTCAATTGTATCTATATTAGAAACAATAATACAGAAACAGCCAGTAAATAACACTATTATATATCTAAGTTATAAACCAATTATATCGAAACCTAGATGACAGTCAACAACAAATTAATCAAGAAAAGACATTTAAACATAGCGAACAGAACAAACGCAAACGCACACAACGGGAGTTATATAAGTACATGTACAGTATGCTTGCTTATAAAATGTAAATACATCATGCTTGACATACAATATTCATGGCATTCCCTAGCAGGTAATATAGTGATATTAACATGCTGTTTCTGTAATTGGCCAGATATACATTCGAGGTTCGCAGGATTGGCACCGAGTTGTCGAATCGAGGGCCCAAAATGACCGAGAATTTAAAAGATAAAGAAAATGGAGTTTTAAACTTTTTGCAGTTACCTTGCACTATGAAATTTCCAATTTCTCCTCCAAGTACTTTATATGTGCTATTTCAATTCATTTTATCTAGAAAGTGTAAAGTAGGATTAATCAAATGAAATTCTCTTAAATCCGTTTCAAATCGTCGAATAATATTTTTCTTATTTTATTTAAAATCACAAAATATTGAAGAAATGTATGATATGACTATTGGTATACGTCCAGAGTAAAGTTAGGCATTCATAAGTTTAACCGGAAGTGAACGTCCCGAAATAGCAATCGGGTCAAAACGGTTTAACAATGAAACAGCAGTGAATTAGTTCATAATTTATTCTAAAAAGCCGTAATGGCCCTGTTCGGAAAGCAATATTAACTTAATATAATGATTTGGACATATCAGCTAAAAAAATCCAGATATCAATCAATTTTGTTGATCGTTAATGGTTCAGTATGCACAAATGATGCAGGCGTGCTCTGCATCAGGTAGAGAGGGCAGAGTAAATTGTGAACCTGGGTCTTATTCATAATTTGTAGTGATATACTTTCATTTTAACTGAATATTACCCGAACTCAAAGATCTGTGAAAATAATGAATTCTGCATCATCAAGGAAGTTACAGTTGTGGAAATATTCAAAGTATAAATCAACTCATATATGGTTTATAGATATGAGATATGAGTTGCGTCGGGTAGAAATCGACCTTATACAAATGAATAGTACAATGTAATACAGCTTTATGCAAAGTCTTTAACTGTTAGACAGTTTGATTGCTGTAAGAAGTCTAAAAGAAGATGCACTCATGCTTTTGTAACTAAAATAAGTGTTCTTCTCATATATGTTATGATGGTATGATACTAAACCCCTAACGGGAAGGATTGTGCCTGATGTTCATATGATGAAATCATAATCTTTCAGTCAGTTTAATGAAGTCTGGAGCTGGCATGTCAGTTAACTGCTAGTAGTCTGTTGTTATTTATGTATTATTGTCATTTTGTTTATTTTCTTTGGTTACATCTTCTGACATCAGACTCGGACTTCTCTTAAACTGAATTTTAATGTGCGTATTGTTATGCGTTTACTTTTCTACATTGGTTAGAGGTATAGGGGAAGGGTTGAGATCTCACAAACATGTTTAACCCCGCCACATTTTTGCGCCTGTCCCAAGTCAGGAGCCTCTGGCCTTTGTTAGTCTTGTATTATTTTAATTTTAGTTTCTTGTGTACAATTTGGAAATTAGTATGGCGTTCATTATCACTGGACTAGTATATATTTGTTTAGGGGCCAGCTGAAGGACGCCTCCGGTGCGGGAATTTCTCGCTACATTGAAGACCTGTTGGTGACCCTCTGCTGTTGTTTTTTAATTGGTCGGGTTGTTGTCTCTTAAACACATTCCCCATTTCCATTCTCAATTTTATTTGTTCTTAATTTTTACGTATCAACCTGTCTTAGAGTTATGCTTTTTTGAACATGTGAATTATTAAGGTCTTTCCTTTTTCAAAAGGGAAAGACCTTACTGTATTTCTTCTGTTTATTATTATTATTATTATTCCGCCAAACTTTGACGAAGTTAGCAGCCCTAACCGTAAGACGTGTCGCTTTCGTGTTCACACTTTGTATCGGTGTCATGAATACCTATGTGGAACTCACCCTGTGAGTCGAAATATTTTGTCGGTTCGGAGTAATGCCTCCGAAACCCAAAAACCTTGTAACCGTTCCAACACCGTAACCGTAATAGGTAGAAAAAAAACAAAGGGTGAAATTTGTTCAGGACCAAACCCCGGTTCTTCGTCACATTTGGATCGAAAGGATTCAACGACTCATTGGTAGGGTTATGCCCCCATTAAAATTAACCGGTGTCGGTTGGCCACCCAAACTCAGAAACCGTGAGTCGTAGACACCTAGGATCTTCACCATTCATCATTAATTCATGAGACTTTGAAAAATACCTCAAGGTCAAAAGTGTATGTTGACCTTGACCTTTGACCTAACACCTTGTTACCGGATAATCTCAGCAAATATTAAACTTACAGAAGTTTTAAATAGTGGAAAATGTTTGGGTCATTACGCCGCAACTTTGTTACATTTTTTCCGTAGAGATTTGACCTTTTTCTAAGGGGCATAACCCCTGTTTTAGGTTTCTGAAAAGACAAAATCAGCTTTTACTATATAACCCAAGGTCCTAGTCCCATGGGGTCTTCAGCAATCACATTGGGGACTAATGACCTTGACAAAGGTCAAAAGGTCAAAGGTCAAGGTCATGTCTCAGATAGCGAATTTAGTGTTTTTTACCTTATATAAACGATTTTTAGTGTGTTTTCAAGCTTTGTAAGGTTGACCTTGACCTTTGACCTGTCAACTTTTTATTGGATATATCAAAAACGATTATACTTACAGAAATAGTAAATAGAGAAAAATGTTGAATTGACTGAGGCGCAACTTTTTTACATTTTGACCGAAGAGCTTTGACATACCCTTAAGGGGCATAACCCCCATTAACGGTTTATGAAAAGACAAAATTAGCTTTAGCTCTTGTACCAAAGGTCCTAGACCCATGGGCTCTTTTATGATGACATTGTGGACCAACGACTTTTACAAAGGTCACAAGGTCAAAAGTCAAGGTCATGTCCTAAAAAGCGAATTTGTTGTTTTTGTCATATTTTAACGGTTTTTTGAGAGCTTTTCAATGCATTCTACGACTATTGGAACATGTATTTTACATTACGAAAAGGAAAGACCTCTCAATTGTTCAAGAACAATTGACATTTTAATTTGTTTCTACTTTTTGAGCAAACGAAAATAATGTAAACAGAAAAACATTTAAAGGATTGGAATGTTGCATTTTGTAAATATCACAAACCACGCCTCTTTTGGGATGACATATAATACTCATAAATAATTTGTTTTATTTACGTACTGTATGTTTTATCTCATAGAGATAAAGTGAGAATATTACCATTATTAGAAAAATTATTGTGGTAAAAATTGAAATTCTGAAGTAGGCTAGGAGGGGTAGTAGAGATATTTAGTTAAAGTTTAAACTCTAACACGTTGGGGCATTTACATGTTAATAATATGCCTCACAGCCCTATGCTATGACCTTTTGATAAAGTAGTATTGCCTATCAATTTTCCATTTTAGGATATATTTTTTTACGAAACTTAAAAGTGACACAGGTTTAGCCGCAAAGGGAATTCCTTTGATAAATTGCATTGTCTGTATTTACATAAATTCAACCTGAATGCGCATTGCATTGCGACGGTGAAAATAAACATGTTGTTGTGGTCAAAATCTAAACAAAAATTGTTTTAATTATAGATAAGTCATTTTGATAACAGAATAACTTATCAATTATGTTAAATAAATCACAACAGCTGAAAAGTATTAGCTCAATCCGTTAATTTTACACAACAAATGCAGGCATCAATTTCTTAGGAATGCTGCAGAGCAGTTGAAATGGAGTTAAAATTAAGGTACTTTATCATATACACCTGTCAATCTGTTTGCCTTCTGACCTGTCCTGTAAATAAACTCACCATAGACACTAGGATTAAATTTGAATTTACGCTAGACGCGCGTGTCGTCTACAAATGACATGTCACGTTTTGATCAGACTTGTTTGCAGATCTGTCCGTTGATATCTTGTTGTGATGAAATCAAATTTCTCAATAAATCTATTTTATCTAAAAGCTCTATGCTATAATGGTAAAATGTTAAATTATGCAGTAAATGAAGCTTCAGTTTTATTTTTAATGACACTGTAATGTCTTCTATGACAGTTTCGTACAAAAGAAAACAAAAAAAACGAAAACAATCCAGCATAAGTAAGAAGTAAATAAATAGTTTATTATAGTGTCACGCGAAAATATACATAATCATATACAATATCGTACCATTAATCATATCATTTAAACATTTCATCCTTTTCAAAATAAAAATATTTTCTATACTGTAGATTAAATAGTTAGATAAGAAAAGCAGTTTTAATATGATACTTAAAACTTTAAATAGATGTTTTTTTTTATCAACTAAATAGTTGATAACCGGTATAATGTTTTAAATTATTTTTCCAAAAGCATTTTGCATATTTTAAGTCATACTAGTAAACGTTTGAAAAGAAAAGCATGACAGAACAGATCTTAAGATATTATTTTCTGACATGTTTGTTCGTGAACCTGAAAATGTTAATAGCTACAATGCATAGTGCTATTTATATCTATATTATTCGGTCAGTAGAATGTAGAAAACAACTTTACAATTAACTGCCATATTGCCATTGTGTGCATAACTGATAAAACCTTTTAATACAGCACCCCATTATGACATAATATAGGAAGAGTCAGTCATGTGCTCAACTGGTTTACATTTTCTAATCGAATTACAAGGTTGATATTTATTAGATAAGCTATTTAATAAAGAGACTTTTAATGTATTTTTAAAATAATCGTTGCATATTTTTTTTTTATATCAAACGTAAAATTCCTGCATTACACTGATCTTGGTAGCTGGTTTTAATACTTTTTTTCTAAATGAAATTTTTCTGTTTGCTTAAGCAACACATTATAAATTATATACATTTGAAGCGCTTAAATTGGTGAACAGGCATCAGGAATGATCAAAGCCAAATATTTGAAATCCAAGGGTGTATAAGAATCGAAACAGTTGAAAAGCTTTTTGACCAAAACAACATAAAAAATACGCAAACCCATCTAAGGTAAACTTTTATTGAGGGAATTTAAGGGCATACGGTACAGACTTGTTCCCACGATAATTTATTCACTTTCAGCAATTTGCATACAAGCTATGTTCACCTAGTCAGTTAAAATATATAATACAGAGAATACCTGTATATGCAAAATTTTAAGATAAATGGGATCCAATTTAAGACATTTACTAAAAATTTGGTTTCTTGGACAATTTAATCCTTTGGACGAACAACCTAAACTGTTTTGTTTCAAAAGATTAACACATGCGAATTTTTGTGAAACGATTTCGAACATTTACCTTGCAAAAGAATGCTATTAATTCGTACAACAGTTGTATATATGAATAACTGCTTTTTTATGATCAAAATCTAAGATTCAATTGTGAAGACAGACTGCCAAACAAAAGACAGAGTATTCATTTGTGAGAAATTTGAAAAACAATCACCCAAGACAATGCAATTCGGGAAATATCTAGCTACAATATAACATTTCGGACAGATAGATATAAACACATATTTTATTTGTAGTAAATGCCTCAAGAATGGCCATAATACAAGTGACTGTTCCAATGAATGGACGTGTACTGCAGGCTGCAACTAGTCACGTCACATATTAATAGAATGTCTCTCATTTTTTTAAAGAATGAAGCAATTAGAAACAAAAGACCAACAAGATAAGGAAAACAAAATAACTGAACATGTCAACACAATACAAGAAACAGAAAAATATGAACACAAAGAAGAAATTAGAAATCAAAACAACAAAGAAGATGTCACAACAGATGAACACACAAACCCTTCTAAACAACCAAGTGCAATTTTGGAACACAACATACCAGAAAAAACACAGTGTAAAATCAAAAACCAACAATACTGATAAAGAAACAAAGGAAACAAAGTCCAGATACACTTGGACATAAGCAGATTTACTACTCCAAATAGAAGACGAGAAACTCTGAAAGGAAGAACCCCACCGTTTCCACCAGACCAAGATAGAAAAAACATGGCTTCAAAAATTCTTTTTGATTCTTATTTGTCATTTATTACAAAAGAGTAATAATACAAATTTATTCTATATGTCATACACTCAGTATCAACATAAAAGCAAATGCTATCTGAAGTATTTAACATTGATGATACACGCACGTCTGTATTTTATCAACATATTTACTTTTGAGAAACGTATAAACGATTTTAAGTAACAAATCAAGCACTATTAACAACAGGTACAATGCAACTAAATCGCAACAAAAAGTATTTAAAGAAATGAAAACAACCCAATACTTCTGTCTGACAATTACTGCTTGTCTAATCTGGTCTAATACACCTAAAACAAAATCAATTAAAGTAAGTAAAGTATTACATATTTATATTAATAAGATTTTATATTATTTATAAATGATGCAACTGTTTGTAGATAGATGTGTTCAGGTACATATTAAACAAAAGTTAGGTAAAACAGTTATGAAATCATGCAGTAAACGAATAAGTTCATGTTTTAGAACTTGTTGTATTACTATAACGCAAGGTGAACATTTACAGCTATATAGACATTGGTTCATATGTGAATTGTTGTATACTCTTCGTTTCGACAACACAACAGAGAAACAAAAGAGTGTTTACCATCCTATAGGTACTCTCATGTTTTTATCATGCATGTATTACAGTGCATATGATACCATCATTGTACGCGCATGGGTTGCATGCTTGTGCTACTGCTATTTACTCGTATGTATATGTTATATACATCGTATAATACGCTTAACTCTTATAACATGTATAAGGTCATAAAACAACATAAAGTGTATATCTAAAGTAAGAACAAACATGTTAAACTACCATACATGACTACCGAGAACTTCTACTAAACTAGTCACATTTCAAAACAAAGCTAATGAATTAAAATTATCTTAATTAAGGAGGTACAGAACACCTAGGAAAAGATAACTCTACATCATAGTCTGATTTATTGCTACATTTTAAAATCATGTGCAACATGCAAGCTTTTAAAAGATCATGATCAGAATGTGAACATTATTGCTAAGAGAAGCTGTACATCTATTATTATTCATTTAATCTTTTAATTCATTTAAAGTAACTCATTTTCCATAAATGAAACTTCAAAGAGACATAATAGGGAAATTTCAAAGTGAAATGAATTTACCAAAAGAAAACCAGGACGTTAGAAAAGGAGGGAAACAGAAAAGACCATAACTGTTTTCGTTTTTTACTTGCCAATGCCTAGGTCTTACATAAAATAAAATAAAGTTCAAAGAGTCAAAAGTCTAAGGATGCGATCATTTGATTATACGATGTGGGAAGGGTAAGGGGATTGGACTGGGATCGGGTGTTTTTTTAAGCTCGGTATTTCGGGATCCGGGAATTCTTTTTTCGAATTTTGGGATGTCGGGATTTAAATTTATTTAAATTCGAGATATAGTGTTTTTTGTCCATGGATTTATGAGTTTTGAACAGCGGTATACTACTGTTGCCTTTATTTAAGCCCGGAATTTCGGGATCAGGATCCTTCATCTGACATCATTGTCCTGCATTTTTATTTTTCATTCTTTAGAGAGCTGCAATTTTCATTAGTTTATCCTGAAATTGTTTACATTAATTGTAATCCTGTTTGTAATGCCAAATTACTGTTCCTGCCTGATTTGCTAAAAAACCTGTCTTGCCGTTTTTCATATTGCATCAAAGCCTCCCCCTCAAATGGTAGCTCCCTCTGACAATCAAATTGTAACCAAATAAATAAATAAACCATTGACAATTATACAATGCTTCTGTTCGTAGATCTCCGTACCAAATTGATTAGAATCAAAACTAAATTGGCTCAACAATACCTATTTTAAAACCATACAGGTAGTTTTTAATATAATACAATATGGGCTTACATGTAGTAATACACGTAGTAATGTTAAATATGTTATGAATAATTTAAAATTTTACAATTTCTGGCATAGTTTTTTTAAAGTGCAATTGAATATTTTATTACACGATTTATATTCATGTAAAAAGTTAGAAGATACCGAGGGGGATAATCAACCACCAGTGCATCAGTTACATGTTACGGAACAAAGACAAAAAGAAGAAAAGAACCATCCAATTCAGTCCACAAAACACTACACATATTTATGTACTCTCACATTCATCTGAATAAAAAAATACTACATCTTCCTAGTATCTTTTTTCAACCTTTATCCTGACAGGTGTAGAAAATAAACGAGTGTCTTCTATTCCGTTTGCAATTTTAGGGAAAGTAAAGTCTATATTAAGAATCATGGCTGAAACTACACATGTATGATATAAATAGAACATGTTATTTTGGCTTTATCAAATTTAAATTTCGAAGGGATAGCAACATTTGTTATTTTTCCTTTGTTGTGCTTTTGTCATATGTGTGTATGTTTCCGAATTTTTTGAACAACTGCAATTTTGAAATAAATATAAAAAAGAAAATGTGGTGTTATTATAATATTGCAAGTGACAAGTAAAAAAATGTTTTTTTTCTCAAGTCTCAATTCAAGATTATTACTGAATAGAGTAATCATTTTCTATAATAATAAGAGTTCCAAAAATTTGGCATAACTCCTCCTACTGTTTGATTCCTAGAAAGTTTTCACTTTGCTGTCTGTTGAGTAGTTAAGTACGTACTCTGCCCTTCAATAGAAAATATTTCTTTCTTAAACAATTTTATGTGACTACATGTTCAGTATGTATTTCGTGTTCATGGAATGGGTCGACATGTCATAAAATGTGTCAATAATGTTGTATGGTCGATTAAAGCTTGTGTAAGATGATTTTTTAAAATAAATATGAATTCATAACTACATAAAAGTCATGGCCCGTACAATTGTTTCTTACCAAAAACACAATTATCGTCCTTGAGGTCAAAGTTAAAGGTCACATGAAGGTCAAAATGTTAAGAAGGCACACCACCTCATGATGATACATCCACATGCCAAAGATGTAAAGCCTAGGTCAATAGGTGAAGCAGTTATGACCTACATGGTTGTGTATTTTTTAACTAAAAAAAATCAAAAACATAATGTTGACCTTTATGTCACATTTGAAGGTCACACACAGGTCATCATGATGCAAGACCCTTAACCCCGTGATGATATATCCACATGCCAAATATCTAAGGTCTAGTTCAAAAGACGAAAAAAAATGGTTATTATGTTCTTTTTGAATAGATTTTGCTCTTATTTAATGAATCAATTTGAGGGTGGGGCGTATTTTAAACTTAAATACCAAAATATATAACGGTTAAATTTTGAAAAAAAATTGCAAGAACAACCGACTAGTTTAGCAATCCAAATGCTTAGTTATATGTAAAAAATTAAACGACACGTTTTTTTTTCAAAAAAATATTTTCTAATTAAATATTAGAAGCACCGCATTCACTTTTTGGGGCTGACTCTGATACCCTTCTTAAAGCTCGGGCAACATTTTAAATCCGGAATAAAAAAAACTTACAAGAAAAGGATATCAGTGAACTACAAATGTAATATTCACCTCAGCTATCATTATTAGCTATGCCAAAAAATTTAACATATTTAACCCTATACCGATATTTCAGAAACGTCCAACTTTGGTCGATACTAGTATGTAAAAGATGCCATTTTTGATTGGACAAATCTTTTGAACCTATGGTTCAAATTTTTAAAAATTTTACAAGATGTTTAGGTTGGCTTAGTTTATCAATGAGAATACATTAGGAAAAAATAAACGACAATTTTTTTTTGGGTGTAGTGTCGGGTACCCCCTTAAAACTCCCAGCAAAATATATTAATATAAACAACAAGTGTGTATGTGTAAGAAAAAAAACCAACGATTATTTGTATCTTTATTCTTGAAATGTAAAAGCGTGTTTAGAACGGAAACAATACCTAAAACACCCAAGATAAAAATCAAAATTATAAACAACTTTGAAATGTTAATGACAATGAATGAATGGCATTATAAGTAACCCGACAGCTTTTAACAACTTTATCATCAGGTTGTCACCTGTTACACCTTTTGAATTTATCAACAAAGAAAGAAAGTACATGCCAGTCAAACGTACTTTAAATAAAGTAAACAACAAACTTAAGAACAATCAAATCAATACTCAATATGATTTTTTGGTGTTTTAACGCCAATTTTAAGCACTGCATGAAGGCTATTTCGTGGCGGTCAGTTTTTATTGGTGGAGGAAATCGGAGTGCTCGGAGAAAACAACCGACCTTCGATAGGAAAATTGACAATCCTAGTCAAGTAAGATTGGAGTCGAGTGTACCTGCACGATCGGGGTTCGAACTCACTTTCTCAGTGTTGACTGGCTAGAGATTACAGTAATGACTACTTATTAATTTTATTTTTTTATCATTAAAATTATTTATTTACTATTTACATAAAAACACCGAGAGACAAACCTCTTTGGTGCCATCTTTGGTATGTACAGAGTTGTAATTATTAACCATTTTGTTAGTAATGATTTCCATCTTGATATATTTTTTAAAAGACAAGTGTTTATAAAATAATGATTATTAATTCAATGTATACCGAAAGAGAGATAACTCTAATGTTTTCTCAAAAGTCAAACACACCTTTTTGATATTCATTTATCTGACACTTTTCCTTTTTTCCTTGTTTTTCCAAAATTGTAATGTTCTTTTAACGGTTCAAAATAAAATATTCAGAAACTGCTCGTTAACAATTGTAATCATTTTGATATAGATTTCATTTGTTAAAAAAAATAAAATTATTTTGTCGTTTTCAATACGCAGTAAGGAATTATTGCGTAAAACATATTTATCGAAGATCTGTTGTTGATGTTTTATTTTGTAATAAGTGTATGCATATTCTATGTATTTTCTAATTGTAAATTTGAATAGTCTCACTGTGTATATTTCTTTGTCATAAAACACTTTAAGATTGCGTGTTTTGAAGATGCATAATCTAGCTATACTCAGAAAAAAATTGAAAAAATATGTGTTCACAATCTTTGAACTACATTGTACCAAGGTACCCAAATATCATCAGTTTCTCATAATTGATCAAATTCACAACATCAGGAGGATAATCAATAAAAATGTTATGCAACATATCTTTCAGAAAGTAAATGTGTAGCGGTAATCAATGAAAACAAAGACAAAGACGGCAGAATACTTATGTTAAACATAGAAATAGAAAATATAATGTATTCGCTCATTAACATAAATGCAACAAACATAGAAACTGAAAGAAACAAGTTCTATAAAAACTTTCTGATTTCATCAGTAATTATGCAATTGGAACTGTAATAATAAGGGTTGACATGTGTGATGCACTGTCAAATTTAGATAGAAAACTTACTAGCGATAAACGCAAAAATATAAATCTAGTAAATAGTTTAAAATCATTTATCAAAACACACAATCTTATAGATAAATCATGTACTTTGTTAGAGAAGTTCTGCACAAGGAACACATATATATATCAATACCGTATAGTATGAATATGCATGATCATAATTTGATGAGACTGTCATTAAAGTGAGAGGTTTAGCCCCATAAAACCATGTTTAATTCCCTATTTTTTACATTTGAAAATGCCTGTACAAAGTCAGGAATCTGACAGTTCGTGTCTATTCGTTTTTGATGTTTTTTGTTATTTGATTTTGCCATGTGATTATGGACTTTCCGCTTAGATTTTCCTCTGAGTTCAGTATTTTTGTGATTTTACTTTTTACAGAAGGTTAAAAAACACAAATTGTAACTTATTGTTAAAAGAAAATTACCCAAAAGACTGAATGAGTCAATTTCATTTACAATCTCAATTATATTTTATTTAAATCTTTTATGTATATACAATTTGTATGGGAGTACATTTCGGTCACCTGTTGATAATGATGTCAATCTAAATATAGATTCTGATTTAGATCGACAATTATCTATTCAATTATTGAGTTGCAAGTATTTTCAAATATTATTCTGTAGTTCTTATATATGACATGTATAAAGGTAGCACTGCAAGTTAAATCATAGTTGTTAAAAGAAAATTATCCAAAGGAATGCATCAGTTGATTTAATTTACAATGGTAAATTAAATTTAAAAATCTTTTTTAATATACAATGTGTATGTGAGTATTTTTCGGTCATCTGTTTATAATGATGTCAATATAAATATAGATATTGTTTTAGATCGACAGTTATCTGTTTATAAAAAAATAAACTCCGTGAAAAATTCAAAACGGAAATTCCCTAATCAAAAGAAAAAATCAAAAGCTCAATTATTGAGTTGCTAGTATTTTCAAATATTGTTCTGTAATACTTATATATAAAGATAGTACTGATATTAGATACAAGTGTTATGCTTACATTAACATAGACAATTATAGAAGTAAAACAAATAGAAACAATGGTTGGATGGATTGGATTGTTAAGTGTATTGACATATTTAATGTGACCTCAAATAAAGGCAACCTTAGTATATCGCTGTTCAAAAGTCATATATCGATTGAGAGAAAACTAATCTTGGTTACAAACTTAAGATGAGAAAAACACACTCATTATAAGAGGAAAACAACGCAATAACAGAACACAGAATTGCAACAAAAACAAACAACAAAATCAACATACGTAGAAACGAATTATGGTATAACAACTGCCACATTCCTGTCCTGGTACGGGACATTTTTAAGAAAGAATGGTGGGTTGAATCCTAGTTTTGTGGCTCGCTAAACCTCCTCGCGTTATGACAATGTTAAATATACCGTTAATATGACAAAATCACAAGACGGAAATACTGTACACATGCATGTAGAAAAAGATACATGTACCTACATAAAAAATTACATTATAGTACATTTCGACATGTTAACCACAGAATAACTACGAATAATTAAAATTAATTAGAAAAGTACACAAAAAAGAGCTTAGTAAAATTATGAAGTATTTGTCCGTAACATGGATCAACGCCACAAAAAATAACGTCACACTAACAGGTACATTTTTAAAAATTGGATATAAACCAAGATTATGTTTCTTATATGTAGACATCATGTATAATTGTGTTTTTTTAGTGATAGTGCAACTAAATATGTAGGCCTTTCTTCTAAATCAAACTGTTAAAAACAAAAAGATCATGTGCACATGATTTTTTTTAACCAAAAATCACACACATAAACTGGGTGATACCCTCGGGGACTAATAGTCCACCAGCAGAGGCATCGACCCAGTGGTAGTAATAAAATTAACGGTACCAATTTTCTTGCACCAAATGGGTATTTCGACAATACATGTCTCTTCAGTGATGCTCGTGGCCAAAATATTTGAAATCCAAAGCTTATATAAAAGACGAAGAGCTATAATCCAAAAGGTCCAAAAAGTATAGCCAAATCCGTGAGAGGAATCAGAGCTTTGCATGAGGGAGATACATTCCTTAATTTATAATAATTTCGATCATTTTGTAACAGTAAATTTTAATAACACAAAAAATCCGTATTTTCATGCCAGTACCGAAGTACTGGCTACTGGGGTGGTGATACCCTCGGGGACTAATAGTCCACCAGCAGAGGTATCGACCCAGTGGTAGTAATAAAATTAACGGTACCAATTTTCTTGCACCAGATGCGCATTTCGACAATACATGTCTCTTCAGTGATGCTGGTGGCCAAAATATTTGAAATCCAAAGCTTATATAAAAGATGAAGAGCTATAATCCAAAACGTCCAAAAAGTATAGCCAAATCCGTGAAAGGAATCAGAGCTTTGCATGAGGGAGATACATTCCTTAATTTATAATAATTTCGATCATTTTGTAACAGTAAATTTTAATAACACAAAAAATCCGTATTTTCATGCCAGTACCGAAGTACTGGCTACTGGGGTGGTGATACCCTCGGGGACTAATAGTCCACCAGCAGAGGCATCGACCCAGTGGTAGTAATAAAATTAACGGTACCAATTGTCTTGCACCAAATGCGTATTTCGACAATACATGTCTCTTCAGTGATGCTCGTGGCCAAAATATTTGAAATCCAAAGCTTATATAAAAGATGAAGAGCTATAATCCAAAAGGTCCAAAAAGTATAGCCAAATCCGTGAAAGGAATCAGAGCTTTGCATGAGGGAGATACATTCCTTAATTTATAATAATTTCTATCATTTTGTAACAGTAAATTTTAATAACACAAAAAATCCGTATTTTCATGCCAGTACCAAAGTACTGGCTACTGGGGTGGTGATACCCTCGGGGACTAATAGTCCACCAGCAGAGGCATCGACCCAGTGGTAGTAATAAAATTAACGGTACCAATTGTCTTGCACCAAATGCGTATTTCGACAATACATGTCTCTTCAGTGATGCTCGTGGCCAAAATATTTGAAATCCAAAGCTTATATAAAAGATGAAGAGCTATAATCCAAAAGGTCCAAAAAGTATAGCCAAATCCGTGAAAGGAATCAGAGCTTTGCATGAGGGAGATACATTCCTTAATTTATAATAATTTCTATCATTTTGTTACAGTAAATTTTAATAACACAAAAAATCCGTATTTTCATGCCAGTACCGAAGTACTGGCTACTGGGGTGGTGATACCCTCGGGGACTAATAGTCCACCAGCAGAGGCATCGACCCAGTGGTAGTAATAAAATTAACGGTACCAATTTTCTATTACCAGATGCGCATTTCGACAATACATGTCTTTCCAGTGATGCTCGTGGCCATGATATTTGAAATCCAAAGCTTATATAAAAGATGAAGAGCTATAATCCAAAAGGTCCAAAAAGTATAGCCAAATCCGTGAAAGGAATCAGAGCTTTTCATGAGGGAGATCCATTCCTTAATTTATAATAATTTCTATCATTTTGTAACAGTAAATTTTAATAACACAAACAATCCGTATTTTCATGCCAGTACCAAAGTACTGGCTACTGGGGTGGTGATACCCTCGGGGACTAATAGTCCACCAGCAGAGGCATCGACCCAGTGGTAGTAATAAAATTAACGGTAGCAATTTTCTTGCACCAGATGCGCATTTCGACAATACATGTCTCTTCAGTGATGCTCGTGGCCATGATATTTGAAATCCAAAGCTTATATAAAAGATGAAGAGCTATAATCCAAAAGGTCCAAAAAGTATAGCCAAATCCGTGAAAGGAATCAGAGCTTTTCATGAGGGAGATACATTCCTTAATTTATAATAATTTCTATCATTTTGTAACAGTAAATTTTAATAACACAAAAAATCCGTATTTTCATGCCAGTACCGAAGTACTGGCTACTGGGGTGGTGATACCCTCGGGGACTAATAGTCCACCAGCAGAGGTATCGACCCAGTGGTAGTAATAAAATTAACGGTACCAATTTTCTTGCACCAGATGCGCATTTCGACAATACATGTCTCTTCAGTGATGCTGGTGGCCAAAATATTTGAAATCCAAAGCTTATATAAAAGATGAAGAGCTATAATCCAAAAGGTCCAAAAAGTATAGCCAAATCCGTGAAAGGAATCAGAGCTTTGCATGAGGGAGATACATTTCTTAATATATAATAATTTCTATAATTTTGTAACAGTAAATTTTAATAACACAAAAAATCCGTATTTTCATGCCAGTACCGAAGTACTGGCTACTGGAGTGGTGATACCCTCGGGGACTAATAGTCCACTAGCAGAGGCATCGACCCAGTGGAAGTAATAAAATTAACGGTACCAATTTTCTTGCACCAGATGCGCATTTCGACAATACATGTCTCTTCAATGATGCTCGTGGTCAAAATATTTGAAATCCAAAGCTTATATAAAAGATGAAGAGCTATAATCCAAAAGATCCAAAAAGTATAGCCAAATCCGTGAAAGGAATCAGAGCTTTCCATGAGGGAGATACATTCCTTAATTTATAATAATTTCTATCATTTTGTAACAGTAAATTTTAATAACACAAAAAATCCGTATTTTCATGCCAGAACCGAAGTACTAGCTACTTGGGTGGTAATACCCTCGGGTATCACATGAAGGGAGTTTCCCTAGCCACCTTAAATTGACGTGAAGTGCACATGTTCCTAAATGGTGGTTAGCAGGCTGATATTAAAACATTATTACTAGTAACTGCTTCCGGTCATTACCGCATTGCTTTCGTAACGTTAATGCATGGCATTACTCCGATAATTCAGGAATATAGACATCAATGGTGCGTTTTAAGTAAAAAAATACATAACAATAAACTTATTAAAAAAGGGTACAACACGAATATTGGGCAACAGGGAAGTATATTATGTAACATACAAAACACTGATACAATAAATGCATTATTCAAAGTTTTAAAAACATTCATTTTTCATATGAGGTATACATTGTATAATTAAAAAATGGTAGCATGTCATTTTTTTTTATTAAATATTGATGACTTTTTATCCGTCAATATAAAACAATTTACATTTGTATATATTGTTGTTTTTCCTCTCTGTGAAAGAATATGATAGAGAATTCCATATCAAACATGTCAGATGGGTTTTGTTTTCATTTAGGGTGTGTCGTCTGTAAACCACTAACGTTTTGAACCTCTACTTGAACTAATTCAATATTTTTAGAATTGGTGTTTAGCGGGCTGATAGGGAAAAAGTGTCACATGCTTCCAGTTATTATCACATGCCTTTCATTAACGTTGTTGCATGGCAGTGAAAAAAACCAAACAAAGTACATGTAGGATACAATCAATTAAAAAAAAGTATATGATGTAAAACGGAAAAAGATATTCAATAAATGCGTTTTATCAAAGTTTCAAGCATTATTTAGAAACTTTAAGATACTTTACAGATATTGACCTTTCTCAACTGTGCTCATTATGTTTTTTTGATTTGTTTTCTAGTCAAATGTATTAAATTGTTGCTTCCACCTCTTTTGAGAAATATGACATTTTTTTTTATTGGACGCTTTACATTTTGCCGCCCGACGTCTGTACATTTAAAGGATAAATATATTAAACAGGTATTTTTTCGGCATTGTTGAAGTATATGATAAAAAGACCATAGCATGTCATTTTCCATATCAAATGTATTATCAGCTCCCTGTCACTATCAGCCCTCGAGCCTTCAGTTCTGAGGCTAATCGATATTACATCTGATATGAAAAATGCCATTTTCTCATATAATATCATTTAACGATGAAAATCTCCGCTTTTACAAACAAATCAGAATGTCTAATAATGATGACGTCGCTCTGTTTGTGTGTATCATACGTTATTATTTATGTTTGGTATAGTCCATAAAAAAGCCATATTTGCGCGGCTGCATTGGCTTATACGGAGTTTTCACTTTGAGTTTGACATTGTTTACACTTAACCTATTTTGTTATGAACATAACATAAATAGGACATATTTTTCTATTACAAATGACGAAAACAATTTCAAAATGATCCTTTTCTTTTCTTACGATTTGAAGGGAAAATATTTAAATACATTTCCGAATAGAATTTTCAATTTTTCATTATTGCTTAATCTTCATTTTTCAATACAAAAACACAAAATCGCGTACATTACGAATAAGACTTTATTCCTCCTACATGAAGGTACTTAGTGCGTGCTCGATAAAAATGAATTGCATTAGTATAATTAAGGTACAAAGACTGGAAATTTAAAGACAAACATTATAAAAAAAAAAGTTATTTCCTGTAACAACAATGTATATAACGGTAAAATTTCTAGTGAGTACAGATGTTTAGAATCATTATACAAGTGTTTCAAACAGACTGTTGCTGTTAATTCTCTATTATCTATTTTTGACGTCATCTCTTTGAGCCTTGAGCAATAACATCCAGTTAATAACATTATAACATATCTTAGTTTTCTTCAATTTACATATAGAAATTGACAATGATGGTCGGTTGAAAACAAAACTTTACGACAAAAGAGACGATTTCAGCTTCCCAAGTATGAAATTTTTATTTCCATGTAGCAACATTCCAGCAGCACCTGCATACTAAGTATTACTTCCAATTGATACGATATTCTGGGCTTGTATTCCCTAACATGATTTCCTTGATAGAGGGTTGTCGTTCACAAATGGTGAAGTTGGAGACATTCCTTCGTAAATGTGATGGACTCCCTCACGAGTTGGTTGAGCGTTATGGAATATCCGTTTCACAGTTGGTATCAGATATGTTCCTTATGTCGTAACAACAATCCGTTTCCGTTTTCACAAATGTGACCTACCGAATAAGACTATTAGGTTTGTCATAACATAAGCAACACGACGGGTACCACATATGGAGCAGATCTGCTTAACCTTCGGGAGCACCTGAGATCACCTCCATATTTTGGTGGAGTTCGTGTTACTTAGTCTTTAGTGTTCTATGTTGTGTCTTGTTTACCGAACTGAACTCATTACCGAACTGAACAAAGAAATAACATGACGGATGCCGTATACGGTGCAGGACATGCTTACCTTTCCGGAGCAACTGATTTCACTCCCGGTTTTTAGTGGAGTTCGTGTTATTTCTTATTTATTATTTGTAACTGTTGATGTAAATGTCTTTTGGTTATATGAGACTTTGTTTACTACCTGGTTTTGATTGTTAATGTCTTACTATTATTTTTTAAAACTTTTTTTTTATCAATATATTTGTCAGTTTATTTCGATCTATGAGTTTGACTGTTACTCTGGTATATTTTGCCCCTCTCTTATCAATGCAATCATTCAAATCGAAACCAAAATGACAGTAAACAGTCAACTTGATGAAAAAAAGGACAGTCTTGCCTTGCGAACAGAACAAACACGAACGAACACAACGGAAGTTATATAGTTGTTCTTGTCTGTGTCATTTTGGTTTCTTGTGGGCAGTTGTCTCATTGGCAATCATACCACATCTTCTTTTTTTTTATATTATATAGGTATATGTATGAAGTACTAATCAAAGGTAAATACACAATTCTTAAATGTATTATAGATCCCCAAGGCCTTTCCAATAAAGAGAAAATCTGAGGCAGTTATCACACAACAAATAAACGATCATGTCTTTTTCCCTAATCTTCAATGGATGAAGTTGTCGCATTGGTAATCATAACCATTTTCCTATCTATAGGAGATGTAATTATTAGTATTCAATCTGTCGATACAAGTATCTTGGCATTGCAAAAGGTCGTTTTTTTTCTTATACTGTTAATGACGTCTTAACAATAAATCCTTTTGATATTGGATGTGGAATGATTGCTAACTTAGTGTTAGATACACAATGTTTTTTTTATATAACATGTATAAGTTGTTATTGGCTTTGAACTAGCTGTCAATAACTGCGATTATTTTCATACATGTACTTAGTTTCCTTTTGTTGTTGGGATGCACACGTTCCCGGTCACGTCCTCTCTGATATTAATCTGTGTATTTATATTTGTATGAATCCAGGTTAAGGAGATTGTTTGGAAGGCTGAAATGTTTAATCATTTAACAAGTGTCTCTCCCAAGTCAGGAACCCGTAATTGAGTTGTTGTCGTTTGTTGTTCTATTACATGTTTGTTTTACCTTCATGTGTTTGGTACATGAGTTATGCCGTTTGATTTCTTGTTAGATATATTTCACATTTTTCATCTTGGTGCTTTTTATAGATGACTGTGCAGTTTTGACTTTATTCATTTTCGCAGACCTTTAGTTGTTTTTTCCTTTGTCATCTGTTCATCGTAAGAAGAGTTGGCGCATTATGCAATCATATCATATCTTCTTTTCCATAGTTAGTCTACTTTGACTTTAATCGTGACTAAAATGGCTTAAATATATGTTATGTTATCTCAGATGGACAGTTTTGATATTTACATACATATCTCTCTTTTATTTCTTTATAAAACCATTAATGTCGAAAAGGATGATTCTGAACGACCGTTGACTACCCACGAGGGTCTTAAAAGGTCTGCTCGGGCTTGTGTCTTTTTTTGGCATTAGAGATTATTACAGATAATTGATATAATTCAAATGACAAAAAGAAAAAAAAACTACCATGAGCTAAAAGCGAATTGAGCAATAATCTGAAACATCAAATTAATGAATAGATAGATATATAAATAGGTACTAGATACATAGATAAATAGCTATAGATACTAGATAATTAAATATATAGATATTAGATATTAGATAAATAGATACATTGATGAATAAACGATAAAACAAATATTACTTGAATTAAGAGTTTGTATATATTGTCCTCTTGTACACATGTATGTGTCTGAAGTTATGAATATAATCTTGAAATTCTTAAATTAATCAAATCAATGACATAATGCCTTTATTAGGTATCGTTAATAATCCGTTCATTAATGGAAATACATAGAAATTACCTTTCTATAATGTATCTCCCTCGGATTTAGCTAATTTGAGAAACATTTGGCAAATATGTTTATGTCTTGTTTGGTTATGTACTTCATATCATGTTCAGATATCTATTTTTCCCGAGCTTTCACATGTTTTGTTAGAGTTTTAATGATGATGATGAATACAGAAAGAGCTTTATAAAATTTTATTTGAATCAAAATAATTTTTGTTTGCTTTATCTTTTTTTTTTATCAAAGCAATGTCTTATTTATCATGTAACTGTATCTACTAATGTGTCTAACTTCGATTCGACGTAACTACAATCACCTTCGAATAATACATTTAAATGCCTAATTTTATGTAGTACCATAAAACCTCACATGAAAAAACCACCAAAACGATTTTCTTGTGTGTTTTTACCTAGCATCAAACTTGATCAATAGTAAGTACTGTTGCAGATCTAGTATCAGAACTAGCCCTTTAATACAATAGGCTATAAACAAGACCACACAGAATTATGATGAGCGACAAGCAGTACCATCGATACAAAGGAAATACAAAGGAAATGAGACAGTTCAGAATTAAGTGATAAGATTCAAAGATACAAACCAAATTGTCCCTTATATAGCCATCTTTAGAACACTCGGATGACCATATACCGTGTATTATCAATAATCTATCAGAATTCCCGTTCTTAGCTGCTTAGTAAGCACTTCCACTTTTAAATCTATACAAAATGCAGATTTATCCAAACCAATATCTTCCAGCTAAGTAATAGTTCACGAGCTGTAGTGTACGATAAAGATGTATTGTTTTTATTTACCTTGTAAACACCTTCTGATTTTAAAAAGGACCAATAACGAAACATTAAATACTATGAATCAGATTATAAGCCAGCTAAATTTTAATAAATCTTTAACCACTTAATAGAACAAATGCATTCCCGGTTCTAGCAATTAAAACCTTGTGTCCTCTTCTGTACAATCCCTTTTACTCTAATCAATATCAATTTCACCATATGTATCGTGGAAACTGATGTTAATTTCGTTTTATATCAGCTAATTCAGTTATGAAATGAGTTTAAGTTACAAATCATCAAGATTTTCATAAGTCCAAATTTTTAAATTCGAAAATTTAGATAATGTGGTTCAGAGTGTCAATTGAAATTTTCTCCGGCATCGTCAACTACGGAGTGTTTGTTTATCGGTTCACTGATACAGTAAGGTGTTCGCGTGTCTGTTTTACAATCTATTTCATAAAATGATATTACATGTAAGTATAACATGTATGAATACAATTCTTGTTTTGATAGATGTTTTAGAAACTTTTGTAGAAGGCGGTCGTAGAAAATTTTTGAGTAAACCAATTAAAGAACAACAGCCGATCACTACTTACAATGTAATTTGATTGTTTATATCTATTGTTCTAAACATGATTTGTTTAACTGTGTTTACTACGTCTTCTAGGATTTATCGGTTTCTTGCACTACAGAAATTAGTGGCGTAGCTTGCATGACTGCTCAGATGCTCAAGCGTCCACATCATTTTGACAAAAAAAAATAATATAAAAATAAATATATAATTGCACATGTTCGAAGCAGATACACACAGATGTGTCTGAATGTAACAAGGGTGAGGATATGAGATTAACGTCTAATCATTTCCAAAGCAGTCTACGTGGTCTTTCCTTTATGATCATTTATTTTATGTAAACAAAATGGATAAATCGCAGAAAAGTGCTATTGACTTTTTCGTATAAAGTCTACGTCTTAGCGTGTCGTCGGCAACGACAAGCGCAGGGAATGATGATACGTGGACCTGCAGACATGTTGAGTCTGAAATTGAGCCAAGCGGAGCAATGAGATTGCAAAGTTACTAGTTAACAATGAAATGAATTTATGTCGAGAAATTTATACTGGCGTTGAATATCGCCCTATTTATCATAAACATGCTCTATTGGACTCTATTGGAGAAGAAGTCACGGTTGCACGTTGAAGGTAGTTAATACAGCCCTTGACCGCTGTTACGACGAAAACAGGGCTAGCAGCTATATATCATCTATATGTTTCATGTCATAGAGAAATAACGTGAGCATATTACCATTTTTAGAAATATTATTGTGGCGAAAATTGAAATTCTGTAGTAGACCAGTGGGGATAGTAGAGATGTTTAGTAAAAGTTAAACTCTAACACGTTCGGGGCATTTACATGTTAATAATATGCCGCACAGCACTTTTCAATTCGACCTTTGAAATAATGTAGAATGTCATATCAATTTTCTATTCTAGTAGATATGTTTTTACGAAACTTCAAAGTAAAAGTGACACAGTTTTAGCCGAAAAGGAAGTTTCTTTGATAAATTGCATAGCTATATTTACAGAAATGCAACCTGAATGCGCATTGCATTGCGACGGTGATGATAAACTTGTTATTGTGGTCATAATCTAAACAAAAATTGTTTTTGTTAGATACTAGTAAGTCATTTTGATAACAGAATAACTTATCAATTATGTTAAATAAATCACAACAGCTGAAAAGTATAAGCTCAATCCGTTAAATTTGACAAAGTTTAAACAAATGCCGGATGCAGACATTAATTTCTTAGGAATGCTGCAGAGCAGTTAAAATGAAGTTAAAATAAAGATAATATATTATATAGAACTGTCAATATGTTTGCCTTCTGACTTGTCCTGTAAATAAACCCATCATACTTGAATTTCGCCAGACGCGTGTTTCGTTTACAAAAGACATTATACATTTTGATCAGACTTGTTTGCAGATCTGTCCGTTGATCTCTTGTTGTGATGAAATTAAATTTCTCAATAAATTTGTTTTATCTAAAAGCTTTATGCTATACCGGTAAAATATTAAATTAGGCAGTAAACGAAGCTTCAGTTTTATTTTCAATGACATAATACTGTCTTCTATGATAATTTCCCGTACAAAACCAAAACAAAAAACGAAAACAATCCAGCGTTAGTAAGCAGTAAATAAATAGTTTATTATAGTGTCACGCAAACATATACATAATCATATACAATATCGTACCTTTAATCATATCATTTGAATGTTTCATCCTTTTCAAAATAAATAATTTTTCTATACTGTAGCTTAAATAGTTAAATACCAAAAGCAGTTTTAATATGATACTTGAAACTTTAAATAGATGTTTCCTTATCAAATATATACCCGATATAGTTGATAACCGTATAATATTTTGATTATTTTACCAAAAGATTATTTTTTGCACATTTAAGGCATACTTGTAAACGCGTTGAAAGAAAAGCTAGACAGAGTAGAGCTATGTCACTTTCTGACATGTTTATTTGTTCACTTTACAATATTATTAGCTACAATGAACTTTACAATATTTATAGCTACAATGCACATTGTCATTTAAAATTACATTATTCGTTCAGTCGAGAGTAAGTTACAACTTTACAATTAACCGCCTCATTGTTATTAGGTGTTTAACTGAAAAAAAACTTTTTAAATGCGACACCAAACAAAAACATGATACATCCAAATAAATAACGTTAATGTTAGTGAAAAAAGCTGTGCATGTTATTTTTCATGAATGAAAACTTAGAAAAAAGATCAAGTCTCAGTCGTTATCTAAACATATAGAACTGCTCAATTATTTCCTAATTTCTAATAATAAAATATTCTTATTTTTATGAGTGTTATCTTTTTGATAAGCGCCACTATCATACTAACTTATTAGCCTTATACTTATAATAACTGTGTGCAATGACTCGTTAATTAAAGCTTATATTGTTAAGCATATTCATATTTGATTATAGTCTGACTTAGATTGAATCGAGCAGACTTGAGCTTACTATTTGAAATTCTATTTTCACTGCTTTCTAACTTTATTGTTTTATTTTTTTCCTTTTGCTTCCAATTCAGCGCCCTGATTTGCTTAATGTGAAGAACATGCGTATCAGATTAAATACAACATAAAGGTTATGTGGCTAATATAACGTTACATCCATACAAATGGTATAAAATATATACCCTTTTCTTTTTTTAAGCTAGATAATTATTTCTTATATGTTTATTGAAGTTAATAGTACAGCTTGAAAAAATACAAACCGAAAGAAAGTCATGTTGTTCTCATGTCAAATGTTTGAAAATCATTGAAATCAACCCAATCGCCAAGATAATCAATTTAATTTCTTTCTAAATCAGTTGATACAACAATTTTTTCTATGAATATATATTGCTATTAGATACATTCAGTCATTATTGTTATTCATATGTGTATTTTTAAAATTTTTATCGATATAGTGCATAGTTTCAAATTACAATCTTTACAATTTTGCATAAATACAAAAAAATAAATTATTTTGTTTCGCTTGAGTTCGCTTCTTTTTTGCTTAATTAAAGATCAAATTCATGGTGTTCATGAACAGTACTTCTGCTACAAGAATGGTGATAGTTAATACAAAATTCTTGTTTAAGGTCATGAAAATTGAACGCCCATGATACGTTTATTAATCACCAATAAAAGGGTTAATAAGGTTGTTATCTGAGTAATTTAAAAGTGTTTGGTTACAGAAACATCATTTCCATATAAAGGCCTTGTCAATGAATCCTGCTGTTACTTGAATGTTTAAATGGAAAGTTTTTACCTATTGAAATTATATCTGATTTAATATTCAACACACAACCGATTTTCTTCTGTAATACGTAATAGAAGGTGCATATTATGTATATACCCATACGTTAAGGTTGAACATATCACATTGTTTGGAGACAAAAAATCAGTCAATCAATACCTTAAACATGTTAAATGAAGGTCTTACCAAAATTGTTTTCATGTTACTAAATTGAAAAAAGAACAACATCAAAATTACCATTCGTCGGATTGGAATACTGATTTCGAAACAGTAAGTGTATTTCAAATGTATTTTATATTATAATTCAGAATGTCAATACATACATATTATCGTAAATAGAAATACAGAAACATCAGCATGTTCAGTACACATGATATTGCCCTGTTGAAATAAACCATGCATAAGCGAAAATTGGTCCATAACGAGGATAAACTAATTTGTTCGTTTATTAAGTAGAAATCGGACACATTTTGTACTTACAAATGACGCGAACCATTTCATAATAATCAGTTTTGTTGTTATGATTTGAAGGTGAAACATTCCACAACCTTCCCGAGTAGAATTTTCAATTGATCGACATTCAAAAACACAATAATGCATATGTTACGAGGATATTCTCATTATTCTTCCAAGGTAATAACTAATGGTGCATGATAATATGAATTGCATTTATCTAATTGAGGTGCCTGGACTTGAAAATACAAAAAAATATCAACATTGAATAAACAATTCGCTGTGACCGGAAAAGGGCAAGTTCAAAAGTAATTTCATATTCTGACAATGTGTCTATCGGTAAGATTTCTATTGAGTCCGAAATGTAAACTCTTTTTATATAAGTATTTTGAACTAGCTGTTTCTGTATTGGCCCTTCTATAGTTATTTGTTCAGGTGTACTTGACGTAATCTCTCCGGGTCTTGGGGATAGTATAGCTTCCATTGAATCTATACCAGGAACAATGCAGAAACAGCCAGTAAATAACACTTTAATATATCTAAGCTATATAGAAATTATATAGAAACCTAGATGACATTAAACAACAAATGAATCAGTAAGAGACATTTAAACCTAGCGTAATGAACAAATGCAAAAGCACACAACGGAAGTTATATAAGTACATGTACATGTATGCTTGCTTTTAAAATGTTAATACATTATACTTGACATGCAATACTCATGGCATTGCCTAGCAGGTAATATAGTGATATAAATATGCTGTTTCTGGCCCGATATACATTCGAGGTGTTGGATTGGCACCGAGACTCGTCGGATCGAGGGCCAAAACAGATGACCTAGAATTTAAAAAAGATATAGAAAAATGCAACTTTGAACGTTTTTGAAGTTACTATGTACTATGACATTTCTAATTTCTCCTCCAAGTACTTAATATGTGCTATATCAATTCAATTTATGTAGAAAGTGTAAAGTAGGATAAATCAAATGAAATTCTCTAAATCCGTTTCAAATCGTCGAATAATATTTTTCTTTTTTTATTTAAAATCACAAAATATTAAAATGTATGATATGAATACTATTATACGTCTAGAGTAAAGTTAGGCATTTATAAGTTTAACCGGAAGTGAACGTCCGGTAACAATCGGGCCAATACGGGTAAACAATAAAACAAAAGTGAATTAGTTCATAATTTATTTTAAAAAGCCGTATTGACCCTGTTCGAAAAGCAATATTACTTTATATAATGATTTGTACATATCAGCTGATAAATCCAGATATCAATCAATTTTGAATGATCGTAATGGTTTAGTATGCAGGCGTACTATGCATCAGGTAAAGGGGGCAGAGTAAATTTTGAACCTGGGCAGTTCATGCAATTAGTGGGGTCTTATTCATAATTTGCAGTGATATACTTTCATTTTAGCTGAATATTACCCGAAATCAAAGATCTGTGAAAATATTGAATTCTGCATTCCCAAAGAAGTGACAGTTGGGGAAATATTTAAAATATGAATCAACTCATTTGGTTAATAGATATGAAATATGAGCTGCGTCAGGTAGAAATCGACCTTATTCAAATGAATAGGTGTAACACCACTAATTCGGGCCCGGCCAGAAAGCACATACCAGAAAGTAGTACATATTTAACGCAAAATAGTTCCTACGCATGAGTGTAACTTTCAAAATATGTAGGATATTTAGGTATTTTTGGCATCAAATGAAAGCTAAAGGACTGGTGATCATTGTAGAACACTTTTGGACTTTTAATTTTAAATATTAAAAAAACTGCACCAAATTTTAAAAAGAGGGTACATTTAGTCTGTTTGTCAGATCTGAAGTACCTGTTTTGGTATATCCGAAGTTCCGGGAACCAGTTCTTTCTTATATGCCATGTAAGGTATGTTGATTTTTTCAGTAGAAGACACCATAAAGTGTTGCTTTGACATGCAATGATTGTCACTTTATTTGAACTTAAAATGAAAGAGGTGTGCCTGGTTGAAATGGAGGAATTTAACATAGAAAGTAATGGGACCATGAATTAGTTGTGTACTTCCAATAGTAATATAGCTATATGCAAAGTCTTCAACTGTTAGACAGTTTGGTTGCTTTAAGAAAGTCTAAAAGTAGGTGTACTAATGCTTCTGTAACTAAAATAAGTGTTCCTAGTTCTTACGTATCAACCCGTCTTAGAGTTATGCTTTTGTAAATATATTAATTATTTGTTTCTACTTTTTGGGCAAACGAGAATAATGAAAATAGACAGACATTTAAAGGATTGGAATGTTACATTTTGTAAATACCGATGTTTTACAAACCACGTTTTTTTTAAGGAGACATATAATATTCATAAATAATTTGCTTTGTTTACGTACTGGTTCCTAGATGTTATCTATATGTTTCAGCTCATAGAGAAATAACGTGAGAATATTACCATTATTAGAAAAATTATTGTGGTGATAATTGAAAATCTGAAGAAGACCGGTAGGGGTAGTAGAGATATTTAGTTAAAGTTTAAACCCTAAAACGTTCGGGGCATTTACATGTTAATAACAACCCTATGCTATGGCCTTTTAATAAAGTAGTATTGCATATCAATTACCATTCTAGGATATATTTTTTTTAAGAAACTTCAAAGTAAAAGTGACACAGGTTTAGGAGTTCCTTTGGTAAATTGCATTGTCTATATTTACAGAAATGCAACCTGAATACGCATGTATTACGACGGTGATGATAAACATGTTGTTGTGGTCAAAATCTAACCAAAATTGTTTTGGTTATAGATAAGTCATTTTGATAACAGAATAACTTATCAATTATGTTAAACAAATCACAACAGGTGAAAAGTACAAGCTCAATCCGTTAAATTTACACAACAAATGCCGGATTCAGGCATTAATTTCTTAGGAATGCTGCAGAGCAGTTGGAATGAAGTTAAAATGAAGATAATATATCATATAGACCTGTGACTATGTTTGCCTTCTGACCTGTCCTGTAAATAAACTCATCATACATACTAGGATTAAATTTGAATTTACACCAGACGCGCGTTTCGTCTACAATAGACATGTCACGTTCTGATCAGACTTGTTTGCAGATCTGTCCGTTGATATCTTGTTGTGATGAAATCAAATTTCTCAATAAAAGAAAAAAAATAAATTAGGCAGTAAAAAAAGCGTCAGTTTTATTTTCTTCTATGACATTTCCCCGTACAAAACAAAACGAAAAACGAAAACAATCCAGCGTAAGTAAGAAGTAAATAAAGAGTTTATTATAGTGTCACGCAAACATATACATAATCATATACAATATCGTACCTTTAATCATATCATTTAATTTTTCATCCTTTTCAAAATAAAAATATTTTCTACACTGTAGGTTAAATAGTAAAATAACAAAAGCAGTTTTAATATCATGCTCAAAACTTTAAATAGATGTTTCTTTATCATATATATATGGGTAACAACCGTATAATGTTTAAAATCTTTTTTTCAAAAGCTTTTTTATTGCATATTTAAGCATATTAGTAAACCTTTGAAAGAAAAGCTAGACAGAACAGATCTTAAGATATTATTTTCTGACATGTTTGTTCGTGAACCTGAAAATGTTAATAGCTACAATGTTACTTATATCAATATTATTCGGTCAGTAGAATGTAGATAAAAACTTTACAATTAACCGCCATATTGACATTGTGTGCATAACTGATAAAACCTTTAAATACACCACAACATAATGGCATAAAATAGGAAGAGTCAGTCATATGCTCAATTGCAACTGGTTTACATTTTCTAATCGATTTACAAGGTTGAAATTTATTAAAGCTATTTATTAATGTGACTTTTAGTGTATGTTAAAAATAATTGTTGCATATTTGTTTTATTTTTTTTATATTTATCAAACGTAAACTGTCTGCATTAAACTGATCTTTTTAGCTGGTTTAAATACTTTTTCTAAAGGAAATTTGCCTGTTTGCTTAAACAACACATTACAAATTATATACATGTCGGCATTCCAATGGGAACAAATTGTGTCCCTCTACTTGCCGACTTGTTTCTTTATTATTATGAGGCTGACTTCATGCAGGAACTTCTGAGGAAGAAAGATAAGAAGTTAGCGATATCCTTTAACTCTACTTTCCGCTATATAGATGATGCTATTTCACTAAATGATTCAAAATTTGGTGACTATATGGAACGCATCTATTCCATCGAACTAGAGATAAAGGATACTACAGATACAGTTAAGTCGGTCTCATATTTAACGTACATCTAGAAATGGACAATGAGGTAAGACAAAACTTTACGACAAAAGAGATGATTTCAGCTTTCCAATTGTGAACTTTCCATTTCTAAGTAGCAACATTCAGGCAGCACCTGCATAAGGGGTATATATCTCCCAATTGATACGATATTTCCGTGCTTGCATTTCCTATCATAATTTTCTTAATAGAGGGTTGCTGCTCACAAGGAAACTATTAAACTAAGAGTTCCAAAAGGTGAAGTTAAAATCATCCCTTCGTAATTTTTACGGACGCCATCACGAGTTGGTTGACCGTTATGGAATAAACGTTTCACAAATGATATCGGATATGTTCCTTACGTTGTAACTACAATCCCCATCCCTTTCATGAATGTGACCTACCGAATGAGACTACTTACCGAATTTGTTAGTGTTTGGCAGGGTTCGTGTTGTTTGTTCTTTAGTTATCTATGTTGTGTCATGTGTACTATTGTTTGTCTGTTTGTCTTTTTCATTTTTAGCCATGGCGTTGTCAGTTTATTTTCGATTTATAAGTTTGACTGTCCCTTTTGATATCTTTCGTTCCTCTTTTGATGCGCTGAAATGGATGAACCAGCATCAGGAATGATCAAAGTCAAATATTTGACTTTTATTTTCATTTTTATTGCGTTTAAATAGATAACGATAATGCTATTGCCAAAAACCGAAATACTATTCATGACAGAAAACTTAGAAAAACAGTCTAGTCTCGGTAGCAATCTTAATATATAGATAAGCTATTTGTTCATAATTTCTTTCCATCAACAGTCTTATTTTAATAAGCGTTATGTATATGACAAGCGCCACTATCATACTCACTTATTAGCCTTGTATTTTTAAGTTTGGGCAATCACTCGTTAATTAAATGGTTACATCATTAAGCATATTAATACGTGTGTTTACATCCCTACGAATAGTTAACAAATATATACATATTTATTTTTTAAAGCTAGATAATTTCTACTTGTATTTTTATTGAAGTTAAGAATAAAGAATTACTAAACAAATGCATAGTTTATTAGGTAAACAACACCTATTGTCCACCTGGAATTATAAATGTCTTTCTAATTATGTTCCTGGTCACTTGAATATGTCTGAAATATATTGAAGTGTATAGCATTAAAAATATGATTTGTACCCTGTCGACAAGATTAATTTGATGGAATTACGATAAATTGTCCTTGAAATTTTATCTGCCATAATCTAGACATATACTATTATAATAATCAAGTTCATTTGAATAATGTGCAACGACCTGAGAATGTATTGTCTATACAAAGATCAACACTATTTCAAGACTTTAACGATTTGGATATGACACATATATGTATCACACAGGTTGTTACGTTTCATATTCCTTTTTGCAACTATGATTATATTGTATTTGTGAAACATTCAAATAGAATAAACATTATTCAATTTATAGGTATGACAGCAGTTTCGAGTTCAAAAGATGATTTTAAAACGGAGACATCAAATATTTCTCCTGGTGAAACATCGAGAACAAGCGGGTTTGACGACATCTTGCAAGCAAGGCCAGTCGCAAAAGAACAAGACTACTATACACATGACCTTATTTCTGTATGTTAATTTCTATATTGTATGTCCTTTTACTCCTTTTCGAGTTCATGCAATTCATCCATTTTTTTAGTTCCTTTAATTGTTCTTCCTAGAGCTTATTACATTATGCTTTGTACCATAATCAGAATAAAATGTATACATGTTTAACTCGGTCTATGCATATTGTTTGCAAGTATCAATCTGAATAACCTTGTTTTTGGTAACAGTTTATTCAAATAAAGCAATCAAGCCAAATTTATGAACAATCATGTCCAGGTTTTAAAAGTAATCATATCCATGAACCAATCCCAGCAAAACTTTGTAATATCATGGTCTATAGGAGATGTTATTTCGTGTCCGTATTTAATTTATATAACTAATTCCAGGTCTCGATATGTATTAGTTATATGCATATATATGTTTGCCTCCAAAAGGAGATTGATTTACAATTATTATATACCTAATATACATACTTGAAGATATCTCGAAATTAGAAAAAAAAGCCTTCTAGAAAAGGAGATCGATTTACCATCATAATTTACTTCCGATAAATGTCATCTCTGATAAGACTTTTTTTCGCAATGGGAAAAAAACTTCTAAAAAAGGAGATTGAATAATATTTTAAAGAAATTCACTATAGGTGAGAGATTATCATCAACTCAATACCAATCTGAATCTTATCTTCACAAGCACATGAATTCACACTTGTGTTTACTAAAATCACGATAGAGAGTTTTGTATTCGTATGACCACAAATAGAGTCAACAAACGCCATTAAAAAATACAATTAATCGTACAGGAAAGACTTAACATTCAAGAATGTCTTATAGAAAGAACATATCGTTCAAACAAATGGGAAGGCAAATAAGAAAACATTGGCAGTTGATTTAAAATGACACAATTTCTAGAGATCTATTTACCAAGACCGACTATAATTGCATATCGGAAGCACAAAAACAGTAAGGAGTACTTGACCAATAACAGTAGACGACAACAGTATAAATAGACAAGAAAGGACATAAGATAATCAGGGTTTTACAGATTCAACAGGTTGTGCCCCCAAAGTTTAACTGCATTTGATACGTTACACGATAGACACATATTGATAACGTTGGAAAAATCCTTTCAAATAAATAGGTGTTTAAAAGCTGATTATAAACCACAGAATAATCTACCGAGAAAAGGTTAAATCATGTTTTAACAGTTAAAGATAATATGCATAATTCAAAATAATTATATATATTAGCGTAACATGTAATATACTTATGAATCAGCAAATCATGCATTAACAAACATGGAAAAGCAATAACAAAATAAGCTTGTAATTTAAGACAAACATTTAAACATGTTAAATGGACATAAAATTGCATATATCGTATACACAGCGATTTACCTTATAATAAAGAATTCAAACATAGAAAATAATTATAGAAATTTGATATAGGCACTAATTGTAGAAAGTTTTGCTCAGATTAGTTCATGGACACGATTATTTATACAAAGTATTACTCTACAAACAATTAGAAACTAGCTCTCTTATAGAATTGTGCTTTTGTCACTGTTGAAAATATATATGTGTGCAACTTATTTCGTT
This sequence comes from Mytilus edulis, assembly GCF_963676685.1. NCBI lineage: Eukaryota > Metazoa > Mollusca > Bivalvia > Mytilida > Mytilidae > Mytilus > Mytilus edulis. The sequence continues at coordinate 59,632,644 of NC_092349.1, read as the reverse complement.
TTTGATGTTTTCATTTTACAAAGTAAATTTTGCAAATAGTGAATTATTGTATACCAGATCTATATCTGTGGTGCACCGTACACCTTGCAAATATTACAAAAACCAAAATTGTTTGCAGTACAAGGCCCCGACATTTTAAAAACACGTAAAACAATGCAACGAGAAAATTACAAAATTTATAGTCATATCAGTAACGAAAAACAACCAACATATTTGAGTAGCATGGACCAACAAAAACTACTGCAGTACATGCTACTGGCTTTTAATAGGCATTCAAGGAATATGGAATGTTTTATATATATTTGGAGCGTCCAATCCTTCCAGAATCTCAGAAAGCTCAATAAATCTTAAAAAATAGTTATGAACGGCATACCCAATAGATAACCCAATAGATTGGTAGGGTTCGTATTGTTTATTCTTTAGTGTTCTATGTTGTGTCATGTGTACTATTGTTTGTCTGTTTGTCCTTTCCATTTTTAGCCATGGCGTTGTCAGTTTATTTTCGATTTATGCGTTTGACTGTCCCTCTGGTATCTTTCGTCCCTCTTTTATTTCAAAACACAAAAAATAAAACTACTAGCAAACAACAATTGACTCAAATATTCGATATAAAAGTTTCATCGCACTTGCCATCGGCTCATTGATAGCCAATTGTAACAAAAAGATACACTAAGTTCACTTAGCAAACTAATATGACAGACATTATTGAACCAACTACACACACTTTATTACAGACACTTGACTTGGGACAGGTACTTAATAGAATTGAGAATGGGAAGACGGTTTGTAATTTAAGAGATATTATGTAATTCTGTTTGATTTACGTTCATATATTTTTAAAGTAATACATGCAATGGTTAAGATAATCGGAAAATAATGTCTATTAAAGTAAATTTTTTGATAGACAGAAATTCAAGATAAACCACGAGTACAGGGTTATTTATCACATTTTTTTACTTTTGCTGGTGAACGAATTACTGATCGCTATGCTGGAGGTAAGTGTCTTTGTAATTAATGTTTGTATTCATATATACACATATAGGATTGTTTTTGCATTCTAAAAATGTGTGTTTTATCTTATAACGTTTATAAGATTTGAGTATGACATCGATTAAAAATACCCTTTTGTGGTAAATTTAAAATGGTCACTTTGAATAAGTAATTGGTAAATTTAAAGAAAAGGTAGAACTATGGTAACATTAGGTTTTTATCAAATTAATCATCATGAATGTCTCAAAATACCGAATTATAACATGTCTGTTTTTTATTTGTTTGTCATTTGATTTTTCCATGTGATTAGAGACTTTTCGATTTGATTTTCCTCTGAGTTCAGTATTTTTATGATTTAACTATTTTCAATATAAAGTTATCAAGATTCCAGTTTTTGAATTTGTCGAATTATTTTCTTTACCGGTACCGTTTCAGGTTAAAAACTTATGTAATATATGTGTACACCATTTTTTAATTGTTAGCAGGTTTATTCTTTTCCTGTTGATTATTGTTATGTAACTAACGTGTGGGATGTCAGTACTTCATTGACCAAAATCATTCCTTGCGTTACATTTTCCTGCTCTCTTCTGAATTTCATATAGTGTTGTCTTTAAAAAAAGGCGAAGGATGATGTTAAAAATGTTTACAAGAAAAAGGAGTATAAACTTTGTCTGAAAATCGTCTTATGTAAGAAATACACGTTTTAACACAAAATTTATATCTTCAAAGTATCCAACTTAGAAAACAGACAACACAAAAAAAAAAACATATACATGTTAACAATATTTGCAATTAAGATTGGAATTTTTGAATAACTTCTTACATTTATAGAAAAAATCAAACAACAATCGAGAGTTGTTAAAACATCATGGACACCAAAGGAAGATATGCAGTTAGGCACAATAGTCAAAGTGAAAAGATCAGGAAAAGAAGTACATGTTCAATGGGACAAAATTGAAGAAAAAGTGAACCTTCGTGATCTACGCTTAGTTGCAGCAACAGGTATTCATCAATTAGATTGTTTAACTTTTTATCGTGAAATATGTTTATATCAGATTTCAACAATAGCAGGACCTGTTGACCATCCCGAGGCACGCGTGTTGACCACCGTTTCGTGTCTGTTACTTGGTCCTCAATCTTTAGTTTTCTTCGTTTTTTTGCGAAGTAATTTACAACTGTAATATTTTATACAACTTTTTATTTGTTTATTTCGCCACAATGGTGTCTCCTCTAGGGTTTTGATATTGTTCTTTTGTCATTCTGTCATTAATTTAATGAACAGTAAATATTACGGATGGTTTTTTTATTCATTTTCCAAAGGTCAGCATAAAGTATACAAATTTCAACTAAGTAGGTTCAGTAAGACCCCTTTTTGGCCCCAAAATTTAGCAGTTTTGCAAAATTGTGAAAATGTAATCTTTTAGCTATTTTTTTGGAAAGTAGAATGCTTCTGTTACATAAATATGTGCTGTTTTTGACAATACAATGCACATATATCGTGTACAAGCATCAAACAGTCATGCTAAATTACTGAAATATTCACAATTATAGCATTTTAGTTAAATTTTAGACGGTTTCCGTCTTAAATGAAAGTGGCCGCATTCGTGTTCATTCATGATATTGAAATGTAAGTTGTTTTTGATGATAATACATAACATATATAAAGGTTGAGGATGAACACGGATGCGGCCACTTTCATTTTTGATGAAAACCATCTGGAAAGTTACGTTTTTTGGCATGTTTGATAGATTTTTCATATTTAAGCTTCAATCGGAGCGTTTTTAATGACTGAATCAGTTAAAATCTTAAACATAAACTAATCGAATCAATTGAAATAGACACTTAAGTGTTTAAATAGTGTCCTAAATATCTCGTTAGATGAAACTGAAATTTGGGGCCAAAATCGGCCCTTACCGGACCTACTCCTTTACTTGTAAGGCTGTTTCTCAAAATGAGGTCTAAAAAATTTAGAAAAAATTTAAAAAAAACCCCCAACAATTACTGTCTCCTTGTGCACAACCGTTTTGGTATATTATATAACTGCTATAACTTTGGCTTCACTGTAGGACATTGTTTTACCTGTTGCCTTTTTTTTAAACGATAAGTACAAAGTTATAGTTTGTTTGACTTTATTGTTGTGCTAAACCCTATCTCGTTACATCAAATGTAATCGATTGTAATCTCTTATACATCTTATAGCTGTACTCTCTTTGTTGAGCATTCATTTTCAGTTATCCATACAATAAAAAATTTAAAAAAAATACAAGAATGAAGTTTTTGTTGGTACAGAGCTGAATTAAATGTTGATTGATTCGTGGTGGAATCATCTTAGACAAAATAAGATATAATTATCTATTTTATCAAATCTTTATACGTCATTAAACACAGATGAATACAAACAAAAATTATATTTTTATCATATTTTAAATTAGTGATGAAATTTTAATCTTCAAATTACATATAAAAAGAAGATATGGTATGATTTCCAATGAGACAACTGTCCACAAGATACCAAAATGACAGACATTAACTACTATAGGTAGTTCATCATACGGCCTTAAACAATGAGGAAAGCCCATACTGCATAGTCAGCTATAAAAGGCCCCGATAAGACAATGTAAAACAATTCAAACGAGAAAAATAACGGCCTTATTTATACAAAAAAATGAACGAAAAACAAATAGGTAACACATAAACAAACAACAACCAGTCAATTACAGGCTCTTGACTTGGGACAGGCACAAACATAAATAATGTGGCGGGGTTAAACATGTTAGGGGGATAACAACCCTCCCCTAACCTGGGGCAGCGGTATAACTGTACAACATAAGAACGAACTATAAAAATCACTTGAAAAAGGTTTAACTCATCAGATAGACAAAACTTGTCTTTTTTTATCTTCATTTTAATAAAATTGCATGTTGTTTTGTTTTTACAGAATTATATTAAGCATTTTCGGATGAATGTATTTTTTTTATAGAAAAGAGTTATACGACATTAAACACAGATGGATACAAACAAAAATTATATTTTTAGCATATTTTAGATTAGTGATGAAATTTTAATTTTCAAATTACATGTCTCTTTTATCTTCATTTTAATAAAATTGCATATTTGATTTGTTTTTACATAATTATATTAATAATGAATGTATTTTTATAGAAAAGAGTTCAAGAGTAGTTTTAATGTCGCGGACTATCATTCCAAGCAGTACAGTAAGCGAGATGCAGGTTGGAAAAAACGTTAACCTACGTTTATTAGACAATGCGCCAATAAGTATGCACTTTTTTTCTTTTCTTTTCTATTTTGATTGCGAACTCGTCGTTGTTGTAAAACAGAGAGCTTAAATGAAATAGATGATTTCGGGTATTCGAAAATGTTAAGGTAAAGCATACAATTCAATAAATATGATGATCAGCCTTGTCTATTTAGTGAGTTGTTTTTACCAGTATAGAGGAATGCCAAGTCAGTGTGTCTATAGTAATTATATGGGATATGAAAATAGGATAACATGTTATTAAAATATGATGTTTCAAACATATGATGTCGCCCTCTTGCTCTTATTCCTTGTCTGACTTTTGCTCCTCTATATGTTCAATAAATATGATGATCAGCCTTGTCTATTTAGTGAGTTGTTTTGACCAGTATAGAGGAATGCCAAATCAGTTTGTCTATGGTAATTACTAGATGATTTTATGTATTCTTTAATGTTACGGTAAAGCATACAATTCAATAAATATGAAGGTCTGCCTTTTCATCCACTTATATAAAAAATAGCAATAATTATAATGTTAGAAACAAATTGAGAACATGTTAGTTTAAGATCAAAGCGGGTTCTGTCTAGGTCAAATCATAGGATTTTTTTTTAATAACAGAATAATCGATTAGAGCGTTGTAAGATAGATTTTTGTATGCAAAGCATACACTTAGAACCTGTATTTTAATCAGAATGAGTTTCGATTCAAGTGTCATCGATGATTAGTGTTAAGACGAAAAGCGAAAAGACTAAAGATAAGACTTGTCAATTTAGTGAGTTGTTCTGACTAGTATACAAGAATGCCAAGTCAGTTTGTCTATAGTAATTATATGGGATATGAAAATAGGATAACATGTTATTAAAATATGATGTTTCAAACATATGATGTCGCCCTCTTGCTCTTATTCCTTGTCTGACTTTTACTACTCTATATGTTCATTCTGGTTTGATCGGGTCTTCAAATTTGAATTAGTTTTGGATTTCAAATATTTTGGTTTATGGTAAAACAAAACACGAATTCGTGCCCTTTAAAAAGAACATACAAGAAACTTGTACACATTAAAAAGATAGATCCCACGTATACAAGGATCTGTAACTTTGTCAATAGGTTTAAAATTTGAACATTGTGATACTGAATGTAAACGTAAAGGGGCACTGACTGTCAAATTCATGTTCACCGATTTTAATAAAATTCTCATATCTAATTTATAACAATGTAAAGCATTTATCAAAACTATTAAAAGTCTGAAATAGGCAATTAACAGGGCATGTGCATGATAACATGTAGCTCCGTTTTTTGTGTATTTTATTCTATATGCCATCCAATTAAATATCGAGTTGACCTCAAAAATCGTCCGATGACCATATAATCAATGTAAACATAAATATAGATACAAATAGATTAAGCAAATGCGTGTTGTTGGATATGTATAGGTTTAATTGATTTCATATTATAGATGATAAAATTAAGGTTTATCATCGTTTTTACTTCTATACAAATGGTTTTTTTGTGGATCGAATCATTCATTCAAATCATTTATCGTTCAATGTTGAAATTCTTTTCCTTTAAATAACTTTACGCATACAATTCACTTGTTATCCGTCCCAAGCTAAGTTCACATATATACGGATTCAATGAGGGCAAATTATTCACTTGCAAGTGAATAATTCATAATCAATATTTTTTCTTTTCTTTATTTGACAAAATTGAACCATACTTGCTGCTAAAAGCGAATTATTAGTTCACTACTTGAATTTCATTAATGATTGAGCAATACAAATAATATATTAGATTTTTCTATATTTTCTATATCTCATATCCCTTTAAGGACTATGGATCACTGTAGAACCCTTTTTGAGATAGAATCCATGGCAAAAGAAAGGATAAATTTTACACCACTTGAATGTTGGAAAGTTGTAACTAACACTTACAGTTTTGATTATTATGTCTCTATAAAACACTGCAAGGTCACTTTTGAATGCCAAATTCAAATTAAGATATAAGTAGGCAACATTGTTATATCATAGTTCGTTTCTGTGTGTGTTACATTTTAACATTGTGTTTCCGTTGTGTCGTTTGTTTTCTCTTATATTTGAGTGTGAATTCACATTACTATAAGACGTGTCACGGTACTTTTTTATCCAAAATTCTTGTTTTTGGTTTTGATGTTATATTTGTTATTGTTATCGGATTTTGTTTAATGCTTATATATAGATATAGGAAGATGTGGTGTGAGTGCCAATGAGACAACTCTCCATACAAATAACAATTTAAAAAGTAAACCATTATAGGTTAAAGTACGGCCTTCAACACGGAGCCTTAGCTCACACCGAACAACAAGCTATAAAGGGCCCCAAAATTACTAGTGTAAAACCATTCAAACGGGAAAACCAACGGTCTAATCTATATAAACAAAACGAGAAACGAGAAACACGTATATATTACATAAACAAACGACAACTACTGTACATCAGATTCCTGACTTAGGACAGGTGCAAACATTTGCAGCGGGATTAAACGTTTTAATGGATCCAAACCTTCTCCCTTTTTCTGAAACAATAGCATAACATCACAACAAAGAAAAACATACGATAAAATATCAATTGGCAGACTTAACTCAATCAAAAAACGTATGATTAAACAATGAACGAATAAATTTGATCTGCGATATCTGAATACAAATGCACAGTTAATTAAATATTAGAGACAAACATTCATGACCAAAAAGCTAACAAACAAATTCAAAAACAGGACATGACTGAGAAATATTTAACCAATCAATGTTCACTTTAGAAAAAAAACGTTTTTTTTATAATCTTGAAGTGTATACAAATGTTAGTCTGTTTCTGTGTGTGTTTCATTTTAATGTTGTGACGTTATTCTCCTCTTATATTTAATGCGTTTCCCTCAGTTTTAGTTTGTTACCACGATTTTTTTTTCTCCGTCAATTTACGAGTTTTGAACAGCGGCATACTACTGTTGCCTTTATTTAACATCCCTTTCACATTTGTTGTATTTACTCATACTTTTTTGGCTGTAATTTTAGTCATCTACAAAAAATGTATATAGTACTGAATTAAGTGCCACTGGTGAGAGTTGTTTTACTTTACGTATTGTATTATGTTTATCTAATGTTTGTTATCATTCAATTTCTTTTGGCAAATCAGTCTCATATATCCTATCTACTTTTTTGGAGAAAAAAAAAAACAACTTTAAAAAAACTAATTTCATAGTGTATTTTGTATCAGTGTAAACCTAATTGCATTCCACTTCGAAGTTAAATGACGCAACTGTATCATGTGGTTATATTCAACCTAAAAATTCCAGGAACTAACGCTTGTACATTGACAAAAATTAAACTTGACATGCTTATATTTGACTTTTCCGGATCTTGAAATTCATAGAAAAAATAAAACAAGGTTCAAGAGTAGTAAAAAAATCATGGATACCCAAAGAAGAAAAGCCTTTAGGTACAATAGTTATGGTAAAGACATTAAGAAGAGAAGTGTATGTCCAATGGGACCAGATTGAAGAAAAAGTTAATCTTCATGATATACGTTTAGAGTATAGTCAACCATGCGCCAACAGGTATTACTCATCTAGATTATTTATTTCTTGATTGTGGCTTTTGTTATCCAGAGAAAATGATGGTTTCTAGTTTTGCGAAAAGATTCAAAGAAAAAATATATAACCAAGTCTGCGTATTAAAATGTACATTATGTCGTCTAATTGACAACGACTATTAATTACGGGTAGTGACGTCGTCATATCGTGGTATATTTTGATTTTGTCATAGTCTGGTTGTCATAGTTTGAATAAGTAGATCATAGTTAAGTTAGGTTACTTCCATGAACGATTGGTTCCAATACTTTTAAGTAAACAAATAGAAATCAAAGAAGATGTTTGAATATATAGGGTAACTAAAATATTGAAATTGATTTGGTTTGGTTAGGCAATTGGAAAGTTAGTTTTAAGTGTCTAGATATTGTAATGGTGTTGATCATATTTGTCATGGTTTAGTTGAAATACATATATATGTGTTTCATATTGATATTAATAGTCTATATGAGGGCGCCTCAAAGGTATACAATTTACCAGTTGACTACGAAGAAGAAATAATCCTTTTAAACCAAATTTGGTGGTCGTAATTGACAAACCGTAGCTTATACATTCTTGTGTGTGTTTCATTATTTAGAATTACTATTGCCACTGCTTGTTTAAACTACAATTCAATTGAGTTAGTTACTTCTGTTTCAATTGAATTTTTACTCTGTATTTCTATAACAGACTTTGCCGGGAATACCGTGAGTTCTCACTAATTAAATGGTTAAAGACGTCTACCTAAAATTAGAAAATGTAGCAGCCAGTCAAAACATAATGTTTGTTTGACAAAAAAGTGTATTTTGTATTAGTTTAAATTGAAATTAATTTGGCTACCACTTGGCACAAACGTGAATGGAATAACTTATTATTAAACTTAAAAAGTCAAGAAATCAACTCTCACAGTTTTACTTACAGTCAAATATAGCATTTAAGAATAATTGATCTCTTGATAGAGCAAAAGAAGAAGGATCAAGAGTTATTAAAATATTATGGACATCTGAAGACAAAAGTTATGTAGGTACAATAGTAAAGGTCAACATAACAAGACAAACAGCTCGTGTTCGTTGGGACAAGCAGCCTGAGGAAAAAGTGCAGCTTTATAAACTACGTGTAATCGGCAATTATCTAACAGGTATATACCAATAATAATTTTTTACTAGTACCTGTCTACTATATATATATAGGAAAGTAGAAAAGATGACTTCATTTTGTGGAAAAGTTCAGCATACAATTCAATATATACATATGAGAATATGTCTAACAACAAGGCATCCAATTCATTTCACAGCTTAAAATCCTTCTTTGTAAGTGTACTAGAATTTGGGCAAGCGTTAACATGAGTGAATTAGCTGCTTAATTCATTAGGCATGGTTTTTTTTCTTAAAATGTTCTGTACCAAGTCAAGAATATAGCAGTTGTTTTCAACTAGCTCATCTTAATGTATTTGGTATTACAACGTTTGGTATTGTTGTAGTTCAGTGTTTCTACTGTTCTGTTGTTTTACCCTTATACAGAATGTATTTCCCTCGGTTTTAGTTTGTGACCCGGATTTGTTTTCGCTCAATGCATTTATGACCATTGAAAGTCGGTATTCTACTGTTGCCTTTACGACACGTGTAACGCCCATATATATCAAATATCAATACCAATAAAGGTAATATCTATATTCATTAAACTATCAATTATTTCCTTTTCCTAAATGTGCGAAACGCTTAAGTAACTGTTTTTGATATTGTATTTTAATATAACAACATTCAACTTGCCGTTACAATATATTTCAATGATTTAAATTTATTTTTTCTACGATTATTTTTTAGCTGTATATATGGAGAAATGTTATAGGCGTAAATGAAAAAAAAAATATATTTCATGTCATTGAGGTACTCTAATGAGCGCAGTTAAGATTATAACTGTATTGACAATCGTTAACAATTAAAAATGAGCCCATAATGTATGCATTTTTGTATACATGTCTAGAAGGATGAGCTAACTATATAGATGATGTTTCGAACTTCCCTCACTAAATAACTCAAACTTTAGTGACTATGTTGAACGCATCTATGCAATAGAACTTTAAATAAAGGATACAACACATACAGTTTAGTCTGCGTCATATCTTGAGTAACATCTAGAAATTGGTAATAAGGGTCGGTAGAAAACACAACTTTACGACAAAAGAGATGATTTCAGCTTTCCACATATATATGTATCAATATTCCGGCAGCGCCTGCATTCGGAGTATATATCTTCCAATTGATACGATATTCCCGGGCTTTTATTTCCTACAATCATTTCTTTCATAGAGGATTGCTTCTTGCAAGGAAATCAAGAGTTCTAAATGGTGAAATTGAGATGTTCACTTCGCAATTCTACGGCCGCTATCACGAGTTGGTTGACCGTTATGGAATAACTGTTACACAGAAGATATCGGATACTATGTTTCTTATGTTATAACTATAATCCCCTTCCCTTTTCACGAATGTGACATATCTAATTAGACTACTAATATTTACAAGGTTGCGAGAACATGACAAACACGACGGGTGCCAAATTGGAGCAGGATCTGCTTAAACATCCGGAGCACCTGAGATTACCCCTATTGTTTGGTAAGGTTCGTGTTGCTTAGTATTTAGTTTTCTATGATGTGTCTGTGTACTATGATTTGTCTGTTTGTCTTTTCTTTAATAGCCATCGCGTTGTCAGTTTATTTTCGATCTATGAGTTTGATTGTCCCTCTGGTATCTTTCGGTCCGCTTCTAGATATGTGACATCTTAAAATATTTTTTTTTCAATTTATAGATAAAATAGAAAAAGGTTCTCGAGTAGTTAAAAAGACACAGACAACTCGAGAAGAAATACCTTTCGGTACAATAGTCAACATAAATCAATCCACAAAGGAAGTTCAAGTTAAATGGGACAAGCCTGAAGAAAAAGTTAACCCGCTTGACCTTCGCTTATATGACAATGCGCCATCGGGTAATGAAGAGTTATGATGTTTAATGTACTTTGAAATGTGAACTATATACATTAAATGTTATAAACCGTTTTATAAAGCGTTGTGTTCAACATAACTGGAAGATATATTCCTTGATATTTTCCGCCTTTTGTGGCAGGTCATTAAAAGGATAAAAAAGATTCCATGGAACTGATCAGTCACAGAAATGCAGCAAACACCTCACAATTTTAAAAAAGAATAAATGCAAGGTTAATTTTATACTCCAAAACCTTTTAAAAACAATCTTTGCTCCTTGTTATATTTTGCTGTCTATATACTGATTTTGTGTCGTAGGTGGATGCCACACACTCTTTATGGTCTTTTATATCATTCTTGTTTGACAAAAAAACCAACAAAAACACAGTCAAAGGGATATCTTGTATGATAATGTGATGTGTATGAAGTTAAACAATATAAAATTTTGCAAAATAAAAGCAATTAATATTTGTGTTGAAAGGTTTCTTCGTTGGATTATCTAAATAAGATATTGGATACTATATATATTTCTTTAATGTAATTAACTGTTTGTTTCAGGAGTGAAGCATATGAACGTAACATGTGATGAATGTTATACGTATCCTCTACGTGGCATACGTTGGAAATGTCTTCACTGTGACTGCTACAACCTTTGCACAGTCTGCTATATGGCTGATGAACATAATGTCAGTCACATCTTCAGTCGCATTCAAAGTGAGGATTCGAAAGGGTAATGTTTTGCTTTTGTTGGCATACATTTTGTTGTCGACCAAACATACTTAAGTTATTCACGACTTCTGAACGCATTGAATATAATTTTAATATTTATCAAAGGTACCGGGCTTATAAATTGATACCCAGACGCCTTAATGTTCTTTGCAGGTCTTAAAAAGTTGAACAAAATAAATGTATTGTTTCAAGTGACAAAACGTACATATATGATAATTTACAACAGTGTATCAAGTTGATCAATTGACAATAGTGAAATAGAACTTTTTATGTCTACAATGTATCTATTCTCACAAAGCATTCACAATAACATAACATTAGAAATTGAAAATTAGTTTTGATTAAAACCATACTAACGCCTGATAAACAAAGAGCGCAAAGTTAACAAACTAAATAGTCAAGTTAAAGTTCAATATACAATTTTCGAAAAGAAGCATACTGTTAAAAGATTTTTTGTCGAGTAATCCGCTGTTTTCAACTGCAAAAGTACATCTATACATTTGCTATACTTAATCAACCTATTTATGGAAGTAAAAGGACGGGTATGACATATAAAAAAAAAATCTGCTGACACTTTCTGAAAAAATAAGCTCACTTCAAATTGATGTATGATTTGTAATCTTCAGTTTTCCGTTTAAAGTGTTTTGTAGACATTTGTTCGTTTTGTTTTTAAATTAATACTACAAAATCATGAAGACATAAGCAAATTTCATAAGACATTTATTTTCTTTTCGTTTCAGTAAAGAACTACCAGCACGGTTTGATGTGAAACTGACTGGCTATGTATTTGCATTAGGCATACAAGAGAATGCAGAAGTGTCGCTTCGGAAAGATAACAGAAAAAAAGGTAACACAGTTACTGATTGATTGCCAGGTTTTTTTCTTAATTCGATTTTTCTTTCTCTGGTGTTTTTTTTAAGAAAATGTTTTAATTCTATAAAAAGTTAAATACCAAAACAATTCCTATGAAAAATTCAAAATATTAAATCAGTAATGTATGAAAATTCTTACAATGTTGCAATTCTAACAATGATTCATCTATCATCATTTTAGTACCATAGCCCTTCTCGGAATTTGATAATGCATGATAACTCTAGGTTTCAGTATATATCGTGTTGCTGTTATACCCCAATTTGTGACATTTTTGCCTATTTTATCTGTTTGTTTTTTTCCCACATCGTTGTCGATAAAATATAATTTGATACGACTGTCGTATAAGTGAGAGGTTTACATAGCTTTAAAACAGTTTAATCCTTGGAATTTTTGGTCAACAATGCCCTTCAATTGTGTGCCTGTTTTGATTTCTATTTTTTTTACGTGAGCGTTACTGAATGAAATCTAGACGAAACACGCGTCTTGTGTATTAAATTTTAAGCCTGGTATTTTTTATAACTAATCAATCCACCATTTTCTACATATGAAAATGGCCGTACAAATTCAGGAATATGATAGTTGTTATCCATTCGTTTGATGTAATTGAGCGTTTGATTTTGTTATTTGATTTGGGACTTTCCGTGTTGAATTATCCTCGGAGTTTAGTTTTTTTTTTTGTGATTTTACTTTTTGTAAGGTTGTGTCGTCATTGTCCTCTTATATTTAATGCGTTTCCCTCGGTTTCGGTTTGTGACCCGGATTTGCTTTTTTTCTCTATCGATTTATGAGTTTTAAACATCGGTATAGTACTGTTACCTTTATTTTGGACATTAATTGTTTTACAAAGATACATTTAGTATGAATGAACACAAAAGGTACTAATTATAATCGAATACTTGCAGTCTATTTTTGCAATCAATTAGCATTCGATCACTCTGATGTTTGTATGTATCGATTACAATTGACTACTTAATCAAATGGGTTTTTTGTTTCTTTAAAAACAGTCAATAACTTGCTATAACATGTTTAATATAAAAAAAAAATAAAAGTTTGCCACCGTTCTTAAAAGTTTCTTGGTATTTGCATTGTTCCCTCTAAAATTCCATTTCGAATTGCAATTGAATGAAGAAACGTATAACACAAATGTCGAGATCGACGATATACCAAAAAAGGGAAAGTTCATCTACAAAAAACAGTTTTTGTAAGAAATATGAATTTAGAAGTTCGATTGTTGTCCAATTTCTATTCTTTATACATTTTTGGTCCTATTTAAATTAATCAGTAATATTTCACAACTTAAAAGAGATAAATATGCTACATGTATTTTTATCGATTTTCAGTTGAATGCAAAATTTTACCATTTACCAAATCAGATTGACTGTTCTTTGACCCAAACATGTTATAAAAGTCTACTTTTGGTAAATTTTGTATAAAATGAGGCGTTGTAGATTTAACAATATGGTATTATATTGTGATGATAAGATTTTCTCTGCACTTCTTAATGTAGAAAAACAAAGCACCATTCTCGTTTTACTGTTGATATTATCTAAATGATGTTTCAATTCTAGGTGTAGTACTGGCAATGCAAGATGACACAATTCAAGTGCAATGGTCAGCAAATCATAAAAAAAGTCAACACAATATACTAGAACTACAATGCGAGAGCACAGTAGCACGGCAGTTTTATCCTGATCATCTCCCGATACTTGGAAAAGGTTACCATCATTTACTATTCAAACAATATACTTAGAATACAAAGTTATGACTATACTAATATAACTTAAAAATGAATCCTAAAAACATAACACTATGGACCTACACCAGATAGAAATTGTATGTATTACCGATATAAATGGAATGAAAAGTTGGAAATACCATTAAAAATAAGTTACATGTAATTATTTGACACTAAAACTATGATTTCTTTTGAAAATCCCCCCGAAAAGTAAGTTTTTACATTCTGTATTATGTTAAGAATAAATTTCCCTGAAATTTTGAAAGTCCAATACAGAAAAAAAGGCATTGGTATTTCATATCATATTTCTATCTGAAGATTTGTGGTGCGATTCTTATAAAAGTAACAGAAAATAATATCGTATTGCCAAACCTTTCAGTAACATAAATGAACTCTGGCAGTGTAAATAATTCTCTGTGTGCAATGTTACAATAAAAAAATCTGTCAAAAGGTACAGAAAAGTGACGGTAATAAAATAGCACAATAAGTTGACGCAAAAGAGCGAGAGGGGCTTCGAACAAGCATATTGATCATGATGTCTCTTATTGGACTCGATTTGAGTCCAATACATATATAGGTAATCGAAACATATTTAACTTTTTAGTGTTCAAAACGCTCGTCAACGATTCATAAACTCTCATACAATAAAGTGTGGCGTTACTGACCGTACCATTATGTTGTAATTACTATCAAATATGTACTTTGAAAGCTTTTAAATACATTTTATCATTTAATTATTTGATTATTTGAATAGATACGATAGGCCACCTTGATGTTGATTTCAGCCACAACAATACAAATCAAAAGGTAATTGATATATGCATGTTCATTGTTAGCTATTAGATTAAAAGAAGAGAAAAATACAATTTCATACATATATTAACGATATATTAAACAGAAATCACAACTTTTTTGGTCTGTTCGTGGTCCGTCTCCGCACTGAATATAAGTTGTTATGGAGTTCAAATATGTTTAGCCCTTAGTGGTAGTTTCAACTCAGTCACTATGCAACTGTATCAAATACATCTAAAGCTTACTGCACCTGGGATTAGTCTATTTTATGAGCTTAACTTATTTAAATGGAATACATAATTGGGAAAGTGACATTTTAGAATAGCCTCTTCATGGTCTTAGTTTACGAATGTATGTACCAACGGCTCCATCATATATCATTCGAAAGTCAAATAGTTAAATAGACGGTTGCTGCTCATAAGGAAGCTATTAAACGAAGAGTTCCAAATTGCGAAGTTGCTTCATCATTTAAGAATTGAATGCTTCTTTTTGTAAATTTATTGTGGTGTAAAAGCGTTGACCGAAGTACATTTTGTATGAAGCGCGGAAGCGCTTCATTCTAAAAATGTACGCACGGTCAACGCTTTTACAACCCTATTTTTGCGCCTGTCCCAAGTCAGGAGCCTCTGGCCTTTGTTAGTCTATTATTATTATAATTTTAGTTTCTTGTGTACAATTTGGAAATTAGTATGGCGTTCATTATCACTGGACTAGTATATATTTGTTTAGGGGCCAGCTGAAGGACGCATCCGGGTGCGGGAATTTCTCGCTACATTGAAGACCTGTTGGTGACCCTCTGCTGTTGTTTTTTATTTGGGCGGGTTGTTGTCTCTTTGACACATTCCCCATTTCCGTTCTCAATTTTATTATAATTACATTTTTTAGCTATGATCAAGAAAACACGAATTTTATATATTTTATTTTTTAATTCACCTGTGCACTTTTTTGTTGGAGCACGTGTTATCATGAGTGAAAAGTTGTATTGAGCAATGCATCTGCTTACGGAATAACACGTGATGTGCAGTTAGCCAATAAGAATAAAATATTATAATGAAACATACATCTAATGTAATTATTATGGCATATCCGTTTCAAGTGATAGCGGCTATGTTCTTAGTGTAGTTACTACAATCCCTCACCCTTTTCACAAATGTGACCTACATTATTAGAGGTGATTATAAACGTTTAACCAAGATACAAATTAAATTATATAGATTCAGGTGAACATTCGGTATCAGATCGATAAGGAACAGAAAAGATCATATAAACCTGTACTGTACCTTATTTTTGCAAATAAACTGAACACAGATTACAAAGACGATAGATGTCAACTGATGGATGAAGTCTTTGAATATTCAAGTATGTAATTTTAAATCTCTAACATAAAATATAAAGTAGCAATATGCATACAGGTATTTTATGTCTTTACCTCTTATTTCTGCTCTCTGTCATGAAAGACGTTTTACAAGAATTCATTTATCTAGACTATACGCATGTTTGTTAATATGATTTCGTTTTCTTTAACATTTACGAAAGAGAAACGACAGATACTAAACTGACATCCAAAGTCGAAAACAAACTTACAATGTCATAGCAAAAAAAGAATGAAAAATGACAAAAAGGTCACACAGCAGTAAAAAAAATGCAGCACAGAGTTATAAAAACTGAGCAATAATTAAAAAAAACCAAAAGAACCGAACTCAGAAGAAAATTTCCAATTGGAAAGGTCGTAATCAAAAGGCAAAATCAAAAGCTCAAACAAATCAAACGAATGGATAACAACTGTCACATTCCTGACTTGGTACTGTCATTTTCTCATGTAGAAACCAACACCAACCCGTACTAAATTGTTAAGCGACGTCATAATTATAATAACTGTTTACAACTTTAGTAAGGCATTATATGTTAACATTTCACATTAACGATAATAATACTGATGTAATATTATATTAGCAACTCCAAACTTTTGAGACTGATTCAAATTTTATAAAAACAAAAACATACTAAAAAATTTATCAAAATTCACTATTTAATTGTTTCAGGCATTAAAATGCACATATTCATTGCAATATAATCATGGTTTTAAATCATTTCAAAATTGAGGAATGTGTCTCAAATTCATTTTTGCGCTCTGGCTTTAATTTGTTCTTTTTGTTGTTTTTAACAGCTCTCAAATTTTTCTTCTGGGAACTTTTACATATTTTGACCTCAATAAACACAGATTTATAATATGTTATGGTTGAAATGCGCACGTATTGCAATTAAATCAATAAAACGAATTGGAAAGAACTTGACTTGATTTAAGAAAAAAATAAATGAGCATACATACTTGTTTATATCGTTTCGACATATGATATCTTCTCACTGATTCCATTGCTCAGACTGTTGATTTTGTTACAAAAAGACTATCGACTCAAGTTGAACTTGTATTCTAACATGAAATACAGACCTCTCAACTGTACAATACTCCAAAAGTATAACTCTATTATAAAAATGAAGTATAAACCTGTTCCAAGTGTAAAATGACAAAACTGTAATACTAGAAGACATAAAAGAAAGGCGAAAAATACCAGAGGAACAGTCAAACTCATAAATCAAAAATAAACTGACAACGCCATGGCTAAAATGAAAAGGACAAACAGACATATAACAGTACACAGGAAACAACGTAGAGAAACTAAAGACTGAGCAACACGAACCCCACCAAAAACTGGGGGTGATATAACGTGCTCCGGAAGGGTAAGCAGATTCCGCTTCAAATGTGGCATCCGTCGTGTTGCTCATGTTAATACAAACCCGGTAACATATAGATGAAAACATTGTGTTCCCAATGTAAGTTTTGAACTCAGACTGTTTGTTAACATAAATGTTTGGTGTATTGAACTTTAACGCTCTATTATTGCCACTCTAACATTACATTTACAGACGTTATAAATTCCGTCACATTTACAGATGCTCCTTAATTTCGTTACATTTACAGATGTTATAACGTTCCATCACTTTCACAGATATTGCTGTTTCCTTCGACTTATAAATGTTTATAGTCCACTTTTGGACCTGACCCCTTTGTTTTTTTCAAAAACGAATTTAACTATGAAAAATGAAGATACTGTTATATCAGATTAATGAAATATCTTAATACAATTCTTCGACGATCATCTTACAGAAAGGACAAAATTGCCATGCCATGTCATCGGGAAGAAGGTACTGTTTCTGCATGGTTCTTCGAGTGTTGTATGCATTCACCCTACCACTAGTGATCGTACAATCAAGGTAACTGTACATATGTAGTTCATAATGTAAATAGCAATCGAGTTGCTTTTACATACAGACATTCTTTAAACCCGCCGGACATTGTTACTTTGCATATTTAGTTCATATTCATATTTTGAAAGAAACTAAATGCAACTTTCTCATAATGTGTGTTCATATGCAATTGAAATTACATGGTTCATTACTTATTCTGATTCGCATGATGAACATTCCTTTTCTGTCTATGCAATATTACGAAAGGTAGAGTTTCACCATCGTCAGGAAGCATTGGTTAACTTTCCAAAAGAGACCAAAATTGACACAGCTATAGGTCACCGTTCGACCTTCAACAATTAGCAAAACCCATGCCGCATAGTCAGCTATAAAAGGCCCCGAAATGACAATGTAAAACAACTCAAACAAGAAAACTAACGACCTTATTTATGTACAAAAAATGAACGAAAAACAAAAATGTAACACATAAACAAACGACAACCACTGCATTACAGGCTCTTGACTTGGGACAGGCACTTGCATACAGAAGGTTTGGTAGATACATTGCCATGTTCAAAGTTTTAGCTGTTTGTGTGTACGTTTTATTCGTCTTTTTTATGCATTCTTTTCTACATTAATTGTTCTCTGTTCTGTATTGTCGAGTGCGTTTTATTTCTTATTCTCATATTTTTTACATAATGGTTTGCCTTCCTATCAAAATATTATGTTTAATAGTGTTTGATGTAATAAAATTGTCTTACATTTTTGTTTTTATCAATATAAGGAATTGGTGAAGAAAGGATTTCGAATTTTCGAAAGAGGGGATACAAACACCGAAGAAAGTGAAATCAAATACTTCATCAGAATGGCAGAATGTAAGTTTTCCAATTGAACCAATGAGAAGCAAATTTTTATGTAGCAATTTTGAGCAGCGCCTGTATATAGAGTGTATTTATCCAAGTTGATACCATTTTCCAGGGGATGTTTTTTATCATGATTTCTCTGTCTTTTTTTCTTCTTATATGTATATATATTAACTGTATGTCCTTCTTATCGAAGATTTTTCAAGTATTAAAAAAGATTGTACAATAATGATATTTACATATTGATCAAGACATGATAGCAATTGAATGATTTAAATGTCACATATTAATTAGAGTGATTGAATCAGTTGAATGTCACTTTAAAGTAAATGATAATATTTCTGAAGGTAAGTTAACTGTTATAAAAAAACGCTGCACATTCGATAAACATGTGTAATACAAGTTTTGGAGAATTAAATACTGTTATCATTATCCAGATCATATTGCGTATAACATGACAAAAGTGTTGCTGTGAATGTGGATGACTCTATATTGTCTAGATAAACACTGAACACAATCGTATTAATACTTATTAGGTCCTCCCAAAGCTTTGCTTTTAAGTCGGATAGACGATCGCACATACACATGATATGTTCAATAACGTTAAAGAAAAACTGGCCACATTTATTGCATAAGAGAGGCGACTCTTCTGTTCGGATGACGGAACATAGGTCAACAATATATTTAGCACCTTCTCTGAAATTAGGATTAGTTTTAGCAATAACCCAAGCTCTGTGCGGTACAATGTGTTTGTGAATTGTAAGGAGAATTTTAAAGTCACTGTCAATAGTTATCAAAAGTACCAGGATTATAATTTTATACGCCAGACGCGCGTTTCGTCTACATAAGACTCATCAGTGACGCTCAGATCAAAATAGTTAAAAAGCCAAATAAATACAAAGTTGAAGAGCATTGAGGACCCAAAATTCCGAAACGTTGTGCCAAATACGGCTAAGGTAATCTACTCCTGGGGTAAGAAAATCCTTATTTTTTCAATAAAAAATTCAAAGTTTTGTAAACAGAAAATTTATAAAAATGACCATATAATTGATATTCATGTCAACACCGAAGTGCTGACTACTGTGCTGGTGATACCCTCGGGGACGAAACGTCCACCAGCAGTGGCATCGACCGAGTTGTGTAAATAGTTATCAAAAGTACCAGGATTATAATTTTATACGCCAGACGCGCGTTTCGTCTACATAAGACTCATCAGTGACGCTCAGATCAAAATAGTTAAAAAGCCAAATAAATACAAAGTTGAAGAGCATTGAGGACCCAAAATTCCGAAACGTTGTGCCAAATACGGCTAAGGTAATCTACTCCTGGGGTAAGAAAATCCTTATTTTTTCAATAAAAAATTCAAAGTTTTGTAAACAGAAAATTTATAAAAATGACCATATAATTGATATTCATGTCAACACCGAAGTGCTGACTACTGGGCTGGTGATACCCTCGGGAACGAAACGTCCACCAGCAGTGGCATCGACCCAGTGGTGTAAATAGTTATCAAAAGTACCAGGATTATAATTTTATACGCCAGACGCGCGTTTCGTCTACATAAGACTCATCAGTGACGCTCAGATCAAAATAGTTAAAAAGCCAAATAAATACAAAGTTGAAGAGCATTGAAGACCCAAAATTCCGAAACGTTGTGCCAAATACGGCTAAGGTAATCTACTCCTGGGGTAAGAAAATCCTTATTTTTTCAATAAAAAATTCAAAGTTTTGTAAACAGAAAATTTATAAAAATGACCATATAATTGATATTCATGTCAACACCGAAGTGCTGACTACTGGGCTGGTGATACCCTCGGGGACGAAACGTCCACCAGCAGTGGCATCGACCCAGTGGTGTAAATAGTTATCAAAAGTACCAGGATTATAATTTTATACGCCAGACGCGCGTTTCGTCTACATAAGACTCATCAGTGACGCTCAGATCAAAATAGTTAAAAAGCCAAATAAATACAAAGTTGAAGAGCATTGAGGACCCAAAATTCCGAAACGTTGTGCCAAATACGGCTAGGTAATCTTCTCCTGGGGTAAGAAAATCCTTATTTTTTCAATAAAAAATTCAAAGTTTTGTGAACAGAAAATTTATAAAAATGACCATATAATTGATATTCATGTCAACACCGAAGTGCTGACTACTGGGCTGGTGATACCCTCGGGGACGAAACGTCCACCAGCAGTGGCATCGACCCAGTGGTGTAAATAGTTATCAAAAGTACCAGGATTATAATTTTATACGCCAGACGCGCGTTTCGTCTACATAAGACTCATCAGTGACGCTCAGATCAAAATAGTTAAAAAGCCAAATAAATACAAAGTTGAAGAGCATTGAGGACCCAAAATTCCGAAACGTTGTGCCAAATACGGCTAAGGTAATCTACTCCTGGGGTAAGAAAATCCTTATTTTTTCAATAAAAAATTCAAAGTTTTGTAAACAGAAAATTTATAAAAATGACCATATAATTGATATTCATGTCAACACCGAAGTGCTGACTACTGGGCTGGTGATACCCTCGGGAACGAAACGTCCACCAGCAGTCAACTGATATTCTTTGTTGCCATCTGTTGTTTTCAGAATACGCTATGGAAGTGGAAATATATCTGTTCTATACAACCTTACTTGGGAAGCTGCCTGTATTAATGAAATATTCAACAAAGTTTATCAAATCATATCTAACGGCTATTTTGATTAAATCTGATACAAAACCATTTTGCTTTTTAGCACATTTGTTTCTAAGTCGTAGTAATAGTATACGTTTTTGAAGCAAGTTATTGTCCATCCTACATAATCTTCCAAAAAATTGTAACTTACACTTGTCAATATAGCACTCCACAGGAAGTCAACCGAGTAAGCTTGTGTACTTGTCGGGTCGTGTTCGTGCAGGAAGTCCTTGAATTATTTTACATATATATTTGTGAGAACGTTCTAACATAGTTAATTCAGTATTTGACCGTACCAAAGCTTACACGCAAACATTGCCTTTGGATAACACATCTGAAATACTATTTTGGAGCACGTTAATAGATTAAGAAAGGATGGGTATATTCCGGATTTCATTTCAAAATCCGGCATGCATTTAAAGTTCTGGACATGCTCTTAAATTCAGCATTTAATATAATTCCAACATGCTTGGTTGATGTTACTACTGGAATGTCCGCTCCGTAAAGTTTAAATGGTTGACTGATGGTAGCACATTTTGAAGAACCAAATTTCAGTACTTTGCTTTTTGCTGATGAAAATCTTTAGCCCCAATTTTTACTATATGTTTGGCAAATGTTCATTAAAGTTTTCATACCTTTTGAAGTTGTAGATATAAGGGCAATGTCGTCCGCTTGTACGGTACTGATTACTCGAAGATTGAATAGCATACTTCCATAAGGACTTTCATCTAATTGTCTAAGAAGATCATTTATGAACACTAAATAAAAGATAGCAGACAGTATACCGCCTTGTTTTACGCCTCTTTTGAGTTTAAACCATTTTGAACACTTTCCTTTAAATTGCACAAGATTTCTGATACATTTTATAGATCAACAGTTAAGTTAAACCTCGAACTCAATATATATACAACGTAACTAATAGTCCTTTGTGCCAAAGAGTATCAAATGCTTTCATGCTGTCCAGAAGTGTTACGATAATATTGCTGTGACGCTCCAAATTATGGTGTACGACTTAGTGCCTGTTAAAACTTGCATGTGTGCTAGATAATGTCTTCTGGTAGGCAACTTGTGATTGGTGTGGAAAGTTGTGATGAAGCGATGGTAAACGAGTATATAATGCCTTTTCAGACAGTTTTGATATGCTACATAGAAGAGAAATTCCCCGATATAAATTCGAATCAGACTTTGATTTGTTTCCATCTTTGAATAGAGGTATGATACAACTGTC
The DNA here is from genome assembly GCF_963676685.1 of Mytilus edulis. Taxonomy (NCBI): domain Eukaryota; kingdom Metazoa; phylum Mollusca; class Bivalvia; order Mytilida; family Mytilidae; genus Mytilus; species Mytilus edulis. The sequence continues at coordinate 59,609,681 of NC_092349.1, read as the reverse complement.
TTTCCAGCTTATCGGTGTGTAGCATGTTTCCAGTACAAGATTAAACAAACTACATAGATGACACTGAAGTAGCTTTCCGCCGTGTTTCAAATGTTCGTAACAGAACCCTGACGATTTGTTATGCGGAAAATTGTCGCAACGTTTATATAGTTCGTCGAAAGTAAATTCCTCGATATTTTCATTTGTGTTTGTACGGATAGTTTCTAACAAGTCGTTGATAGTATTATCGACAGCTTTTTCATTCACAGGGTTGATCAAGTTGCTATCGAAACTGAATACAGATTGGAAATGAGTCACCCAACCGTCACGTATTTCGTCTGAAGAAATAAGTTGAATACCGCTAATATTTAATTGTTGACAATGCGATACACTTTTCCGGCCACTTTTTATCACAGACCATACAAAACGTTGATCACAGTCTACAGATTCTTCGATTTTACGATTTATTTCACTAATGTAGCTTTCATATGCTAGCTCAAGCTGTTTTCTAAATTTCAATTTAGCGGTTTTGTAATCACTGTAATGTTTGTCATTACAGTCGTGAAATTTGCCATTCTCAATCCATGTTCGACGTTGTAATTTCATAATTGTATGATATTCTTTCACAGATTTTGTCCAATACGGTTTTAAATGTTTTACATACATGTACTGTTTACCGGGAAGAGTCTCGATATCGGCTCTCAAAATAACATTCACTATTCCGCTGTAGTATTGTTCAATATTAACCGGAGTAGCAGTTGGTGTTTTAATGTCCCATAAATAAAGGCAACAGTAGTATACCGCTGTTCAAAACTCATAAATCCATGGACAAAAAACAAAATCGGGGTAACAAACTAAAACTGAGGGAAACGTATTAAATATAAGAGGAGAACAACGACATAACACCGAAACGTAACACACACAGAAACGGACCAAGCATCAGACAAAACACCACGAGAATAACAAATATAACATGAAAACCAAATACATGAATTTGGGATAGACAAGTACCGTGCCACGTCTTATCTCAATTTCTCAAAAATAAGAGAAAACACCAACGACTTAACGTTAAAATGCAACACACATAGACACGAACAATAATATAACAATGGCCATCTTCCTGACTTGGTACAGGACATTTTAAAAGGGGAATAAAAGTGAAAAAGGTACAAAGTTGTACAGCACTGAAGATAAAAAGTTGAAAAGGTTTTGCCAAATACGGCATTGTTTTTATGCCCGGGATAAGAACATCCTTATTATATAGAACAATTCATGCTATTGCAAACAGTAAATTTTAACAAATGAATATGAAAGAGATATACATAATGAAACTGAAGTATTAACTAATTACAGAAAATTAAACCCAAATACATAATGCTATTAAAGTTTAACACAGAATAGACACACCGGAATCAGTCCAGGCGTCAACGTAATTAAAAACATTGTGACACGGCAAAGGAATAAACGGCTATAGCACCGTTCTGTACAGCTTTAGTCCATGATATACGCCTTTGATCACTAAGATCATCGTCTTTAGATACATAGATTGTATTGTCCGATAGGGCAAACGAACATCTAATGGGCTAATGGTCTGAAACGTTAAACATATGTTCGTCAGAGACTTGAATTTTTGAACATTTGGTTAGATTTTCAATGTATTAGTGGCGGTTTTTGGTCCTCCTTGATAGGACTGAAAGGTACAAACTGGCCCATTTCCATTTGTTTGCAGATATAGAGAACGCAGATTATATTCCTGCATAAATGACCGAAAACTGTCACTTCGTTTATCATAATCGAACGTGTATCTTGGACCTTCAATTTTACAATTGAAATCTCCAATAAGGACAACAGTTCCCATAGTTGAATAAATGCTATAGACATCTATCAGAATTTCAACTTCTTTCAAGAATAATTCAAAACTTTGTGTTACTGCTGGTAGATAAACATATATGAGATGAATGCTTGATGTGTCTGGAATATTTATTTCAATCCCCATTATTCTATTACTCGGAATGTCAAGTACTTCAACAAAAGGCTGTAGCCTTTTCGATACCAGAAAGGCGAAGCCGCCTCTTATATTAAAGTTGAATAATTGGTGACAATTGTCGTCAGCGCCTTTCCCGTAACAAATATAATTAGTCGAATCAATTGTATCTAAAAACATCAACTGACAAGACCGAAGCCATTGTTCTGCAATAGCAATTACATCAATTCTATTTGTATTTAAGAAGTCAACAAGATAAGGAACACTAGACATTTTTCCACGACAGTTCCAACAAGCAAGGTTTAGTTCCATAATTAGGAGTCTCCTTTGTCGTGAATAAAATGAAGCCCAAGGCTTCCAATCTCTAGTAAAGATTCCCTTCGACCAGAAACTGGAGTCGTGTATATTATGTTCGTCTCGTGCATCGATATTGAGTTGAGCGGAAGCTATTTTAAGTGATTTTTTGTCAAAATATCTCAGAAATGTCATTCTAATTCCGCTTTGTTGTAGAAAATATCTCATTTCTTGTTCTGACGAAACGGTTTTGTCAATACCACCGACATCAAAACGAGCGACTCTTTTACGTTCAACATGAATGAGACCAGAAAAGTTATGAACTGGGTTGCATAATGATCGAGGGAAGTGAACTAAAATGTTATGATTTCCGTTATCTTGGGAATTTTTAATATGGTCTTTTGCTGATTCAGCATCGTCAAACGTATTATGTATTTCAGCTGTAGTGACAGAGTCTCTATTTGAAAGTTCATCTAATTGAGCCGAGTTTGGTTTCGGAGGCAGTTTGCACGATGTATCAGTAATGTTCATACCTTGACTACTCACATAATGGACCGTTGACTTACAGAGGTGTTCATTAACCTTGTTCGCTTCATTGACTTTGTTTACTTCGTTGCCATTGTTTACATCATTTATTTTCCTTGATTCGTTGACTTTATTGGATTCTTTGTTTTCAACCAATGATAATGGGGTAACCTTTTTAACAATTTCTGAATAAGTTTTCTGGTTTTTGTTTACAGTTTTTAATTCCTTTTTTTCTGCATTAACAAGATGTTTAAGGACATCGGATACTGATACGCTCAGTGAGCTATATGTTTTACATGCTAATTCTACTTGGGCATCTAAGTCTTTCAGCTTTGAATTAATAAGATCTGTTTTAGATTTCAGACTGCTTACACCTTTAGCGCGGATATCGGACTTTCGGTTTAGTCGCTCGGACTCTGCATTCACAGTTTTGTCTATTGTTTTCATGTTTACAGTATGTTTCGATATATGTTCATGAATTTTATCAATGTCTGATTTCATCTTTGTTACTGATTTTACACTCTCCGAAAATTGAGAAACCAAAGATTTTAGTTCACTGTTTGTTTTACTATTCTGTTTACAGTTTTGTTGTAATTGAACTTTAATTGTTTTCACGTCCATTTGAAATGTTTCTGTACATGTTGTTATTGATTCTGTTTTGGTTTTTATCACATTAATTTGATTTTGTAGGTTCTTGAAACGATCACTGTATTTGAAATCCCGGTCTTTGAGTTGTTTATTTTCTTTCTTTAGTTTCTCAATTGATCTGTTCAACATCTTAGAGTCACGTGCATATTCAGATTTTAATAAAATTATATAATTTTCTAGACGAACTAGAGTATCCTTTACTGCAAGGTTAACTATTGCGTCATTTTGTGATCCAGATATCTCATCAGTAAACGATAAAGTCCTATTTAAGCTTGATGAAGATTTTACACTAAGCGCGTTTTTTTAAATCGTCTCCAAATTCCCCGACTGAGGCTAAATACAATACATAACAATCATTTCCAAGTTTACTTTTAACCGAATCTCCTGTTAATTTTCTAGGACATAATCTTTTCTTTAATATTGCATTTGGATTTGGAAAATTCTGTTGACGTTTCACGACGTCAATAAGTTCCTGTCTGACTGTTTCAATGTTTTTCTTTGATGATTTGCAGTTTTGTATTAATTTTTGAATGAAAGTGTCTCTAGCATGTCTAGGAAGTGAACCCAACTCATTGTATATTTAACTTATAAATTCGTTGGATTTATTTTCTAATATTTTAGAGTCATTCTCTGTGTACGGACATGGTTTGGATAGCGGTAAATTGTAATAATGCTCATGTTGGCTCCCGTCAAAACTTGAAATAGAAATACTCTAGAAATACACAAAGATAAAGGTACAAAGTCCAACTCCGTTCGAAATGTTGTGAGCTCTTTCCTATGGGTATATCTGCCTAAGGGTATAGTCAGGACAGGTCTCAATGAACGAAATTTGAAGTTTCTTTGTTTAGTTCATAAAGTTAATAAAGTGGAATTTCGAGCTTCTAATGTTCAAAATTTTCATAGCATCAGTAATTTATAATAATAATATTCACGTTTGCGAAATGTTAATTCCATAGCATGACTAAAACTATCCTCAATCTGTGAATTTTGGCAGAGCGAAAATAACAATCTATGTTGTACAGATCATGTGACAATATCCTTTTTATGATCATAAACACATGTTGCTTATTCATGCAAAAAAAAAAACAGTTTATTAAAAAAAGCATTGAAAATATCTTTTAATTTTTATATGATTTGCATTATAATTACAAACACTTTTTCATTGCAGATGTGTTACATGAGAAAGTTCTACCAGTCATTATTTCCATTCGTAATGGAGGATTGAATGAAGACGTATTAGTTAGTGCTAGTAGTTTATTACTCCCGATTATTCGATTGAAGGTACGAAATTCTGGCA